>NC_133393.1:140003202-140306232 GCF_047511655.1 Castor canadensis
GCCGAGATACCCCACTATTGATGAATGGATCAAGAAAATGTGGTACTTGTATACAATGGAATTTTACTCAGCCATGAAGAAGAATGAAATCTTATCATTTGCAGGTAAATGGATGGAACTAGAGACCATCATTCTGAGTGAGGTCAGCCATTAGAAGACCAAAAATCATATGTTCTCCTTCATATGTGGACTTTAGATCTAGGGCAAATGCAGCAATGTGGTTGGACTTGGATCACATGATAAGGGGAGAGCACATTTGGGTGATACAGAAATAGGTAGATACAAGGCTTGGTTCATTATATGAATAATAAAAGAAAAATGAAAAAAATAAAATAAAATAAATTCTCTAAAGCATGTTTTCTAAAATTAGAAAAAAAAAAAAAAAAACGAGCCGGTCATGGTGGTACACATATGTAGCAGACACTGGAAGATCAGGCCAACCAATGCAAAAGCAGAAATCCTATCTGAAAAACAAACCAAACCCCTAAAACCAAAAGGCCTGGGGGTGTAGCTCAAGTAAAAAAAAAAAAAATAGAAATAGGTAGAAAACCCAAAACATAACAGCATTTGATGTCCCCACTCCAGAGGAACTTATACAGAAACCTTAAAGCAACAGAGGTTATCATGAGAATGGGGACCAGTAACCAGGGTAAAGATCAGTTAGAGATGAATCAACATGGGTCATAACACGTGTACACGAAAGCAATGCTAGGAATATCTCTGTATAGCTATCCTCAACTTAACTAGCAAAAATGCTTTGTCTTCCTTATTAGGCTTGTCTCTTTTCTTCAACAAAACTAGTGATAAAGGCAGAACAGGACCTGCCTGGAACTGAAGTGGGAAGGGGAAAGAGGGTGGGGAAGGGGGGCAGGGGGAGAAATGACCCAAACAATGTATGCACATGTGAATAAAAGAATAAAAATAAATAAATAAATAAATAAGAGTAACAATAAACTATTATGCTTAAAAAGGAAAAAAAAATCCGTAGTCACCATAGAAAGTCATGTGACTTGGCAGCTTCTGTCATTGTATGAGTTCTCTGATTTTAGTTGCTAGAGTGAGAAGAACAAAATGTAAAATGACTTAAGGCTTTTGAGTAAGCTTGATCACACATGTCATTTCATGTCATCTTCACAGGAATGCTAGGGTAGAGACTGACTGGTCTGATTGGCAAGGAAGGAAAGAGAGGCTCTTTCAAGAGGCTCAATAGTTTACCTCGTGCTATGGATTGAGGTGTGTCCCCAAAATTCAAACACTGAAGCCCTAACCCTCACAGTGACCATATTTGGAATAATGAGGCAATTAAGGTTAAATGAGGGTGGGGTCCAAATCCAACAGGATTCTCTTCTTCTTATAAGAAGAAACACAGAAGAAAGACCACAGAAGAAACACAAAGAAAAGACGGCCACCTATGAGCCAACAAAACAGCCCTCGCCGGAACTCTAATCAGCTGGCAACTCCATCTGAGACCTCTGGCATCCATTCTGCTGTTAAGACACCCACCTGTGATGCTTTCTCATGGCAACCAGAGCAGACAAGCCCATCCCAGGCCACACAGCCATCAAATAGTGGAGCAGACTCCAAACCCATGCTCCCTTCACTACAGCAGGCTGTCTGTATTTGACAGCCCTGGCTCCTACACCCTTCCTCCTGTCAGAGACCCCCAGTTGAGCCTGTACATTAGTCCTGTCCTCCTTGTCAAGGATTGGTTATAGGTGGTAAATGTTACAATTTGAGCAGTGAGATGAAAGGTCAAGTCTGCTAAAAGATTTCTTTACAAAGAGATGAAATAGTCTCTCTTCTGCTGTTGGCCATGAATGTGTCTGCACTTGAGAGCTGGAAATGTGGCAACCATCTTCTGAGCATGAAGAGTTACCCTAAGGAGAGTATATTGAGGACCACCACAAAGTGACAAGAGGAAAGGAAACTGGGTCCTGGTCAACACTGCAGAACTTCTAGCTAGATTAACTTGAAGCTTCTTTCTTTCTGACATCCTGTTGATGAACTAATAAACTCTTACTATTCATGGTATTTTGAGTAGTGTTTTCTGTCCCTTGCTAGCAGTAGGGGGAGGAGTCACTATTCCAAGTTCTCAAACACACAGCCATATTAAGGTCTCAGACGAGACCATAAACTGCTCACTAGACTTGCAAACCACCCCCCGCATGGATGTCCCTCAAGAGACCAGAACATGAAAACCATCCATGACCCAGACTTTGCCTTTCTCAAGAGAGACCTGCACCTTCTCAGTCAGAGCTTGTTTCCACTGATCAGAAACCCAGCCTCCTGTGCTTACTACCAACTAGTTCTACTTCTACACATGAAGCTATTATTACCTCTGTTCTTCAACTTCTTAATCTATCCAATGAAGCTCTGTCTAGACCACAGGGTGAGGAAGACACAGCTCCTGCCCTCTAGTTACCCAGAATTCTCATAACAGCTATCCAGACATTTGAAGGCAATGCTCACCTTTTGTCCCCAGTAAAACGTCAGCTCCCCAAGAACACAAACTTTATGACTATTTCTTGTGCAACACTGGCTTATTATAGACACCCAACAGGTTTCACTGAATGAAGGAAGGAAGAAAGGAAGGAAACAGAACATTCAACAAGTGCCAAGCTCAGGACCATGCATGTGTACTGCTCATGTAAGAAACTAGGAAGAGAAAATATGTAAAGGAAATAAATGGAGAAATAAAGAAACAAAACAAAATTAGTGCTGAGAACATTTGAGTAAAGTAGACTCACAGCAGGGACATATTGAGAAACGCATTTGAACATTGAGTTAGGAATTAACAACCAAAGACAGGACTGCAAAATAGGTACCATGGGGGAGGTATTTGTGGGGGGGACTGTGAATGGAGGAGATGAAAGTGAGGGAATATGGTTGGTGGGCTTCATATACTTACATGAAATAGAACAATGAAACCTCTTGTGATAGTTTTAAATGGGGCAGGGAAGGGATTGAGGGGAGACAGTGGGGGTGATCTAACTAATGTACATACAATATAAGCTGATTCAGAATTGTCACAATGAATCCCCCATTCAATGAACATATACTACTAAAAATGGAAAAGTAGTTTTTAAAAAATGCTATTGTTCCCAACACAAAGAAATAACATATGTCTGAGATAACAGACATGACAATGATCCTGGTCAAACCATTGCACATTGTATTCATGTACTGAAATGTCACATGGTACTCCATAAAAATGCACAATTACTATGTGTCGATCAAAATGAAATATATATGTTAAGTTCAGGGAGAAAACAGTTCCACATAAAACTATTAAACTGCTGGTGGAGTGGCTCAAGTGATAGAGCACCTGCCTAGCAAGCGTGATGCCCTGAGTTCAAACCCCAGTATTGCTCCCCCAAAAAACCTCTGAAACAAAAATGTTTAAATAAATAATATGGTGATGGTGCCAGCAGACTCAGAGAGCCTGTGAGTATTATTTGAGCCATAAACTGGCATGAAAGAGACGATGTGTGTGCCTACTGTGTTAGTCAGCTTCCTGTCAATAATGAAATACTTGAGACAATTAACTTATAAAGACAGTAAGTTTATTTTGCCTGTCAGTTTTAGACCTTCCGGTACAAGATCAAAAGAGCTCAAGGCTTTGAGCTGCTGGCAGGGCTTCCAGGTGGCAATGGCAAGAAAGCAAAAGGCAAGAGAAAGAAACTGGGACTCACAATCCCTTCAGTGAGCATACCCCCAATGACCCAAGAACTTCCCACAGGCCCCACCTCCCAGAGGTCCATCCTGAGCCACGCTGAGGATGAAGCCCTTGACACATGCACCTCCAGGGGCATTTATCCAAGCCACAGCACCTACTTTGTGCCAAATACAACCCTGAATGTTTTTCCAGACACTCTTATATTAATCCTCTAATAACTGTTGAGACAGGCATTGTCAGCCCATATTTTAGACATGAAGAACCCACGGCTCAGGTAAGTGAAGAGACATGTTCAGAGTCATACAGCCATAAATGCAAGATGCAAGATTCAAACTTTCTAGTACTCAAATACATAGTCCTTCTATCATTTGATGTTTCCAAATGAGAATATGAGAGTTTATTCCTTCAAAAGCAAAAGGTACCAATGCAAACCAAATTTACTATTTTATATCATGGTCTTATGAAAGCCGTACAATGCCTATCCTCCAGGTACTGAATGCTTCCATGACAGATGGGACCTAAGCATAGAGACAATTCCTACCTCCTATGCACCTGCTTTCTGACCAACCCAAGGAAAGTACTCAAGGTCTCAACCTTTGTCTTTGTTTGCTTCCATCTACCGCCATTAGTAGCCACAGGTATCAGAAGCTGGTGGTTTCCATAGGATTTCTTTTAACAATCTAGGATGTGATTAAAGATGGATTTCCTCAGAATTTAATTCTAAAATGTTGGATTTTTTTTTTGATCTCTTTATATTTGTATAACTGCTGCAGCGGCTCACTGTCAGATCCTCACAGCTAACTGCTTTTGCAGTCAATGAACTATTTCAGCTGTGCCTGGGCTCATCCTTCCTTCTCAGGATATTGACTGCCAGGTAAACAGGCCATTCTGAAAAATGCCATGTTACCACCAGACAGCACTGAATTAGCTCAATAATGCACGGGTCTGGGCTGGCAGCAGAGACAGTTAGGGGTAAGGGGCTTGAGAACCAGAGCTGTGCGGACCATCGGGTAGTGCTGGAGGGTGTTAGACAGTACAGTTCTGCTCCAAGGAACCTGGCAGCTGTCATCAGTGTCCCTGCACTAATCATTTCAACCTGCAATTTGCAGAAATCTGATTCCTTTTATGATGTTCCGCTATTTCAATGGTGAGACAAAACCAACCCCACATTTGGGCTTGAATTCTCAGCATTGACTTCAGGTTTTTCTTCCCCATGAAATTTCTAAATCTTCCACTTGCAGTCCCTCTCCTTCCTCATGCTTCGTGAAATCTCATCACCCCTCAGAGGATGTCCAAATTCTCCCAGACCCACTTACGATGGGTCTTAGGAATCTGTGCCTTACCATGTTTTGTTTGTTTGTTTTGTGGAACTGGGGATTGAACCCAGGTCCCCTTTTGTTTGTATTTTGTTTGTGAGATAGAGTCTTGTTAACTTTTCCTGGCTGACCCAGAACTTGCGATCCTCCTATCTCTGCTTCCTGAGTAGCTGGGATTATAGGCACGTTCCACCATGCCTAGCCCTGCCTTGGTTTTTCTTCAGTCAAATACACTTAGGGTACAAATTACTAAAATGTGTATTTCTGACTTGACTTTAGACTTTGAAAGTACAAAGAAGTCTTCTCTCTACACATTTTCTGGAAATGCTAAAGTAATAAAGCCCAGGTTGGGAAACCCTCCATCTCCTCCTTTTTGGAGTTTGATCTACAAGGAGAAGGTGAATGTGCATGCCAGGACATAAGTGATCTGGAATCTGACCTGTCAGCTGCACATGGAGTCCTCTGACATATGAAGAGCATGATGTGCAATTGTTTGCTGTTCTGCAGAGGCGATGGCATGTGTTGGGGGCCCAGGCGTGCTGGAGACTTTGGGGTCTGCCAGGCTTTCATTCCCTCCAGATCGCTCCTGCCTTCCCAGCAGGAGCTGACCCGGGTTTGGAAAAGGTTAACTAGCACAAACAGTCATCATTTGTGGCGAGTGGGAAAACCCCATGTGCTGCCCGGCTTCCCTTTATGAGGCCTGAGGGGTGGCTTTTCTCTGTTGTTCGACGGTTGGCACAGGGTAAATACCCAGCATGCTTCTGCTGGAGGGACTGGAAGGGCCTGTCTCCAGGCAAGTGTTCAGGAGGCAGAAAAAACACCCCAAGCCGTCAGTAACCCTCCCCTATCTAAAACGGGGGAGGTGAGGGGTGAAGGATGTAGAGAAAGAAGTTGGGGACAGAATCACTCTTCAGTGCATGCTGAATACAGGCGTTCACCTAGACCTAATTGGTTCAAATGCTGTTTTCAGATCCCATCTGCTTATCTCAAGCAAAGTTTGGGGACGGCTCCGTCCCATTGTAAAGCCATCATCTTGCAAATCCATTCTCCTCAGAGCTCTCATTATAACAGATGTCAGCTCAGGAATCAGAGCTGTCAGGGAACTGCCAGCCATGAAAAGGAGGGGCAGAGGCAACAAGCCAGGCAAACAAGCCATCGCCCCCCCACACCCCACACGTAAACAGGGATGTTTGTCACAATATTTTCCCACATCACCCAACAATTCCAAGGCATGTATTCCAAAAAGAAAGGCGGGGAGGGGGATTGCTGTAACAATAAAGAGTCAGGATCCATCCATCAAGTCATCTCCCCCAAGATGAACCATCTGTAACCTACTCCTAAGAATCATCTTTCTCTGCAAAAAAAATTTAAAATGTCTACTCCCCACAGACAGCTTCTTGATACCATTTAAAATGGCTAGTTTATAAGCTGGGCAGGGATGCACAAGACTTACTTTTTTTTTCCTGTTTCTTTTTATGAACCCTGCCACATCCCGAGTCATCATCAACCAGAGTCTTCACATTTTGCCTAATGCAGGAAGAACCGATGGCCACAATTTCTTGCCAGGCCTATCCTGTGGTTGGTGTTAGAACAATCAGTAAAGCTGCCTATAGTACTAGGATGTAGTCAAGGGCAATTTCCCTCAAGAGAAGTTGATTCAAACTGGGTTTTCTCTTGTCAACAGAAAGCAACAAGTTGGGTTTAGGAACTGGCAGAACTGAGATCACCGAATTATCTCATGATTGAAGCAGCAAGTCTTTTTCACTGTATTTTAGGTAAAAGAATGTTATCCTGGGAAATACGAAAAAGTAGCATTCATCACAACATTAATTCCTGGACACTTGCCTACATTCCTACCCAATGTCAAAGCCTATCTGGTGATGTTGTTTGAAGACCAAAGCGCACGCCATATCTGCACATCAGAGTTTCAGTGAATTGGACAGGCCCTGGTTGAAAAGCAGACAAACCACTAAGGGCAAAAGGACATCCTGGTTCTTTAGAAGTTTTATTTAACCTAAACTTTAACATTGAATTATGAAGCCTTGTGGGATGAAAGTTCAGACATAACAGACTGTGAGGTTTGTTAGGATTTTTGTGTTTTTAAGATAAAGGGATTAAGGCAAAGACCTATCTAATCCACATCGTCAAACCCACCTTTCAAAAGGAGCCCTGTGTCTTCACATCCTACTCTATGCTCCACAGTACTACATTTCACTTTCATGATAACACTCCTGGCTACAAAGCAACTGTTCGTTTATGGTTGGGGAAACTGAAGCTGTCAGACAGCTAAGGTTGAAAGCTGTGTCTTTCCACCCTACCTCTCTGGGATTTCCCCTACACCTTACAAATGAAATGTTCCATCAATTTCAAACCCATCAGCATGGTGGAATACCATGCAGCCCTGAACAGATAAAAGAAGAATGTTTGCTAAATGTGGGGAGATATTTATATCATATAAAGTAAGGAAAAGCCAGATATCAAAATTGTGTTATTATATTGTTTTTTGGTGGTGACTGGGGTTTGAACTCAGAGCTTCATGTTTGCTGGGCAAGTATTGTACTGCTTGAATCACACCTCCAGCTCTAAAAGTGTGTATAGTGTGACTTAAATTTGTTTTATAAGTGGATTTATTTATATACCTTGATTAGAAATATATATATAAAGATATTAATTTGGTTGTCATGGAATAGTTAGAAGTTTGCTTCCTCTTCTCTACTTTATATTAAAAACCTTTTACTCAAGAAACTTGTAAAATAGCCGTGCCTGACAGAAAAAAAAATCAATGCATTTAATGGGTAGTACACATCACAATACTGTTCTAAAATAAACTTAATAAGAAAGGAAAATAGCTCAGTTCTATTTTGTGTCATCCTCAACTTCTGACATAATTACACGGAACACTCTTGACTCTCGGATCTATGACCTCTACAGCAAAATCAAACGTTGTCATCTGCCATTTGAATGATATGTTTCTTAAATTACCATCAGCATGTGTGATCTGCTCGCTGTGTGACAAAATACAGAGACATGAGGGCAACATGTAAGCACACCTTCCACAGCAGTGTCTGGCTTGCCGCCTCCTCTAGCAACCGAGGTTACACACAGAGGCAGGGCTTCAAAGAGGCAACATCTAACCACTCTTGCCCCACAGCCAAGGTGAAACATGGACCCTGTGACAATGAGGAATTGTGTTTCTACCAGCAGGACTAGAACTAACTCCAGTCACAAAAAGTCCAATGGCTGAGTCCTTGACAGGATGATTCCTTGTAGACCAACTGACTGACAGAGAGGGTTCCTGGGCATTTTCTCGCTGTGTTTCATAACACTAATGATGTCAATGAACACTTAGCTGAGAATATCAACTTTCTGCTACAATGGTATTTATGTCCTCACACTCAAACTACCATAGTTCCTGGGTATCACTTTCATTCGTCACTGCTGGAAACAGCAAATTTGTTTTGGGGAGCTTGAGTTTTCTTAAATTTTCTCTTCAGAGTTCCAGTAAAGGGTTAATTCTGACAACGTACAATGTAATATTTACAGTCCCTCAGAAACCCCTGGGCCAATCTGATTTCCACCAGTCCAGCTGTGTTTTACAGCTACTGCTCTTCCTTCTCGTTCTTCCCCATCTTGCTTTTAGTCCTCCTGGCTCTGTTAAGAGACACTTTCTCTGGTCCCTGTTTCCCACAGAAAGTTCTCTGAGGAGCCTGGGGCCCATGTGAACAGTGAAGCAGGTGCTGCGTATGGTCTGGGGACCACAGCACACACTGTACTCAGGAGACATAATGTTGATAAAACTACTTATTACAAGCAACATCTTAGCCTGCATATACCTGTGATCCTGGTTACTAGGAAGACTGAGATCAGGAGGGTCATGGTATAAGGTTAGCTCCAGGCAAGGAGTTTGCAAGACCCCATCCCAGTGGCTCACACCTGTCATCCCAGTAACAGCGGGAAGCTTAAAATAGGCAATTAAGGTCCAAGATGGCCTGAACCCAAAGTAAAACCTTCTCTGTAAAACAACCAGAGCAAAAAGGTCTAGAGGTGTGGCTCAAGCAGCAGAGCACCTGCTCAGCAAGCACAAGGTCCTGAGTTCAACGAAAAAAAAAAAAATCCATCCTCCATTAGGAGAATCCCTGGCCTGCTTTCTGGTCCTGCTCTGGCCTCAGCTATGAAGAGCAGGACAGCAGGACGCGATCACCAGTCACACACTCATTCCATGAATGTTTACTTCACTAGTCACTGTCCTGCAGACACAGGAATGGAAAGAAACTGTCCTCTACCCTCAAGAAACTTATAGTACAAGTGGAGAAAATGTGACGTCACTAAGCAATTTCAGCGACCTCTGATTCGTGATGTGCTCCAGAGCTCCCTGGTTTTCTTCCGCATGCCTGTGAGCAGAAGCACTAATTCCTCTTTTGTTCAGACTGTCTTTTTAAGATTGTTTATATACCAAACAGTCTTGGAACACAGAAATAGCATTTCTCTCCAGAGAAAAAGGCAAATTTGCTTACTATTCGCTGTCCCTGGGGTAAAGGTCAGGCCAGTTGGCTTGCAACCTGTTACCAAAAAATCCAGGTTCTTGTCCGGGTACATTGGCTCAAGCCTGTAATCCTAGCTACTTGGGAGACAGAGATAGGGAGGATCACAGTTCAAGTCCAGCCCAAGCAAAAGTTTGCAAGACCCCATCTATCCTAGATACCTGGGGAAGTGCAATCATAGGCCCAGCTGGCCTGGGCACAAAGTGAGACCCTAACTCAAAAATAACCAGTGCAAGTGTCAAAGGGTAGAGCACTCATCTAGTAAGTACAAGGCCCTCAGTTCAACTTCCAATTTAAAAAAAGAAAAAGAAAATTCAGGTTCTCTAAGCTCAGGAACCCCTCCTATATCACAACCACCTGACATGCAGGTGTCACCTGGCCCTCATTACCTGATCCTTTGGAAACTGAACTCAGGGAACCAGAACAAGAAAATGATCATCTCCAGTGACTGCTGTTCCTGTGGATAATAAGCTTTCCTTTGTCTCTGACCCAGAAGTGTTATGTCCTCTGCCAGAATTTAGGAGACTCTGGTTAGGCTATTTATTCATTTAGTTGGCATTACTGGAGATTGAACTCAGGGCCTCACACTTAGCAAGCAGTTGCTCTTATCACTTGAGCCGCACCCCAACCCTTTTGCTTTTCCTGTTTTTCAGATAGAGTGTCACATTGTCGCCCAGCTAGTCTTGAATCACAATCCTCCTACTTCTGTCTCCCAACTAACCTGGGACCACAGGCATAAGCCACCACACCTGGCTTATTTTTGAGATAAGGTCTCACTAACTTTTTGCTGAGACTGGCCTCAAACCAAGATTCTCCTGTCTCTGCTACTTAAGTATCCAGGATTACAGGCATGAATCACCACATTCAGCCTTAGCTAACTTCTTAGAGTATTCTTTCAAGAAGTGGAAACTGAGAAGCAAGTCTCAAGGCTTGATAGAGTTTACACATGAAAGGAGAAGGAAAGTGGCCTGAGATGGAAAAAATGGTATGAGCACCAGTCTGGTGACAGGACTGGGCCCATTCAGGGAACTGAGTCATTCCAGAAGACTTGATTGTAGGCTATGAGGAGGGAGAACACAACAGTGAGGCCATGGGGGCCTTGTGTTTCAGGCCAAGGAGGTTAGGTGTTATTCTAAGGGCAAGTGAGTACCACCAAAGGGTTTTAAGTAAGGAGGCAATGTATCAGATTTAATAGTCAGAAAATTCAAAAAAAATCTAATGATCTGATTGAATCCTTTGGGAGGAAAAGATAATGGTGTCTTGATATTCATGGGTTAAAAGATACAAGAACCAATCTGATCTGACATTTCTAGAGCTGGCAGACACCAAGTGGTGACCTGTGGGAGTTACACCCTTCACAAACTGTGGGCTATATTTCACAAACATGGCTAAAATCCCATGGCCATTTCTAGGTCTCTCTTACATTGAATTGCTGAGAGGTGACTGAAAAGAAGCCTGAATGAGGAGAATGTCCACACGGGAAGCCAAAGGTGTGGGACACGCAGCCTCATAGCTCTTAAACTAGGACAGCCTGAGACCGTCCTCCCGGGAGGAGATAACACAGGATCTGTACAGCACCAATTTCTAACCAAGATGATGCGGGGATGCTAGGAACAGTGGAGTAATGGGTTGAGCAGATGCCAGATCTCCCTCAAACCAGACAATATAAAGCTGGAGCATCAAGAAAAAGGTACTAGATTTCTTATTAATTAGGTATGAAGGGCCTTATTTGGAAAAGGGGGATCTGTAGCTATATGTCTAGTATAAGTTTGTAGAGAAATTAATACTATCCTATTCAGAAGTTAAAGCAATAGACAATTTAATAAAGAAGGGAATGATCAGCATTAATAAATACTACAGAAAAAAAAAACACATTGAACAGCCAGAGATCACATGTAATCTTGGTCCAACCAAGTTCACAGGAAAGTTGTGGGGATAGAGCCAAGTTGAAATGAGTTAATGAAAACACGGGAAGGGAGAAACTGAAGATAGACTATGCAGACCTTCTTTCCAAAAGAATTCTACCAGAGAAAAGAAGACAGAGCAGTAACCCAGTAACCAGGAGGGAAATGGGATTGAGAAAGGATTTGCTGGATGGGTTAGGAAGATTGAGTATGTCTAGCTGGAAGTACCCTGGAAGACTGGGAACTATATCTCCCAGAATCCCTTAGAAGGCATCCATTTTGATTCCACCAATGAGAGGCACTTGTGCATAACTGAAAAGGCAGAAGATAAGCATAAGCCATTACTGCCTCTCTATTATGGGAAGGCAGCAAAGGGTAGGCACCAAGTTTGTCCAGCCTCCAGGCCGCTTCCCAAGAATCACCCACGTTGTTGATTCAGCACCTGAAATCAATGACCACAGTTCCCTATGATTGCTGAATATTTGATTTTTCTGAAAACAAGTAATGGCCTTCCTTGCCTTTACCCACCCCCAACGGCTTCGCTTCCAATAGTTCTGCGAGCCTCTGGTTCCTTGTATTAGATCTCTCACTGCTTGAAGTACCTAGAGTGGTTTCTGTTTTCCTGGCTAAACTTTTGTTGATACAAAGAGATCGGAGAAGCAAGAGAGAGTAGGACAATTTATGAAATAAGGTCACTGAGGGAGGGGAAGGGAAAGGCAATGAATCTGAGTGAAAGGGTGGGTCTTAAGGAGGTGGAAGAATACGTTCTGTATTCAAAAAGTGAAAAAAGCAAGCATGAGTATGAGTAAAGTGGTGCAGAAGGGCAGGATATCCAGAAGTTCTAGTGTCTCACAGAAATAATAATGATTGTTAGCATTTATTTATTTTGGCAGCACTGGGATTTGAACTCAAGCACTTGCACTTGTTTGGTATGTGCTCTACCATTTGAGTCACACCTCCAGCCCTATTAGCATTTATTGATCTCCTAATGTATGCCAAACAATGATCTAAGGACTTAAAATGTATGAGCTCATTTAATGCTCACCATGATGTATAAGTACAAATATCACCTCCATGTTACAAAGGAGAGAAATGAGTGCACAGCCGGAACTTAAATTTAGGCTGTCTATCTGTCCATCTCTAGCCACATTTATCTAGAATACATATATGCTTAGTTGCACAGAATTAGATTAATACTATCCTTATTCTTTAGTTATTATTTTAATAAGAAATAAATATTTTAATAAGACATAAACAACTATCTGTCTTTCATTCAATACCTGAACTTGAATACTGACAAGTTACATCAGCCTGGGTGCTTCCTGTCTTCCCAGTTCTGTTCCCATGCCCTTCCCCCTCTGACACAGCCATCACACTGAATCTTTTCTTCCTTATATCTTTACTCTTCAAAATGTCGTCATGACAGATATGTGCATCCTTAAGAACTCTATACTGAATTTCCATTTTTCTAACCTTCAATAAAATCTGACATGTTCAGTGTAATCTTCTAAGACTTAATTTTGTATTTCCTGTTCTATTAAACATGAGATTATTTATTATTTGCACTTTTTGATTCTTTGATAGTATTACTGAAACATTGCCTCCTTAATACATCAATTACTGAGAAAGGCATATTAAGATCTCATAAGTATAATGGTAGACTTTTCAATTTCTCCTTGAGCTAATTTTGGCTTTATGCATTTTGAAGATATGTTGCTAGGCAAGTACACCTTTGGAATTTTTGTATCTTTCTCATAAATTGGACTTTTTCTCATCGTGTAGTAACTTTAATTATTTCTCAGGAGTGTTCTTTGTCTTAAAGATATTAACACTGCCACCCCAGCTTTTTATTTGTCTGCTACATTATTTCCTATCCCCTTTCATTCTTAACCTTTCTACATACTAATACCTTTGTCTCTTTTAAATAGCATACGGCTAATTTTTAATCCATTCTGGTAGTCTTTATATGTGTGTGTGTGTGTACATATATATGTATGTATATATATGTATATACATATTTTTTTTGGAAGTACTAGGGCTTGAACTCAAGACCTCACGCTTGCTACGCAAGCACTCTACCACTTCAGCCACTCCACCAGCCTGTTTTATATTGGGTTTTCTCAAGATAGGGTCTTAGCAACTATTTGCCCAGGATAGCTTTGAACCATGATCCTCCTGATCTCTGCCTCCCAAGAAGCTAGAATTATAGGCGTGAGTCCAGCCAGTCTTTTATGTTTTAACTGGAACATTTGCCATTTAATTTTCTTGCAACGATAAATATGCTTCTATCAACTTATTTTTATGTTCTATTTGTTCCACTTCTGTGTTTACTGTTTTCTCTTTTCTTGCCTTCCTTTGAATTGAATGAATTTTTTCTTAACTCTTCTTTCTCTTCTACTAATTTAGAAGTTGCAATCACTATTCCTATTATTTTAAAAATTCCTACATAAATTAAAACAGGTATATTTAAGTGTTACAGTCAGAGATTAATCATGTATTCATCTTCTTCTCATGAAAGACAAAAGACTTAAAATATTATAATCCAATCATTTTCTTCCCAATTTTGTTATTTTTCTGTGTATTTAATTCTTAGTTTATCACCACAAATATTTTATATAATTGATATTTGTTTCAGATTTACACACCCATATCAAAAGTTTTTTTTAACTAATCACTCCTTCTGGGAACAACTTTATTGTTCCTCAAGTGCATTCTCTTAGAATTCTTGAAATAACAATCTCATGGTGGCAAAATTTCTGTTATTTTTCCCAGCCATGTCTGTATTTTACTTTGACTACTGGAAGATTTTTAACAGGTGATTCAATGTTGCCAGATATTGTCCCTTGATATTCGAAAACTTCTACCATCTTCTGGCTTTCATCAGTATTGCTGTTCGGAAGTCAGCTCTATTTTACTTGCCATCCTTTTGTGGATAATTAAGCTACTTTCCTCTGCCTGCTTTTAATATTCCCTGTCTTTGGAACTTCTAACATTTGACTCTGATGTTTCTTGATATCTGTTTCTTTTTATTTAGTTTGATTGGGATGGATTGGATTCCTCAGCATGAGGAATGTTTTTCATCCATTCTGGAAAATATTTAGCTATTATCTCTTCACACATCCCTCTCTCTTTTATCTCCCTTCTAAAATGCCAAATATTAAACCATCCCAGTTCATCTTGTGTGTCTCTTCTCCTTCCTTAAATATTCTCATCAATTTATCTTGTGCTTCATTCTGAGGACTTCCTTTGGGTCTATCTTTTAACTCATCAATTCTTTTTTTCACTAAGTCTAGTCTGCTATTAAAATCCATCCATTGATTGTTTTGGGTTCTCTCTCTCTCTCTCTCTCTCTCTCTCTCTCTCTGTCTCTCTCTCTCTCTCTCCCTCTATCTATCTATCTAGGATGAACTTTCAAAGGAGGCAATTTTTCTTACTATTCCCTGCTTAAAGAATGTGGCCTTGTTTTTAGTTTACCCTAACATACGCAGCCTGTGTTGGCCTCTGGTTCCCAACTATGTCTGAGGTCTCCCCCTATACTTCCCACTTTGGATGGTAACTAGGTTTTTCTTTGTTTTCTAGTCTCCAAGCAACCATGAAAATCAAGACTCAACTTCACTGTAATTTTAGCAAATGCCCTAAAAATTGAAAGTGTCTTCAGTAATCTGATTGCCTCTTTGGATTCCTTTCTTCCTACCAACTCATTAATGCATTTTAGGATGTTTTGTTCTAAATTTGAGTATTTCACTAGGAGGGTAAGATATCTTACCTAATATTCTTCCAGAAATAGAAAATTGGTTGATTTTAAATTGGTACTAAGAACAGACACTAACTCTAGCACACATGCCAGGGTTTTTAGGAGCAACTGAAGCAGATGATAGTCATACATGATCCATGAAGGCAAGTTGCAAATAAACATATGTAACATAACCCCATTTTTTTCAGAAATATTCCAAAACCTATAAATGTACATTTTTAAAATAAATTGATGGGAAAACTTCTCAGTTGTTACTGTTCTTAAAAATGTCTTTCTTTTGCTTTGACTATTACAAGATTCTTGCCAAATAATTCTACGATGAAAGTTATTTTCTTTGTGTATTCAAAAACTTCCACTGTCTTCTGGTTTTCATCAGAATTGCTTCTCAGAAGTCTGTTCTATTCTAATTGCTTCTTTTTAGTTAATTAGATCTATGCAGATGAGCACAGAGAATGACATAAACAGTTACACACATGGCTATTGATTTGGTTACTTCAGCATGACTAAGAAAGGCAAGATATACTACAGTAGGAAAAAATAAGGGGGAAAAGGGAAATATAAAAAGGGAAAACATGTAAGTTAATAAAATGTGCAATAATATATCTTGCTAAATATGTAAATGTTTAAGTCTATAGACAAGGACTGAAAAGAACAGGATGAATATGTTAATGGTTTAGGTATTCCCTTGGCCAAAAATAAAGAGGTTGACCAGATGGTCTTGCACTTGAACTTCTGAATTACTAGAAACCATAAAATCTTTCTTTCCCAGACTCAGTCCTGAGCCACTTTTGCTATCTCATTCTTTACTTCCAATCCAGATCACTCATTCATAATCTACACCTTGCCTATCTATGACACTGGGATTCTTTCTTCTGTTTATGACTTTGCCCTGAGTCTGAATCCGAAAGCTCAATTAACACAAATTTCACTATGGCTTACACTCTCCAGCTGAGCAAGATGCCTCTAACACAGAGACAATTAATATTTGAAGAGCACTTTCTGCATTTCAGGCACTGAATGGATGCTTGCTATGCATTATTTTATGTCTTTACAACAACCTTGTGAAGAGAAGTTCAAATGCTGAGGGAAAGCATCCTAGGGAAATCTGATTAGTGAGAGAAGCCAAGGACATTGTCCTGGGGAGGTGATGATGAAGCCAAGCACTAAAGAAAGAGTATGAGTTGAACTGGAGACTACAGCCAGCCAAGGAGCTCAATCCAGGAAAGCCAGTATGTAGAGGTTCAATGCTAGCTTTTGTTCCCTACTCAACAATAACATTAAATGACAAATTAAATAACACAGATAAATTTTTAGAGGTCAGGTTAAAAATTTGTTACTAAAAAAGAGTCAGTATTTGGTTTCTCACTGCACAAGAGTTTCTGGCCAAGTAATCCTGTCACTGCTCCCTCTGAAAAGACATGGGGCACATCGTCCCTAAAAGAATGATAGAATTGATTCTATTTATTAATTACCATTTCTTTCCTGGTTGCTTTTAGGTTTTGTATAATTTTGTCACTTAGGTGATAGATCAAGCAAAACAAACACTTAGGAGAAAGAATATTTCCTGGGGATCTTACGGGATGTGGAAGAAAGGAAGCAAACAGAACTTCAGTGGTCTGAAAGTAAGATGTTATAATTAAAGTCATAATAGGAGAAATGATGGATTTCTAAGTTTGGAAATAATTGAACTTAATAATTAATCATCTATACTGGATGTTAGCCCAAAATATGGCACCTTGGCATATTGGATATTTTAAGGTGCAGGAATTTGAGAAATGGTGGGTTCACGAAGGCTTTCTGATCTTCCCCTGAATCAGGTCATAAAACCCTCTTGTGAGAGGTGTCCTCCGTATCCCCCCCTATAACTGTCTATCTCTGAAGACACCGGGGATACAGAGGGGATACTGCTTTGATACACTTGGCTCAAGCCTTTGTCCGCTCACATTCTCCCTGACCCTCCACTCTCCAACAAACTTAGCATTAAAACTCCCAGCTTACCACTTCTTTAAGTCTTCATTTCCTTATGAAGGCTCCAATATCATGTAAAACTTATTAAATGAGTTTGTACATTTTTCTGTTGTTAATTTTTATTTTGTTACATGGGTCATGAACAAGAACTCAAAAAGATAAAATAAAAAAGTAATTTTCCTTCCCAACATGCCCAATGTAGCAGCTACTAGCCATACACAGCTATTTAAAAACTAGGCCAGGCACAGGGGCTCATACTTATAATCCCAGCAACTTGGGAGGCATGGATGGGAAGATGACAGTTTGAGGCCAATCCCAGAGAAAAAGATAGTAAGATTCTATCTCAAAGAACAAGTGGACATGGTGGTGTAATCCTTGCATATGGGAAACAGAGTAGAAAGTTTGTAGTCTGAGGCCAGCCCTGGGGCAAAAGTGAGAGACCCTATCAGAAAGAATAACTAAAGCAAAATAAGACTGAGGTTCTGGTTCGAATGGTACGCACTTGCCTAGCAAGTACAAGGCCCTGTTCCACAAAAGGAGAAAGAAAAGGAATAAAGAGAGAAAGAGAGAGAAATTTAAACTAATTAAAATTAAAGAATAAATTCCTCAGTCTTTCAGAGTATATTCCAAATACTCTATAGACATTTGTGGCAGGCAGCAAGTGCCCTGAACAGCTCAGATAGAGAATATTTCCACTATCATAGAAAGGTGTATTGCACCAGCCTGAGAACTATCAGAAAGCCTCTCTCTGGTGCCTACACACGAACAGAGGTAATTTTCTGTGCAGGTAGGTTAAATTTAAATACCTTTAAATTCCATCCAGCTCAGTAAGCATTTTATTAAGTCATCTTCTGAGTGCCAGGCGTGGAACCAGCCATGGAATGAATCAGACATGACAGCCACCCCCAAGAAGTTTACGACCTGACAGAGAGAAGGGTCGGCCCGGGGCTGCAGAGCTCAGCAAACTTCGCACAAGCACAGTTCTTCCAAGGCAGAAATTGTAAATGAGCCGTACTAAGCTCTCCAACTTTCTTGCTGAGCTAAAGATTTCTGGGACTTTGGGGATGATGGAACAAAATTTACATCCTGCAACAAAGGAAGTCTCCAACACAGAATCCAAAGCGCCGTTTTGAGTGTAGAATGGAGCATGTTGGGGTGAGGTCACGTGGCGCAAGGTGGTTTGGTATTGCGTAAAGCTGAATTTTCACATTCTTGCTCAGAAAGCAGGTGTACAGGGTTGCTTTGGTCTTTGTCCTCACTTGTAAAAACAAAAAGTTGGATTGCAACGTAACTCCTGGCAATGCAGAAAGAAAAAAAATCTTGTCCAAAATACTTGCGTGTATTTTCGTGTGAAAATACAAGGGGGGAAACTGAGGTTTGGCTAAGCTAACTTGGCACTGGCCCCTCACCAGCCGCCTGTGTCCTAGGTATCTGTGGCCACGTCAGGTGAGTGAGAATCCTGCCGGGAAAAGAATCCTGTGACCCGGATGTGCCTGCTGTAGGACCCCCCCCATGACCCGGATGTGCCTGCTGTAAGACCCCATGACCCGGATGTGCCCTCTGTAGGACCCCATGACCTGGATGTGCTCGCTGTAGGACCCCATAACCCGGATGTGCTGGCTGAAGACCTTTGCTCTGAGTATGTAGTGACCCATTACAGTTTTGTGGCCAGTTTGTACATATGTGTGTCATCTTAATTCACTGCAAATGACAAGGACTTTAAAAAACCTGCTGCCAAAGAAAATGCAGACTGAAGCTAATGCAAATAATGCACCTATTGGAGAAGCCATATGAATGTCAGTGTTTGCTCTGTTTTTACATTTTAAAAACATCGATAAATATAGTCCAAACTGAACACTTGCAAACAAAGCAATGGTGCTCTCTAAGTCTCACCTAGCCACATTATAACAGAATCCTATTAGCTATCTAATAGGACTTGATAGGAAGGTGTTCTGACCAAGACCAATTGGAATTTGGGGATATATCCACTGCCCTTAGCTTTGAACCTCACTATGAATGTATATATAGTGGCTACTGATGGAATGAAGGTATCACATGTGACTTGTTCACTTCATCTTTACATTATTTTCTAATAGTTCACTATTTTATAATGAGCGCATAATTACCATAGCAGTGCTGCTCAGAGGGTACCTTCATAGACGTGTGGTAATGACCCGGCCTTAACAATGGAGATGGCTTGTGTTCTACTGCCATCTCGTGGCTGGAACACTGTACAGATGCCTTTGAGAACTGGGGAAAACTAGTTGAAACCACTTAATTGGAAACTTTTGAAGATCCAAAAGCCAGAAGAAAAAAATCTTGAGTTTTTATGACCATGTCACCTAATGCCACTAAACCTGGAAAATCTCAACTCAAAGCAGACTCTTGGCAGAGCAAACAAATTTAACAGGTAACCTCACCTCTTCGGTGAGGTTGATTGATCAGAAAACCTCTGTTGCTGGTTTTCCAACACTGGAAAACTCCTCCTGTCCCAAAAAGCTGTTACATTAGTCAAGGACATTGTTCATACTGGGACAGAGTAGTCCTTCCTTCTGCATTTCCATCACGTCATATGCATGCCTGTCTTCTATAGTAATTGTAAGTTATAGATTAACGGGAAGTTATAAAAAATGCTCTGGGAGGCCCTACATCTCAGCCTCCTCCAATGGTGCCATCTTACTTAAGTAGCAAGATCAAGATCAAAACCATGAAAGTGGGATTAGTGTAGCCCACAGAATTTATTCCACTCTCACCAGGTTCGCATGTACTCATTTTTTTGTATGCTAATTGTTTTTATGGATTTAGACTCCTTGACTCCTAGTCCCATGCCTGGCAGAGAGACATGTTAGTGAGGGAAGGCAAAGGGGAAGAAAGAAAGAAGTTGAAGGGAGGGTAGGGAGAGAAGGACTTTTGTCAATAAAACAACTCAAACAGCCGATAGATTAAAAGTGGCATTGGGGTAGAAAGATGATAGGTCAATGTGAATGCCAACATTATATGCAGAATTGAATCTTTTTTTTTCTTTTTCTTTTTGGTAATGATGGGTATTGAATTCAGGACCTTGTGTTTTCAAGGCAAGTGTTGTACCATTTGAACCAAATCCCCAGCCTTTTTTGTTTTAGTTATTTTTCTTTTTTTTAAAATTTTATTAGCATACATTAATAGTACAAGTGGGTTCATCATGATAATTCCTTAGTACTTTATTTTTCTAATAGGTCTTATATTTTTAACCAGGCTGGCCAGGATCCTCCTATTTATGCCTCCTGAGTAGCTGGAATAACAGGCATTGCACCATCACACCCAGTTTATTGGTTGAGATGGATTCTCACTAACTACTCCCTTCCCAACTCAGGGATTATCCTCAAACCACAATCCTCCTGATCCCTGCCTTTCTAGTTGCTAGGATTACAGGTATGAGACACCATGCCAAGCCCCTGGCTCATTTTTTTAGATAGAGTCTCACTAACTTTTGCCTGGGCTGGCCTAATCCCCACCTTTCCACCACCTATATAGATGGGATTACAGGTATGTGGCACCACACCCAGCCTCCTGAAGTCATTGTTTTTCTAAATTGTCACTCATTAGCTTCATCTTCAAGACACAAATGACATCCATACAAATTACAGAATCTCTTAGAGTTTTCAACTGCTGATGACACCCTAACAAGCAATTTTTTTCTTTTCCTTCATTTTATAAGGTGCTGCAGAAGGCCTGTTTTGCATTAGGCAGGCGTCAGTATTCCCACCTCAAAAATGACGACTGTTCTGCTCATAAATGAACTTCTAGTAATTCTTTGGTTCTGTAATATGAGAATTATCTTTTTAAAACTACACTTTTGGTTACATAATAAATATTTTCTTGTAACAAAAATACCTAGAAAGTATGAAAAATTCAAATCTCTTAAAACCTCCTCCACTGCTAATAGTGTTAATGTTTTGAAGAATTTCCTTTAATTTTAGTCTTTTCTACATCTTTCCATCTAGTCTACACATGCATATCAACTACAAAGAGTAAGAGAATATATTCACCTAATTTGAAATGACACTGAAATCAATGTTGTAGGACTCAGACATCCTCAAGAGTTTTGAGTAGTGTGTCTTTTTATGTTGAAATTATCTTGAAGGACTGCCTTCATTAAATATTTTGCTAATATGTGAGTATTCCATTACTTTTATATACTGCTAATATATTTAATCTCTTCCATATTGTCAGGCTTTTAACCCATCCTTTATCCTGTTATGAATAAACTTGAAGTGAAAATATATGATTATTGGGCCAAAGTTTCTTAATTTCTTTCTTTATTAATGTTGTATTGGAGGTACATTGTAGCATTTACAAAAGTTCTTACAATATATCATGATTGAATTCACTCTTACCATCATCTTCCTGTAGCCCTCCCTCCCCCATTCTTGAAATAGTTTCGACAGCTCTCATTTTTCCATTTTCATACATGAGTACATAATATTTCCACCATATTCATCCTTCTACACACTTTCCTTATATCTCCCCTCCCACTGGTACCAACCTCCCAGACAGGACCTGTTTTGCTATCCTCTTCTCTGTTTTTTTTTTAAATGACATTTTATGCAGCCATAAAGAAGAATGAAATTTTGTCATTTGCATGTAAATGGATGGAACTGGAGAGTAACATCTTAAGTGAAGTTAGCCAGGTCCAGAAAGACAAAGGCTGCATGTTTTCTTGCATATTTGGAATATAGACCTAATACAAATACAAGCAATATTATGAAAAACAGGTCACACTCAGGGAAGGTCACATACAAGAGAGGGAGGGTAAAAGAAGGAAGTTAAGAAGGTGAATATGGTTAATGTATTAATCCATACAAGAATGAATATAGAATTTTTAAACCTGTTGAACTCACTTTGTGATGGAGACTGAGGTAGAAAGGAGAAAAGTAGAGGGAATGAACCAATTTAAGTTGTAATACATACATGCATGGAAATGTCACAATGAAACACCCTGCATACCTATCTTAATTTCTTTAAGATCCTTGATACAAGTCTATCTTGATGAGCTAAATTCCAAATGGGTGTTTATAATTTACATTTTACCAACTGAAAACACATACCTTCACTAAACTGTAATGAAAATAATTCATTTTTAAACTTTGCCCAGAATTTTATAATTGGAAAACTATGCTTCACTTTGTTTACATTTCTTTGATAGCTAATAAGGTTATCCTTTTTTGTTTATCAAATAACACCATATTTATCAAATAACATGGTATTATATTTACAAGTTATAATGTTATGTGCCCCATATTTCTGTTAAGGGTGTTAATTCTTTCTTATTAATGTCATATTCATTTATATTATGAATATTAATCCTTGCTATATTTGTTGCAATTTTTTTCAATTTTTGCCCTTAATTGTATTTATGATGACACTATAGCTTTCTTAATATCCCTTTCATTTCTTTTTTCTAAGAAATATCAGTTAAGTATCTCTGTATTTTTTTCTGTCACTTACAATTTTATTTTTATATTGGAATTTGAACACTTAAGGACTTATTTTTGTTATGGTATAAGGTGAGTTATTGTAGTTTTACTTCTATCTAAATAGCTCCTCTTCTGAATCTCTTGTTTGCTTTCCATATTTTCTTTCTTAATCATAAACTATTAATATATTTCAAAGACTGTTGGTTGATTCTAATTTAATACCATATATTTGAAGTATTGTTGCTCTGTAATATGTTTTAATGTCTAGATGAGCAACTATTTTTTTTATTTCTCATCTTTTTCAACATTTTCTGTAGACATTTGCAACTGTTAATGCTTTCAGACACATAGAAATTGGTATGAATACATATCAGTTAGGATCAAGTTCTCTTCAACTAGAGTCAAGAGCTCTTCAAGTGCACTTACTTTTTTAATCTTGTCATAAAATTGAGTCCTGGCTGGTTTACTTGCAAGAAACATTCCTGTGATGTGCTAAGTATGTTTTTAGCTTCATCAGTTTATAGTTATCTCTTACAGAATATAACCTTGGCCTTGAGGTTTGCTTGTTTGCATTCTGTTATGGGAAATTACATTTATTGATTTTGTGTCTGTTATAAGAAATTAGTTTCCTTCCTTCTTCCCTTTTCCTCTTTTCTTCTTTCTCTCAGCTTTCATTTACTGTATTGCCCTGCGTTTTAAAATTTTTATTTACTGATTTATTTTAAAACCTTCCTGAGAAGTATACACATACAAATGTATATTCACAGAAAAGTGCCCTTATTATTAATTTTAAATATGTAACCAATATGTACTTATTATTGTAAAAATCAGAAAATACAGACCAATTTAACAAAACTAAAAGTAAAATCTACACAGCATGTCTTAACTAGACCTGGCGCACACTGGCCAAAAGTTGACCTATCCTTGGGTCTGATAAACCACAGCTAAAGGATTGCTTTTCTTATGGGATAATAGAATTGGTTTCAAGATTTGAATAGGAGGAGGAGTAAATCATAATGGTTCTCCAAGGCAATTAATACATAGAGAGCTTTCAACATTTGAGAAAAAGATGGCCAATGCCGTGCACAGGGTGGGGCTGCCTGTATAGCAGAAAGCCTATGAAGTTCACGGTCAGACTGGATTCCAGGCCAGACCTATTATTTACCATTTGGGTGCCAATGGAACCACTTTTCATTTACAAGATTTAATAAAGGCTCACGGAGATGTATATGAGTGTGTCTTATAAACCATGGGGAATCAAGTGCACATAATTTTTTTTAATCTGCTTTAACAATTTCTAATACCCTGTTGGCTTTTCTATTGCTATTCTATATTCTATACTCTAGTGGAAAACTCATTCCCAGGGCTCATCCACCGCCTCCCCCCCATATTTGAATTCAGTAAAGCATCCTCTCCTGTGTTTATAATTGGGGGGGAGCTTTAAGTCATAATAGAATGCTGGTTTATTAAACTATTTTTTAAGATGATCAAGACTGTATAAAGTTATTCCAAATCTTCTACAGCAATAGCAATGCCAGTTTTTACCAAGTGTGATGAATGTGCTTTTAAATCCTTTCCCAGGTTTTGCTCCACCTTTAAGCTTCTCCCCCTTTTCTTTCAGCCCTCTTCTTCTAGGATAAGTAAGGGTGGGGGATTTGTATTTTTTAAGCTATATGTTGTAGGAAGTTAGGCTTATTCATTCAAATTGTAATGTGAATACCAGTAATATGGAAACCAACTCACCATCTATAATGTCTCCAGCTTTGTCTAGAAACTCACCTGTCATCAGTGGCTTATTTCTCTTGTTAATCAGAAAAGCACAGATACCCTTTATCTTGACTTTTCCCTTGAGGACTATGTAGAATAAACTTTGTGATGCTATCATATCCATTTATAAAAAGTCACAATGATGAGTTTTCATCAATACTGAACATTAAAGAAAACACAGTTGGTTGGGTGTGGTAGCTCAAGTCTTATCTCAGCTTTGGAGAGGTAGGAGGATCATGTGTTTGAGGCCAGTCCAGATAAAGTTAGTACAAAACCTTATCTCAAAATCATACTAAAAACAAAAGGTCTGGGAGGTGGGGATTTGGCTGAAATAGTAGAGCACAAGTGCAAGCCCTGTGTTCAATCCCCAGAACAAGGAAGGAAGAAAGGAAAGAAGGAAGGAAGGAAGGAAGGAAGTCATAGTTGGTTCAAAGCAAAACAGACAATAGCTAGAGTGTGAGTAACACCATAGGAGAGGTCAGTGCTTATTAGAAGACAATGATGAAAAGGTAATGCCTCTATGGGGAACAGGTGAAATTTGGAGCATTTCCATGGAAGAGACAATGCATGTGGTAGAAATATTGAGTACTGGGTACTAATACTGAGTCTTCTTACACCCTACAAAATATTGCTGATGCACACATTGGTCTACCCAGACTTTCTCAACATTGGCACTGCTCATATTTGGGGCTGAATAATTCTTTGTTGCAGAGCCCTATAGTGTTCATTGTAGGATGGTTAGCAGTGTCTGTGGCTTCTACCCACTAGATGCTGGTGTTGTGAACTTAGGAGCCATGTGTTGGTAAAAGAATTTACCAAGATGGCAAGTAGGAGAAAGTAAAGATTTATTAGGACTCCATTAAAAGGGGAAAGCTAGGCAAAGTAACACAGCAGGAGAGAAACTTTAGGTTAAGCTACTTGTGATTGGGTGTCTCTCTTTTTGCGAACCTTACTGATTGGTTGTTTCTTCCTTGGATCTTGGTTTGAATTTCATGCCTGAAGGAACATCTGAGCTCATTTATCTGGCTCTTGATATTTTGTCTCTCCCATGCCTCCATAAGCAGGGGACCTTAATATCCCTCCTCTCAACTGTGAAAAACAAGTGTTCTCAGACATGATCAGATGTCCCCTGTGAGACAAAAATCACCCTGGTCTAATACTATCTCTTCTCTTTCTGACAGCAAACACTCAAGTTTGGAGAAGAACTAAGAGAAGAAAGGAGTCATGACAAACGATCCTTAAACAAATAGGTATGGCTTAGTTTAAAAAAAAAGAAAAATGCATTAACAAAACAGGGTACTGTGGTTTTCCTATCCTGGATAGAAATGACATTTGGCCAAATAAATATGAAAAGTGGCCTTGAAAGGAAAGGGGAGGGAAACTGAAAATTAGGTGGTGGGAAGAGAAGGGATGGGGTCTAACCTGTAGCCTAAGAGTTACAAATGAAAGCTTTGTGCTTCTTGGCTGAAAGCATCTAAATAAAGCTTCAGCATGATAATGGTCAGTAATCACTCAAACTAGATAAGCTGCTTCTTTAGTGTAGTTCTCCAGAAGTCAACCCGAAGGCCAGGGTTCTAGTGCAAAGAATTCACTTAGGATGTAGGGTTACTTGGGCCTCAGGGAAGGGAGGCCAGGAAAGGAAGGCTTAACCCTATGGGGAAACTCAGGAAAACAGCACAGATCAGTGCTTCTCAACCTTGAGTGGGCATCAGACCACCTGGGAGGCTCGCCAAGGCACAGTCCCTGGGACCCATCCCCAGAGACTGAGGGTCGAGCCAGCATTTCAGCCCACTTCCACCACCTCCCAGTGCTACTGGTCAAAGGAACACACTTTTTTTTAAGTTGTGCTGGGGATACATTGTGGCATTTACAAAATTTCTTACAACATATCATAGTTGAATTCATCCCCCCATCATTCTCCTCCCCAACCCCCCAGTCCTGGAATCATTTCAACAGGTCTCATTTTCCCATTTATATACATGTGTACATAGTATTTCACCCCTCCTACACCCTTTCCCCACATCTTCTCTTTCCACTGGCACCACACACCCCACACACACACACAAACACACGCACAGGACCTGTTCCACCCTCTTGTTCTCCAATTTGGTAAAAGAAAGAAAAATGAAGTTTTCCTTTGTTTAAGATAGCTATACAGGGAATTTCACTGTGATATTTCAATGTATATATGTATTATGACCAGAATTGGTTCATCTCCTCTACTTTACTCCTTTCTACCTTAGTCCCATTCTTACAATGATTTCAACAGATTTAAAAATTCTATACTCAGTCTTTATATAGGAAGTACATCAACCGTATTCACCTTCTTATCTTCCTTCTTTTACCCTCCCTCTCTCATATGTGACTCCCCTTAGCATGACTTGTTTTTCATAATATTGCTGTATTTGTACTGAAAACATATGGGTTTTGGCCTTCTGAACCTAGCTAACTTCACTTAAGATGTTCTCTAGTTCCTTCCACTTATCTGCAAATGACAAAATTTCACTCTTCTTTGTAGCCGAATAAAATGCCATTATATATAAATACCACATTTTCTTAGTCCATTTATCAATAGTGGGGCACCTTATCTGTTTCCACGGCTTGGTTATTGTGAATAGTGCTGCAATAAACACGGGTATGCAGGTGCCTTTGGAGTAACCTGAGTTGCATTCCTTCAGGTATATCCCCAGGAGTGTAATTGCTGGATCACATGGCAAGTCTATTTCTATTTTTTTTTGTGTGTGTGAGGAGCCTCCATATTGTTTTCCATGGTGGTTGTACTAATTTACATTCCCATCAGCAGTGTATGTGGGTTCCTTTTCTCCCACATCCTCGCCAACATCTGTTGCTGTGTTCTTGATGGTAGCTATTCTAACAGGAGTGAGGTAGAGTCGTAATGAGGTTTTGACTTGCATTTCCTTTATGGTGAAGGACGTTGAGCCTTTTTAGCCATTTGGACTTCTTCCTGAAAAGCTGTGTTCAGTTCATTTGCCCATTTCTTCAGTTGGGTCATTGATTTTTTGAGAGTTTAGTTTTTTTGAGTTCCCTGTATATTTTGGTTATTAATCCCTTATCAGATGTATAGCTGTCAGAGATTTTGCCTATTCTGTGGGCAGCCAGAAGATGGAAAGATCTCCCATGCTCATGGACTGGTAGAATCAATGTAGTAAAAATGGCTATACTACCAAAAGCAATCTACATGTTCAATGCAATCCTCATCAAAATCCCAATGACATTCATCACAGAGATTGAAAATCAACCCTGCAATTCATTTGGAAGCACAGAAGCCAAGGCAATACTGAGCAAAAATGAGCAATGCTGGAGGTATCACAATACCCGACTTCAAACTATACTACAGAGCCATGGCAATAAAAACAGCATGGGACTGGCACAAAAACAGATATGAAGACCAGTGGAACAGCGTAGAAGACCGGGGTATGAATCCACCTGATTTTTGACAAAGGCACCAAAGACATATGATGGGGAAACACAGCCTCTTCAACAAGGCTGGGAAAACTGGGTATCTGTCAGTAGAAAACTGAAACTAGATCCATGTTTGTCACCCTTTACAAGTATCAACTCAAAGTGGATTAAGGACCTTAATATAAACCTGAAACTTTGAAGCTAGGGCTGGAAAGAGTAAGGAATACACTGGAATTAACAGGCATAGGCAATGACTTCCTTAATAGAACTCAAATGGCTCAGGAACTAAGAGAAAGGATTGACAACTGGGACTACATGAAATGACAAAGCCTCTGCACAGCAAGAGAAATGGTCACCAAGTTGAAGAGGACCACACATTGAGTAGCTCAGATGAGCACCCCCAGCCTCCCCAGATCTGGTAAGGAGCATGGAGTCTCAGTCTGACCCTGAATCTTCTGAATCAGCATTGACTTTTGAACAAAATCCCGTGTTCTATGCACATGGGGCTTCAAAAGCTCTGGCATAGAACACGCATGTCAGAAGGCTGCTCCCAGAGACCTGCGGGCTCATGCCCAACTCACCCAGGCACTGGTTGAGAGCTGCTGTGAGGGGCAGTTAATTCCTCTTCTGCCTCCACTTTACCCCACCCATCCCTCACCCCACTTCTACCCTTGCCATTGTTCCTGAGGCAAAAAAAGCCACCACTCAGTGGCTTTGGCAAAAGTCACCAAGTGAGAAGACAGAGAAGGCTGTTGGCAGTTGGCCCTCACAGTGATGTGTTGAGACCAAGAATATGGGTGAAAAGCCAGCAAGATCGGTTCCTCCCACCAGAAGACACAGCCTAACAGAGTGTCCTGTGTTGCCCTGAAATGCAACACAAATAATGGGACAAACACCCACTCTTGTGCAGTCACACAGCCTGCGTGCATAGCCTGTCAAGTGTCACATATCTGATGTTGGATATTCCTTCAACTTTCTGAGTGTCAGTCTTCCTCTGAAAATGGCGACGTCCATGTCTTTCCTGATTTCTGGTTTGGAGCATCAGAAGTACTCAAAGATGATATGGATTATTTTTGTTTTATTATTTCTACCAAGCTATGACCTTCTCGTGGTGCCTCTCTCAACAGTGAAATCTCGTAGACTGAAACTCAGGACTTGGTAGTGAATAGCAAGGTAAGAATGCAGGAAACTATGTTGACAAAATAATCCTGCGGGAAGCTCTTGAGTGATACGTTCTCAGAGGCAGCTTCTTCTGTTTGCAAAGTGCCAACTGATACTCAGTTCTGCAGAACTGAGTGAGAGAGAGAGAGAGAGAGTGCAGCCTCACAGAATTAACCTGGCTGTGGAGAGGTCATAAAAACCAGCCCCAGGATTTATGCATTCTCTATGCTAAGATGAGAACTGTGACCCATGTCCATGTCAGAAGGTTTAAATTACTGACAGGTCTTCCCCTCCAAAAGACACATGGACACATGTCTGTGTCCAAATGTCTAGAACCTGGGTGCATGTGACCTTTTTTGGACAAGGGATCTTCACAGATGGAATTAAGTTAAAGACCTAGAGATGGGACCATCTTTGATTATCCAGTGGACTGTTAATGGCAAGTATCCTCATGAGAGACACACAGAGGAAAGACAGGGGATACAGAGCCCATGTGAAGATGGACACAGAGTTTAGCACTGTGTAGACACAAACAAGGAACAGCTGGAAGAGGCAAGAGTGAGTCTCCTCCAGAGCATTTGCGGGTAGTATTGCCCCACCAACACCTTGAGCTCTGAATTCTGGCCTCCAGAACTATGAGAGAATAAATATGTGGTGGTGTTTGTTTGGTGGTTCTAGGGCTTGAACTCAGGGCCTTGTGCTTGCTAGGCAAGCATTCTACCATTTGAGCCACTACCCAGCCCTTTTTGCTTTAGTTATTTTTCAGATAAGATTTTATACTTTTGCCTAGACTGGCCTGGACAGCAATCCTCCAACCTATACAATCCCACTGTAGCTGGGATTACACACATGAACCACTATGCCTGATTTATTTGTTGAGATGAGGTCAAACTTTTTACCTAGGCTGGCTTCATGTTTTTGTTTTTGTTTTTGTTTTTGGTGGTACTGGGGTTTGAACTTAGGATCTCACACTTGCTAGGCAGGCACTGTACCACTTGAGCTACTCTACCAGCTCCCCCAGGCTGGCTTCAAACCATAATCCTCCCAATTTCTGGGTGCCAAGTAGCTGGGATTATAGACATGACCCATTACACCCAATCTGAATAAATTTGTGTTCTTTTTAGTCACCAAGTTTACGGTAATCAAAACAGATTTAGGGAACTAGTGCGGTATCCAAGAGCAAATGAAACAATATTCAATTCCAAGAAGCCACGTGCCATGCAAGGAAAAAAAGAAAATAATCAGAAGAGAGTCTGAGCACAGTGGAGGACACAAGATTAAAAACTACAGAAAATAGGTCAAAAAATTGCCTTCACTCAAAAGGAGCTCAAAAATAATGATAAAGCATCTGTGTTCGCAGTGCAGTGATCTAATCATTTGAAAGAAAGCCACGGTATTTTCTGTTTATAGAGCATTTGAGTCACTGCTTATGTTATTTCCACTGTGTAGCAGACACAGTCCAGGCCTCCACATGGGATTTACCACTGCAGTGCAAATTGCTCAACCCACCTGCCAACATCTGCACCTCTTTGCCTGGAGGTGTCCTGTGGCCTGCTCTGCAGGGACACATGACCAGGTGAAGTCCTGGGGAATAACAGCCCTCAGAAGTCACCCTCAAGGGGAGTTTATTAAAAGTTAGGGAAGAAAAATACCAAGGGAAGCGTGATAGGCCCAGAGGGAAGCCAGAAGCCAAGAGAGCCTTTCTGCTCTTCAGGTGCCTTTAAAACCTACAATAACCTATGGTAAGGGGAGAACAAGGTGATTCCCATCCAATAATCAATGAGTGGGGAGGTGCATGGGCAGTTCCCAAGCCAGGTGAGGGTGTGCCTTGCTCCAGTGACCTTTGACCAGGGGGAGGAGCTGAGCATATCATTACCTGGCTCCCTTGACAGTTGAGCCCCAGGGAGAAGCTGGGCAGACTCCCATATACACCTATGTGAATTCTTCCCACCCATCCATGAAGGAGGAAGATCCCATTCTTTCTAACTTATCATAATTACAATGGAGCTCTTAAGGTGTGTCAGGGAAGAGTCCCAGTCCCAAACTTTCCCTTATTCCAGCCTGCCTCAGGATCCTAAGAAAATCATCTCCCTGTGTCAGGGTCTGCTTCTTGAACTGCCCAACATAAAACAGACTGTGAAAGCCCTGAGCTGGGAGCAGATCAGAACAAAAAAATCTAACATGAAGCCTTCTTATTCTTTGAGAATTCATTCTAGACTGCCTGCCAATTTTACTGTAATATTAGAAAATTATCTAAAATGTTAAATTGGCTTGCTTAACTTCAACATCTGCTACACTCAATCCAAGACCTACAGAACTCTTTTTTTTCTTCACTCCGCCTTCTCCCTCCATCTTTGAAAAGATCAGCCCTCTGCTCTCTATTTACCACCACCCCCTACCCTGTCCCATAGCCATCTCTTGCTAGACTGATCATTGCTACACTGTCACAGAAGTTTCCTGATTGGTCCATCCCTGCTTCCATTTTCTTTTTTTTTTTGGTCGTACTGGGATATGAACTCAGGGCCTGGAGCTTGCTAGTCAGGTACACTACCACTTGAGCCACTCTGCTGGCTCTTTTTGCTTTGGTTATTTTAGATATTGGGTCTCACTTCATGTCCGGGCCAGCCTGTACCAAGATTCCAGACCAAGATTTGTACTTCCTACATAGCTGGGATGATAGGCACGTGTCACCACGCCCAGTTTTTATTGCTCTTGCAAACTTTTTGCCTGGCCTGACCTTGAACCATGATTCTCCTGATCTCAGCGTCCCAAGTAGCTAGGATTACAGGCATGGGCCACTGCATTTAATGGTTTCAACTCTTGGCTGTTCCAATCTACTGTTCTCGTAACAACTAAAGAAGTCATTTAAAAGCACAAATCAGTGTCACTCCCTTCATGAAAGCCTAACTTCCCATTGCACATAGGATGAAATCCCAGCTCTACTTAGCCACAGAAACTTCTTCAGCTTCCTCTTTAAATCACTGTCCCTATCACCATGACGCCTATGTCCTCTCTGTTCATAGAATGAACCCAGTCTCTCCCAGCCTCCGGGCCTTGGTACTTGTTCTTGCTGCTGGCGTACTCCACTCAGGCTCTGTGTGGACCAATTCCTCCTCATCTTTCAGATGTGTTCAGAAGGGCTTCCCCAATTGTCTAACCCCAGTTAATCGTCCATATCACCCACCATTTCATTGATAGCCCTCTACTCTATTCATTTCTATCCTAGAGACTACAATCAGCTCCAATTGCTTCAGGATTTTTATTCACCCATTCCAAAAATATATACTTAACACCTTTATCCTTGTTCTATGCCAGATGTGAGAGGTACATAGTGTTCACAAATAGAAATTGTCCTATGTGTATCAAGGATAAAGTTTATTAAGACTTTAAAGAAATAATTTCAAAACTGACACTTTGAGAAGTGCTACATACAGAGTGCAGTGAGAGCCTAAACAAAACACTGTGGCCTAGTTAGGGAAGGCCTATCCAAGGAAGTACAAAATGAGCTCAGGGTTTGAGTAGGAGATAACTCTGCAGACCTGAGTTGTCCAGTCTGTGACTCAATTTTCTCATCTTTAAAATGGGAGTAAAAGTGTGTGCCTCATAGAATCACCAAGGATTCAGCAAGATAATACCAGTAAGGTACAAATATGGCACCATCTTGATAAATGTTAGCTGCTGTGATGATTCCCACAAGCCATGCAAAATAGGAATTGGGGGTCACTATGAGTCATTCTCTCCCTCATCAACAATTCAATCTTTCCCTTCTGTGATGCCACCAAGACTCTGTCAAAATGGGAGCCTTCCTGACCTTCATAATCAAGGGATGCGGATCTGCTTGGTCCATAGTTTATTTTAATAGTCTCTTCTAGAGTGCGCACTCAGTCCCTGGCTGCCCACATACAAAGTATGTGTTCCAGTATGTGTGATGTATGTCTGGAACCACATCATCTCTCCGGGTCCCTTAACCAAGTAAATCTTCACAGATACCGTGTACAACAAAGCAGCATATTGCCTACACATGCATCTCTAGGATCCTGCATCAAGGTCAATCTGCTTCTGGTTGAGGTCCAGGAGTGTCTATCATGGTCTGTTCCTGTTCTCTGGTACCATTCTCAGTTGTCACCACACCTATAGACAAAGGAGAGATAAAGAACAGGAGCAAAATTATGGTGTCTCCTTGCAACCTCCACCTCATAACACGCTTCCAGACAGCTCCACATAAGAAGTAGTCCAGAAAGAGACCAAGATGGTGGATAGTTGATAGATCCCAAACATCAGCTTCGTGATAGCAAGAGTCAGGTAACCTGGCTTCTTCACCAAGAAAATGGATGGAATGGAACTGGAGAACATCACCTTAAGTGAAGGTAGTCAGGTTCAGAAGGCCAAAGGTGGCATATTTTCTCTCATATATAGAATATAGGCCCAATACAAATACAAGCAATAGGTCACACTAAGGGGAGGTCACATACAAGAGAGGGAAGGTACAGGAAGGAAGTTCAAAAGGTAAATGAAGGGGGCCGACAGAGTGGGTTAAGTGGTAGAGCCCCTGCCTAGCAAGCTGGAGGCCCTGAGTTCAAGCCCCAGTACTACCAAAAACAACAAAAAGTTACCCCAGAAGGAGAATATGGTTGATGTATTTCCTATACAAGAATGAATATAGAATTTTTAAACCTGTTGAAATCACCATAAGAAGGAACAAAGGTAGAAAGGAGAAAAATAGAGGGAATGAATTAAATCAGGTTATAATACATATATACATGGAAATGTCACAATGAAACTCCCTGTATAGCTATCTTAAAAATATCCTTTATTGAAAAACGGAGAACAGGAAGGTAAAACAGTTCCCATCTGGGAGTTGGTAGCAGTGGAAGGAGAGGATATAAAATCTGTTGAAACTACTCCAGAATGGGGAAGGAGGAATAAAAGAGAATGATGGTGGGGGTGAATTCAACTATGACATAATATAAGAACTTTTCTAAATGTCACAATATACCCCCACTACAACAATTTTTTTAAAAAAGACTAAAAATCAACTACACAGTTAAAACAGTTTCAATAAAGTACTGTCTTATTAAAAAAAAAAAAAGAAGTAGATCCAGGTTTTGGTTTCATGAATAACTTGCTTAACAAATAAGTACAGGAAAGCACATCTTCTTGCATTTCTCAAGATTTCTTACCCCTATTAGATAGGTGCCTTATTCTACCATTTTCGTCTCTGAGACTTCTGTTTGTCCTTTCTATAAGAACCACAGACAGGAAAACATGGGCCCTGCAGAGGATAAGGCTGTAGAAGTCTTTCTTCAGTACATCTGACGTCACCTTGCCCCCATCAAGGTGATTGCCTGCCTTAAAGAGCATCTTTCCTGGCTTCCCCCATCATCCCTGGCCTCTCTCTATTAATCAACATTGGTAGGAAGCATACAGGTTTTGGTTCAAGAAGTCGTCAGTCAGCTCCTTAGCTTATTCACATACAGCCCATCCTGCCTTTGGACAAGCTACTTCACATCCCTGCACCTCAACTTCCCCATCCTCACAGCTAGAATGAGATCTCCTATTCTGAGGGCAGTTGTGAATGCAAAAGGAAATAAGATACAGCAAGTGTCCAGAGTGTTCCACCTATTTTGTCCCTTATCCGTCCACAAGGGGGAGCCACAAGATGTACTAAAAAATTGTTCATCTGAAATTCAAATTCACTACCCTATCCAGAGAAAATGATTTTGCTCTTAATAGAAGGAAGGAGAATACATACCAGGCCACAAACAGAAAATAAGCTGGTCCATGACAAACAGCCCTGGGATTGAGCTCTGAGTTACACTCCCATTTCAATCCCAACACTAGAGTCATTGTCAATCTACAGATCTTGGAAGTGATAAGAGGGTATACCTCCTCTTTCTTCATTGCGAAGGGCATTTACACCCAGTCTTAAAAGTTTAGAACCAGAAGGGAATCTAAAACTCACTGCCATCAACACCATCATTTAACAAATAAAGGTGCGAGGACCCAAATAGCTAAAAGGCTACATCATTCTTTGAGACAGGATTGAGCATTAAATCCAGATTTTTCTGAAACCTAACCCTTGTAATTTCCACTATATCTCTGATAACCTTTACTAGAACATCTAAAAGTCTCCTGGGGCTGAGTTGAGAAACGAACCCCTCCCCTGGTATGTAACACTCAGAAACAGACAATGCATCCTCAAAAGGCTTGCTTACACAGAAGCCATGTTTCCTTAAAACATGTGTGTAACCCACTACTATCTATTTGAAAATCTGAGAGATTCATACTTGACACCCATGTTATAGAAAGCCCTGGTCCATGTGTGCAGTGTCCCTCTCAGGGGAGCCCAGCCTGCACCTGTTCAAAAACACTTTCTTTTATTGACAGCAATTGTACCAGCTGAGTGACTCTTTTGAGCCAGCCAACAAAAAGATAGGAAAAGAGGAACTTTCAAGACCTAATCTGAGGGGAAGACCCAGGTAAGTAGGTGGTTGTCAGCTTTCCTCCACAGAGCTGCATTTCAGGGAGAAACGGCAGTGTGTGCCCTCTGCCCAGAGTCATGCCAGCGCAGCCTGATAAAGGCAGGCGCTGCACTCTGCAGGTGACATTCCTCTGCAGAGCAACTGTACTTATGTCTGAACACGTCCCATTGTACTGTTGATTTAATGAAGCTTCTTGGGCACTGCATTTGTGACAGTCATCCTAGTGCCAAAGCTCCAGGCACAAACATCTTGTGTTTTGTCATCTGAGAAGCTTGGGCCATTAAAGAAAAAAAAATTGCTTTATTTAAAAATAAGATACAATCATAGTAAAAGGGACATTGCTGTCGGATAGATTTTATTACCTCTCCCCTAGGCCAAGCAAGATAAATAAGAGCATCCACTTTGGGGACACAAACAAGTCTCAACTTCACTCTTGGTAGCTGGGATAAGTTACTGGACCACTTTGAGCTCCAATTTTCTCAGTGTAAAGTGTGAATTAAAATAGTAACTTCCTGGAAGGGCTCTCAGAACAAGTAGGGGCTGACACCTGCCCTACCAAGTGCAAGGCCCTGAGCTCAAACCTCAGTACTGGCAAAAAATAAAATAAATAAGATCCAAAAGGATGTGTGGATGATGTGTGGCTCAACAAACATTAGGTATTATTAATCTTACCAAGATCTATGTGATATTGGAAAGCAGTAGCCAAAAAATGTTTCATCCCACTATTACCTGACTCTCCTTTGTATCAGGGTTTTGAGAAAAATGAGTTTCTACTTGAAAAGTGATTAGTGATTAGTACATAATAAATGACACATAATTTCAGCTTTTTTATTGTCATTGTTGATAACATTGTTATTATGAAACAAGAAATAAACTAGAGAAGCTTTGGAACCAAATTCAATTAACTCAACTCGTTAATTAAGGAATGGGTCTCTCTGCTTTGAAATTTTAGGAGGCAAAGGAAGATGAAATCTTACAAAAGATGGAGATGGAATATAGTTCAAATTCTGCTAAAGTAGGAGTGGACAAATTAACAACCACATGGAAAATCCTGCCCTCTGTTTTTGCAAAAAAAAAAAAGTTTTATTGAAACACAAGCCAGTCATTTGTTTACATATTGTCTAAGGCAGTTTTCAAATTACCACAAAGTCGAGTAGTTGCCATAGAGATTTATAACCTATAAAGCCCAAAGTGTTTGCTCTCTGTCCCTTTCCAGAGGAAGTTTTCTGACCTTGAGTCTAAAGAGAATGGCACAAGCCTAAAATAGCAGATGGCACATAGTAGGTCATCAGCAAATATTGTTGGAACAAAATGAATAAAAGAACAGGCAGGAAACAGCTGATTTATTGTTGGTTCTGACCAACCAGGTCTTCATGAAGTCATGACCACTTCATATTGATTTGTCAGCTCTGTTATTGTAGTAGGAAATTGTTTAAGCCATTGTTGGGGATGAATAGGCCATAAATAACACTTGGAAATCAGACACAACGGGACTGGGCTCCTGCCAGTCGGCTCCAAGTGTTCCATGTTCTATTCAACCAGGATACAGGGAGAGGAAGTTGGTAATTGCAGAAAATACCCTGGATTTTATGTTGAGACAATATGGAGAGACCATAGTCAGACTCTAAAAGTGTGCATTTGTCTGTAATGTAGCAAGGGAAAATAATGCATATGGCTTCCCAACCTGCTGAACTCACCATGTATTAAGAAATGGAGATCCCCTACATTCAGAGAGCTCAATCAGTGAGCACAGTCATTTTGAGAACAAAAACTAGATAGAAGCTGAAGTTTTGGGTAGGGTTCAGGTTGAGATATATTACTGAATTTGAACATAATTGTCAGCTAAAACTTTTTTTTTTAAGATAATATAGAATTTTATTCTTTACAATGATATGTACATAGGAAAATGCCTTTAGAGGCAGGCAACTTTCCCTTCCAGTTCTTTCTTGCTTCTGTTATTACCTGGTAAGTGGCTCATGTTTGGGCTCTTGTCAGAGGTCATTAGTTTTTGTTTTGTTTTCTTTTTTTTTTCTTTTATTATTCATATGTGCATACAAGACTTGGTTCATTTCTCCCCCCTGCCCCCACCCCCTCCCTTACCACCCACTCCACCCCCCAATACCCAGCAGAAACTATTTTGCCCTTATTTCTAATTTTGTTGAAGAGAGAGTATAAGCAATAATAGGAAGGAACAAGGGTTTTTGCTAGTTGAGATAGGATAGCTATACAGGAGGTTGACTCACATTGATTTCCTGTGCATGTGTGTTACCTTCTAGATTGATTCTTTTTGATTTAACCTTTTCTCTAGTACCTGGTCCCCTTTTCCTATTGGCCTCAGTTACTTTTAAGGTATCTGCTTTAGTTTCTCTGTGTTGAGGGCAACAAATGCTAGCTAATTTTTTAGGTGTCTTACCTATCCTCACCCCTCCCTTGTGTGCTCTCGCTTTTATCATGTGCTCATAGTCCAATCCCCTTGTTGTGTTTGCCCTTGATCTAATGTCCACATATGAGGGAGAACATACGATTTTTGGTCTTCTGGGCCAGGCTAACCTCACTCAGAATGATGTTCTCCAATTCCATCCATTTACCAGCGAATGATAACATTTCGTTCTTCTTCATGGCTGCATAGAATTCCATTGTGTATAGATACCACATTTTCTTAATCCATTCGTCAGTAGTGGGGCATCTTGGCTGTTTCCATAACTTGACTATTGTGAATAGTGCCGCAATAAACATGGGTGTGCAGGTGCCTCTGGAGTAACCTGTGTCACAGTCTTTTGGGTATATCCCCAAGAGTGGTATTGCTGGATCAAATGGTAGATCAATGTTTAACTTTTTAAGTAGCCTGCAAATTTTTTTTCCAGAGTGGTTGTACTAGTCTACATTCCCACCAACAGTGTAAGAGGGTTCCTTTTTCCCCGCATCCTCACCAACACCTGTTGTTGGTGGTGTTGCTAATGATGGCTATTCTAACAGGGGTGAGGTGGAGTCTTAGTGTGGTTTTAATTTGCATTTCCTTTATTGCTAGAGATGGTGAGCATTTTTTCATGTGTTTTTTGGCCATTTGAATTTCTTCTTTTGAGAAAGTTCTGTTTAGTTCACTTGCCCATTTCTTTATTGGTTCATTAGTTTTGGGAGAATTTAGTTTTTCAAGTTCCCTATATATTCTGGTTATCAGTCCTTTATTTGATGTGCAGCTGGCAAATATTTTCTCCCACTCTGTGGGTGTTCTCTTCAGTTTAGAGACCATTTCTTTTGATGAACAGAAGCTTTTTAGCTTTATGAGGTCCCATTTATCTATGCTATCTCTTAGTTGCTGTGCTGCTGGGGTTTCATTGAGAAAGTTCTTACCTATACCTACTAACTCCAGAGTATTTCCTACTCTTTCCTGTATCAACTTAAGAGTTTGGGGTCTGATATTAAGATCCTTGATCCATTTTGAGTTAATCTTGGTATAGGGTGATACACATGGATCTAGTTTCAGTTTTTTGCAGACTGCTAACCAGTTTTCCCAACAGTTTTTGTTGAAGAGGCTGCTATTTCTCCATCATATATTTTTAGCTCCGTTGTCAAAGATAAGTTGGTTATAGTTGTGTGGCTTCATATCTGGGTCCTCTATTCTGTTCCACTGGTCTTCATGTCTGTTTTTGTGCCAGTACCATGCTGTTTTTATTGTTATTGCTTTGTAATATAGTTTGAAGTCAGGTATTGTGATACCTCCTGCATTGCTCTTTTGACTGAGTATTGCCTTGGCTATTCGTGGCCTCTTGTGTTTCCATATAAATTTAATGGTAGATTTTTCAATCTCTTTAATGAATGTCATTGGAATTTTGATGGGAATTGCATTAAACATGTGGATTACTTTTGGGAGTATCGACATTTTTACTATGTTGATTCTACCAATCCATGAGCATGGGAGATCTCTCCACTTTCTATAGTCTTCCTCAATCTCTTTCTTCAGAAGTTTATAGTTTTCCTTGTAGAGGTCTTTCACATCTTTTGTTAGGTTTACACCTAGGTATTTGATTTTTTTTGAGGCTATTGTAAATGGAATTGTTTTCATACATTCTTTTTCAGTTTGCTCATTGTTAGTGTATAGAAATGCTAATGATTTTTCTATGTTGATTTTATATCCTACCTTGCTATAGCTATTGATGGTGTCTAGGAGCTTCTGAGTAGAGTTTTTTGGGTCTTTAAGGTATAGGATCATGTCATCTGCAAATAGGGATATTTTGACAGTTTCTTTACCTATTTGTATTCCTTTTATTCCTTCTTCTTGCCTAATTGCTCTGGCTAGGAATTCCAGGACTATGTTGAATAGGAGTGGAGATAGTGGGCATCCTTGTCTGGTTCCTGATTTTAGAGGGAATGGTTTCAGTTTTTCTCCGTTAAGTATAATGCTGGCTGTAGGTTTGTTGTATATAGCTTTTATAATGTTGAGGTGCTTTCCTTCTATTCCTAGTTTTCTTAGAGCTTTTATCATGAAATGGTGTTGGATCTTATCAAAGGCTTTTTCTGCATCTATTGAGATGATCAAGTGGTTTTTGTCTTTGCTTCTGTTAATATGATTTATTACATCTATTGATTTTCGTATGTTGAACCACCCCTGCATCCCTGGGATGAAGTCTACTTGGTCGTGGTGAATAATCTTTTTGATGTGTTGTTGAATTCGGTTTGCCATTATTTTGTTGAGGATTTTTGCGTCAATGTTCATTTAGGAGATTGGCCTATAGTTCTCCTTTTTGGAGGTGTCTTTGCCTGGTTTTGGGATAAGTGTAATACTGTCTTCATAAAATGTGTTTAGCAGTTTTCTTTCCCTTTCTATTTCGTGAAACAGTTTAAGGAGGGTTGATATCAGTTCTTCTTTAAAGGTCTGATAGAATTCAGCAGAGAATCCACCAGGTCCTGGACTTTTCTTTTTGGGGAGACTCTTGATTGCTGCTTCAATTTCATTTTGTGTTATAGGTCTATTCAGGTGATTAATTGCCTCTTGGTTCAGTTTTGGATGATCATATGTATCTAGAAATCTGTCCATTTCTTTTAGATTCTCAAATTCATTTGAATATAGGTTCTCAAAGTAGTCTCTGATGATTTCCTGGACTTCCATGGTGTTTGTTGTTATCTCCCCTTTTGAATTCCTAATTCTACTAATTTGGGTTTTTTCTCTCCTCATTTTAGTCAGGTTTGCCAGGGGTCTGTCGATCTTGTTTATTTTTTTCAAAGAACCAACTTTTTGTTTCATTAATTCTTTGTGTGGTTTTTTTTTTGGTTTCTATTTCGTTGATTTCAGCTCTTATTTTTATTATTTCTCTCCTATTTGTTTTGGGATTTGCTTGTTCTTGTTTTTCTAGGAGTTTGAGATGTATCATTAGGTCATTGACTTGGGATCTTTCAATCTTTTTAATGTATGCACTAATGGCTATAAACTTTCCTCTCAAGACTGCCTTAGCTGTGTCCCATAGGTTCCGGTAGATTGTGTTTTCATTTTCATTGACTTCCAGGAACTTTTTAATTTCCTCTTTTATTTCATCAATGATCCACTCTTCATTAAATAATGAGTTATTTAGTTTCCAGCTATTTGCATGTTTTTTATCTTTACTTTTGTTGTTGAGTTCTACTTTTACTGCATTGTGGTCAGATAGTATGCACGGTATTATTTCTATTTTCTTATATTTGCTGAGGCTTGCTTTGTGCCCTAGTATATGATCTATTTTGGAGAAGGTTCCAGGGGCTGCTGAGAAGAATGTATATTGTGTAGAGGTTGGATGAAATGTTCTGTGGACATCTACTAGGTCCATTTGATCTATTGCATATTTTAGATCTTGGATTTCTTTATTGAGTTTTTGTTTGGATGACCTATCTATTGATGATAATGGAGTGTTAAAGTCTCCCACAACCACTGTGTTGGCGTTTATATATGCTTTTAGGTCTTTCAGGGTATGTTTGATGAAATTGGGTGCGTTGACATTGGGTGCGTACAGATTGATGATTATTATTTCCTTTTGGTCTATTTCCCCTTTTATTAGTATGGAATGTCCTTCTTTATCTCGTTTGATCAATGTGGGTTTGAAGTCTACTTTGTCAGAGATAAGTATTGCTACTCCTGCCTGTTTTCGGGGGCCATTGGCTTGGTAAATCTTCCAGCCTTTCATCCTAAGCATATGCTTATTTCTGTCGGTGAGATGAGTCTCCTGTAAGCAACAAATTGTTGGATCTTCTTTTTTAATCCATTTTGTCAAACGGTGTCTTTTGATGGGTGAATTAAGTCCGTTAACATTAAGCGTTAGTACTGATAGGTATGTGGTGATTCCTGCCATTTAGTTGTCTTAGTTGTTTGAAGGTTTGATTGTGTGTACCTAACTTGATGTTACTCTCTACTGTCTTGCTTTTTCTTTTCCTGTGGTTTGGTGCTGCCTGCCTTTTCATGGTTAAGTTGGGTGTCACTTTCTGTGTGCAGAATCCCTTGCAGAATCTTTTGTAGTGGTGGCTTTGTGGTCACATATTGTTTTAGTTTCTGCTTATCATGGAAGACTTTTATTGCTCCATCTATTTTGAATGATAGCTTTGCTGGGTAGAGTATCCTGGGGTTGAAGTTATTTTCATTCAGTGCCCGGAAGATCTCACCCCACGCTCTTCTTGCTTTTAATGTTTCTGTTGAGAAGTCTGCTGTGATTTTGATGGGTTTATCTTTGTATGTTACTTGTTTTTTCTCTCTTACAGCCTTCAATATTCTTTCCTTAGTTTCTGAATTTGTTGTTTGAATGATGATATGTCGTGGGGTAGTTCTATTTTGATCTGGTCTGTTTGATGTCCTGGAGGCCTCTTGCATCTGTATGGGAATATCTTTCTCTAGATTTGGGAAATTTTCCATTATTATTTTGTTGAATAGATTACACATTCCCTTCGCTTGCACCTCTTCTCCTTCTTCGATGCCCATGATTCTCAAGTTTGGTCTTTTGATGGAGTCAGTGAGTTCTTGCATTTTCTTTTCACAGGTCTTGAGTTGTTTAATTAATAGTTCTTTGGTTTTTCCTTTAATTACCATTTCATCTTCAAGTTCTGAGATTCTGTCTTCTGTTTGTTCTATTCTGCTGGATTGGCCTTCCGTTTTGTTTTGCAGCTCTGTTTCATTCTTTTTTCCTGAGGTTTTCCATATCCTGGCATTTTTCCTCTTTAATGTTGTCTATTTTTGTCCTGAGTTCATTTATCCATTTATTCATTGTGTTCTCTCTTTCACTTTGGTGTTTATACAGTGCTTCTATGGTTTCCTTTATTTCTTCTTTTGCTTTTTCAAATTCTCTACTTTTGTTGTCTTGGAATTTCTTGAGTGTCTCCTGTACATTTTGGTTGACCCTATCCATTATCATCTCTATAAAATTCTCATTGAGTACTTGTAGTATGTCTTCTTTTAAATTATTCTTGTGGGCTTCATTGGGTCCTTTGGCATAGTTTATCTTCATTTTGTTGGAGTCTGGATCTGAGTTTCTGTTCCCTTCATTCCCCTCTGGTTCCTGTACTAATTTTTTGCAGTGGGGAAACTGGTTTCCCTGTTTTTTTGTCTTCCCGTCATTGTCCTTGGTGTTGTTACTGTACCTGTACTGTGTGCAAGTAAGTATTTTCTAGGTTGTAATAATAACAATGGTAGTATTTAGAATGGAAGGGTGAGCTGAGATGGAAAACAAGAATTTAAAGAAAAGGAGAAAACAAATATACAGACAAGAGGGAGAAAGCAGAACAAGGTATCAGACAAGAGAGTTTCAAAGGTATAAACAGGGAGTGTTAGTGTACTAATCGACAGTAAGCTGAACAGACATTAGAGAGACAGAGAGAGGATTGAAAATCAAAGATAAAAAAATAAAAAATAAGTAAATGAAAGAAATATCTATATATAAAAATGAATTAAAATAAAATGGAAAATAGAAAATTAAAAAACAAAACAAAACAAAAAAACTTCCAAGTTTATATGCAATGCAGTTTCAGTCTTAATAATTTGGGTGTCCATCTCAATCTCCAGTCCTGGAGTTGGTGCCTCCGATGTTGTTCTGTAGTTGTCTCATCAAAGAGGATGCATAAAGTAGAACAAAACTACACACACACACACACACACACACAAAAGCCCCACCAAGTGTCCCAAGTTCAAATGCAATACAGTTTCAGTAAGTTTTTCGGCTTGCAGGTGTAATTCAGTTGTTCTCTCATCAAAGGTAGGGAGAAAAAGAAAAAAAAAAGAGTCGAGACCGTTCTGAGAGTGGTATCTGCAACTGTGGCTTGCCTGCCTGCTGCTCTCAGCCTGCTGTAGCTGGCAGCATTATTTATGCAGATCTCTGGGGTGAGCTTAGCACTCACCTGGTCCCACAAGCTTTGTTTGTTCAGAGTTCTCCTGTGCGGAAGCCTCTGCTACAAGCTTTCCCCTTTCCAAGCACTGGGAAAGGTGACACTGCCCCCGCATTGTCAGGCCTGCGTGTTTATTTACAGTTCATGTGGGAGGTGGGTCTTCCCCCCTCTCCTGTGCAGTTTTCCTCCCACTGCCACTTTCACAAGCTTTCCTGCTCCTGCTTACTGGGCAGTGCTGCTGCTCCTGCCAGCCGCCATGTTTATTTACAGTTCACGTGGGAAGTGGGTCTTCCCTCCTCTCCTGTGGAGTTTTTCTCCCTATGCCACTCTCACAAGCTTCCCCACTCCTGGTTGCTGGGCGTGCGCCCCACACCTGCCAGAGCCTCTCCAGCCCGCCCAGCTTGTTTATTTACAGTCCCGGGAAGGATTCCCTTCCCCCAATCTTCAGCGCTCAGGGCGCCCCACCCTCTTTCCAGCGTTTCTTAATTGTTCTTATTGCTTATTACTCAGTTTCTCTTTTTTTCCCTGGGTGGAGGTCAGTCTGTCCAGGGGTCTATGCTGCTCTGGCCGAGGCTTGTCTGTGGGAGAACCGCGGTACTGCGAAGCTCACCTGGTCCGCGTCTTCCCAGTGGGTGCCGGCCACTGGCGGCCCTGGGGCCCTCCTGGTTTCCCGTTTAACGTGAAGTGGAGATTCTCTGTGCCAGCTGGAGGTGTGGAGGGGTCAAAGTTATGCCTTTTCTCAGTGATTATGCCTGCAAAGTGTGTCTCCAGCGTCTCTCCAAGATTTCACTATAGGAGGCTTGCTTTCTGCTTCCTACCTCTTGCTGCCATCTTGGAATCCCCCATCAGCTAAAACTTTTACCAAAGTTCCTAGTCTAAATGCAAATGCTCAGTCATCCTCCACTACATGGCGACAGACCCAAGATTTTCTTGGATCTCTGCTTCATCCATAGATCTTAGCACATTACCCTGTGCCCAGAGCAGTACCAGATTAATGACTGACTGGCACATGTCCTCAAAGGCATAGGGGACCAGCTGTCCCAGAAGACTACTCAGTGATGAGGTCAACACCTGAGAATGTCCTTGGTTAAGAGATCTGGAGTTAAACTCCTGGCTCCAGAGCTGGTCCTGACAATTTGTCATTGGCTGCCCAAGGTCTCCTTCCCCCTTGTATCAATAACCTGTATTTCTCTCTAGCCTATTTTATAAGACTGCTTTATAAGAAAACCATCAAAATAACCCTGGTTTTAATAAAAGTAGTTCACTTATTCCTCACATGAGTGAACTCCTAATTGGTGAATAATCCTCCTTTATGTGGTAATTTCTAATCTGGTTCTTTCTGTTTGGTTGATCCAGCCCTCTGAAACACACGGTTATGGTTCCAAGATCTCCCTGGCGGTTCATCTGCATTCCAGTCAGTCAGAAAGGAAAGAAAACATCAGGATCATTTCACTTGTATCCACATTTATCAGCTGGATGTCATGCCAGATCTAACAGAAAGGGAGTTTGGAAAATGTGGTCTAGCTGTTGATGCAGAAGAAGAAAAACTTGATTTGGTAAACTTTGAGTCAGTCTGTGCTATGGATGGACATTTAACTCAGTCAGAGCTGATGGTACATGAAGATAGGTTTACTGGGAATTCTAGGGGAAAGGAACTCCCTGTCCCATTGATTGAGTATGGGGAAACCATGTGCCTAAAATACTAGGGGCCAGTAAGATCTTGAGAATGGAACCAACCTAGAAAAAAGAAGAGCTAAGACATGGGGTTTTAGTCAATTTGGGGCTGTTATAAGATTGCCACCTGAGAATGGACAAGTTATAATGAACAGAAATATACTGGCTCACAGTTCTGGAGGTTTTGCAATCCAGTATCAAGGATCCAGACCTTTCTTACTACAGCATCCTGTAGCAGAAGGTGAGAAGTGACAGGAGAACAGGAAGGGACCAAACTCACCCTTTTAAACTGGTACCAACTAGCCCTCATAGCCTAATTACTTCTCAAGTGGCCTACCTCTTAAGATTATCACCATGGCAATTAAACTTCAACATGGGGCTTGGAGGAAGCAAGCATTCAAATCACAGCACTGGATACTGGAGACATCATTGGAGACCTGACAAGTCGTATCTGAAGCCAGGCCAAGCTCTAGACCTTTCCTCTCTGTGAACCAATAAATTTCCTTTTGGCTTAAGCTGTGACTGGAGTTTTCTCTCACTTGCTACTAAAATGGTCTAGGTTTGCCATTTTTGTTGTGCCTTTCTCTTATCCCAATTTTCTTGATGTCAAGGAGACATCAAGAAGAGAGGTTAAGAGCTCAGAATCTGCAGCCAAGCAGCCTCGTAGGTAAATGAGAAATATCAATAGTACCTGCCTTGTTGGATTGTTGAAGATTCTTGAGGTAATTTAAATAAAACCTGGACATAGTGCACAACAAAATCCATGCCATTTATGATGACACGACAGGCCCAAGTTTTTTCTTCCTTTCCCCCCACCTTAGTCACTAAGCCATCACTCCCTTCTTGCTTCTCCTGGCCTCTTCTCTTTCTCTTTCCAATCCTTCTGTCTTAATTTCCATAAGATTTGGAAGGGGGGACAAAAAACAAATTCTTTTATTACCCAAACAGATAGGGTACCTCACTCTAGATGAAAGGGACTTTGGGGACCCTAAAGGTACATTTTCCATCTGCTGTAACAGAAAGTCCTCTCTTGGAAGGTGTCAGGAGGGGACCCAAGTACAAAGTCCTAAATGCCACTTTCATGCTATTAAAATGTTCTACTTTCCTGTCCTCTGTTTTCCAAAAAGGACGTTTTTGTTTGTTTAAGATAACTATATAGAGAGTTTCATTATGACATCTCCATGTGTATCCTGAACTGGCTCATCACCTCCATTTTTCTCCTTTGTCCTTTAGTCTGCGAGGGGACAATTAAATGAGAACTAATGACAGGTAAGAGCCAATCAGGCAAAAATCAGAGGCAAGAGAACTCCATGCAGAGGGAACATTCCATGCAGGGGGAACAGCCGATAAAGTGGAAAGGTGGGAACTACCATTTGGGTGTTGGAGACAAAGAATGAAGGGAGCGTGAGCATAGCAGAGTAAATTCTAGATTTCTTCCAGATGAGTCCAGAGAGAAGACTAGAGCTCACACCAGGCAGGCTCCAAAGCCGTAGCAAGAGGTCAGTGCTGGATTCTGAGACGTTGAAGAGTTTTAACCGAACACAGTCTTCCACATGAGCAGAGATCCCCAATGTTGTTTGCAGAATGGGCTCTAGAGGGCAAAAGTGGGAGGAAGAAGATCAGAAGGATGCTGCTACAATAATGCCAGCTGGAGATTCTGGTGGCTTACTCCAAGGAGGGGGACATAATGGTTAGCTCCCTGATAGTATTCTATGAGTTGAAGTAGAATCAACAGGAATTGCTGATGTTGTCAAAAAAAGAGAAGAAACAAAAATCATTCTTGAGCAATTGGGTACTAAATCATTAAATACTAAATAATTAATCCCTGGCCACCATGAAATAACATCCTAACCAGAAATGTGTCATAGGAATGGTGAGCACCCAGTAAAGATTGATGAATTGAATGACTGAATGGATGGGGGGAGGGAAGATGCAGAAAGGGAAGTGGAGGGGGTGGTAAAAGAAACTTTGCCTACTTTACAATTTTGCCTAGAGCAGGACCTGCTGACTTGTTTCTACAAAAAGGAAAAACAAAAATCACACACACACCAAAAAAAGACAGTCTGTTGTGTGGAAAGATTTAAACTAACAGAGGAAAAGGAAAGGGCTGTGAGGACAGGGATACATGTGTTTGGACACATCTTCTGCTTGGGAAAGCTGACTCCTGAAAGGGCCAGATCTGATGAGTGTGCAGGAAACCCCATTGCCCTGTCAGTTCCTAACGACAGCCAAGGTATTTATTTACCGTCTCAAAGCACAATGCAGAGGGAACAGTGGGGCACACGGGGCAGGGAAAGGCAAGAACATTTGGTCATGGGTTTCTTCAGTCTTCTTTGCAGAATAGGAAGCATGAGAGAGAGTAAGCCCTCAGTCCGCCATGAGCCTGCTACCTAGACACATAAACACTCCAACTAACAGTCTCTTAAACCCTGGTATCTGATTCTCACAGTAGGAACCCCCCTAAAAAGTTAATCAAGGCCACTAGACTATGCAGTGGGCCACTGGGAATCAGTGACCCAACATTTACAGTTCTGATCCAACTATGCAATGCTAGTGAGAATCTCTCTCAACCATAATTTTTATATGGCATCTGTGGCCATGGCCATGTCTCAGTGTGACAACAAAAAGTATGACAGAAAATGACAGCCTGCTCTCAGGTTAGCTTCATACATCCTTTGATCTAGAAAAATCTAAGATATTACCCAAAGCAGAAAAGGGAGAAGGGCAAAGAAGAAAAGAATTCAATATTGCTCAGCAGATCAGTACATAAGATTTAAAAAGAAGAAAAATGTAAATTCCTTTTTAACAGTTTCTACATTCAATTGTCTCAATGTTACAATCCAGTGTAAAGGAGAGGAAAGAAAGAATATTTTGTACTCTGGCCAAGATATTTCAGGTGCCAAGAATTCTGCCCAGGGAGTAGACAAAAAAGAATGTGCAGCTGACTCTAACACCAAGCTATTTGTTTAATGAAACTGGATTCCACTGAAAAATGCCCACTCAGCAAGAAATCTTCAGGATGGAACAGGAAAAAATCCCCTCCCACTGGGGACTGTCTTTAATACAACTTGCAATCATGGAATGAGGCTTCGAGACCTGTTCGTTGGTTCTGTTTGCTCCACCATGAACAGAGCTTTTACCAGGAACCTCCATCGTTGTAGAAGGGTCTGGTGGGGGTGGGAGGATTTGCAAAAAGATCCCAGGGCTTTTCCTACTGAAAGTTTTCAGGGATTTTTTATGAAATTTTCAGTTTTCTAGTTAAATATTTAAGAAAGATTGGTATCTAGCTGCTTTTCTGAGATATTTTTCTACTTCAATTTAGCAAAAACTACCAAGGGGATGAAAAAACAAATTTTAACCAGAAAACTAACCTCACAACATCTGGCTTCTTTTCTTCTTCCTGCAAAGCAAAAGATACTGTTGAGCCCCACGTGGACATTAGACTTGCTCTACTTGATAGGCATAACTCTAACCTGGGGGTCATTTCACAAGCTCTAAAAGGACCTTGTTCAAGTTCATATAGGATCAAAGCAGATTGTACCCACCTCTGGGTGCACACTGCCTGCCTAAGTTTAAGTCCACACCCACTACTAGCATTGTGACCTCAGACAAGTTACACATCCTCACTCTGCCTCAGGCTTCTCACCTGCAAAATGGGAACAACAGTAATACTTGTGCATTAGGCTTATGGTGAATATTCAGTAAGTTAAATTCAATAATTTACATTTAAATATATATAAACTAATTAAATCAATATGAAGATTATCGAGCATATTTGAAAGATTAAATATGTTAAATGAATTAGAGATTAGAACAAGGCCTGGCACATGGTGAAAGCTATGCAAGAGTTTGCTGTAGTGAAGGTGGTGATGTGGTGATGGTGGTGGTGGTAATTGTGATGGGTGATAATGGAGATGGTAACTGTGGTGGTGGTGATTATTCCCATTTTTTTTAATCCTAGTCAAAGCACACACAAAATGTTTTATTATCTGAAATGACCAAAGACTGGAAACTCAGTAACAAGCATGTCACAGAGCAAGAACACTTAAACACTAACAGTTCACATTAGCAGCCAAGCATTGCCAGCTGGAATCCCACAGCCATAAGGATCCATGGTTGCCCGTGGTGGTCAGTGGTGCCCCCCACACACCTTTTTTCCCCTTTAAACATGAAGAGTCTCTTCAGATTGCACTGAGGACATTCCTGTCACACCTTCTCACATTGCCACTGCTGACGACAGGCCATAGAGGCAAAGGAGGTAAATGCTAATCAGGGAAGACACAGAAGAAGTGACAGAACACAGGAGGCCTGGAAAGAGGAATGTCACCCCAAGTGGGAAGGAGCTGACCACTAGTGAAACAGACAAAATTAAAAATCTATGTCACAAAATCACTTTGAATGAACAGAGACAGATTACCACAATCCGAAGAAAAGAATCTGAATTACAGTAAGGACACCAACATTCTGCCCAGTGAGGGACATGCAGATCAGCAGGACTGTGACAACCCAGGACTTGGGAAATCCAGGCCCCCCTCCGAGCGACAACAGGAAGAGGGGGAGATCGTGCACGAAGCTGTCCTCAGTTACATTTGCATGTTGTACACTGTTCGTGGTCAGAGCTGACTGAGCACCCACAATATGGCAGGCCCATTCCAAGTGCTGTATTTGGCGATTATAGGCACATGTAGGGAACAAGGCGATAGGGGTTTGAATAAATTGAAGAGTCTGTTCACGACCAGCAAAGAGCCTTCTAGAAGCAAAATTAATTAAACACAGCTATGCAGACAATTTCTGAACTATGTCATGTGAGCTGTCTTTTTTTAATGCATCTAATTGTTGAAATCTATGCACAGGTCATAGACAGCCGAGCTTCTCCTTCCTGGGAATTTAAAAATAGAACAGTCCCTGCTGAAAAGACCAGGCAGCATTTCCCTGAGAGGTTGCTGGAACACCAGATCTGGAGCCTGCTGGCATGAATTTGCAGGAAAAACAAAAGCATCCCTTGGTCTCAAAAGTTTGGGAAATACCTCCTCGAAAAAAGTTGAGCTGCTTTGTTTCATTTTGTTAAGTTGTTGTGAATGGCAGGACCTGGACTAAATTAACAAGCAAAAAGAGAGGGTCAAGCCAAAAGAGAGGGTTTCCCAAATCATCTTGAGAGAGAGAAAGCCTCCCTCCAGCACCTTGCACAGCATCTCCCGGAGCTTGTGTGTGGCCAACACCATTTAGGAAATGGATTAATCAGATTACTTCACCCAGATTCTAGTCCATCTCAACCCTAGAAAGAGAAAATCAGAAAGAAACTTCCAACTTGTTTCCCTGGTGTGTTAATCAAGGTGACCTGGCTGCTGTGACAGATGAACTTCAAAAATCTTACTGGCGTCACACAATAGTTCCTAGTTTCTCCCAAGCGACAGTTCAGTGCAAATGAAATCATCCAGAAAGCCTGAGAAATCCTCGCTCTGAGCCCTGCTCCCTGGAGCTTTGATGTGGCTATAAGCCCAAGAATCAGAGGAGGGTTTTTTGGCTGATTGCTTGGTTAGTTTTTGGCAGTCCTGGGGTTTGAACTCAGGGCCTCATACTTTCTAGGCAGGTACTCTACCACTTAAGTCACAAGCCATCTGTTTTTTAGCTTGATTTATTTTTTGGATAGACTCTCACGGTTTTTTACCCAAGACCAACCTCAGACTTCACTCTTCCTACCTACACAACTCTGAGTAGGTAGTAGGGATTGCAGGCATGAACTATACCATGTGTGGCTTGTTGTTGAGATAGGGTTAAGAGAACCATTTGTCTGGACTGGCCTTGAACCGCTATCCTCCCAATCTCCACTTTCCAAGTAGCTGAGATTACAACTGTGAAGTACCACACCCAGCCAGGAACTATTTTTTTAAGTTCCACAGCATTGTAAAGCACAGCCAAGGTTTAGACTTACAGAACCAAAGGATTACAAGGACTTCCTCATCCTCCGTCTTCCCATTTAGACTTTCAGTTAACTTCCAGAGAGTTTATGTTAGAAAAGATTTTTTAGATTGTTGGTCAGACTAATGTTGAGAAGGAGAGAGAGAGAGAGAGAGGAACTTTATGGGAAAGAGGAATCATTTAACCACAACTATAACAGTATCTGCAACTGCTGAGGAGTCTCTTAGTTAACTCAGGGTCCTCAGATGTCCCCTCCTGTGCCTGGGTGTTGATGAGTCCAGAGTTCTTCCTGCCTAGCACTGGGTCTGACACTTGTCTGTCATGATTTCCAATGGGACTGGAGTGCCACCTGCAATTTCTTTATTCACAAGTTTCTGACCGTTTTCAGCAGCACAGGACAGTGGTGAACAGTCCTGGAGCTAGGGTGGATGTTGCCTTCACCATCCACTACCTTTGTGACCAGGATAAGTTGCCTAACCTCCTTGCCTCAGTTTCCTCTTCTGTAAACTGGGGAGGACAATCCTCACTATTTCATTATCAAGTATTCTGATGATTAACTCAGAAGAGTGACTGGACAAGGCAGTTTTCAGAAAGTGTTGGCTAGCCTCATTGTTTTTGTTATTTTCAAGCACAGGGATCTGCTCTATGTTTGAGAGACACCAAGAAAGTGAAGGCTATGCCTCTGCCCTCAAGAAATTCACAGCTAGGCGTGGAAGATAGATAGACAGATGAATTGTGATCAAAGTGACTGCATTTCATGGCACTGTGTATAAAAGTCTGGGAAGAGCAGGACAGGAAGACTTCCTGGCAGAAGTGGTATTAGACTGAGTCATGAAAGGCTAGATTAGACCTGCAGGCTCAGTTGCTTGGTACTGGCATGACCTGGAAAAGAAGAAAGGATGAATTGAAAAACCCAGCTGTCAGCCTCTGCATGGACTTGACAACCACACAGGGTGAAGCCACCACTGTCTTCCAAGGCAGGGACCAGGCTGCTGAGACATTCTCTCCAAGCCTGGGATTGTGCCCATAGATGGGCACTGGCACAAATGCTGCCTGAAAGCAAGCGTGGATCTTTGCATTTAGACAAAAGGGTCTGGGGTGCTTCACGCTGTGGTGTGGAGCAGGCACAGGACAGCAGGCAGGCCCAGAGGCAGAGCAGTAGAAGACAGGAACTGGTCCTGGGAGTTTCACAAAACACAAATATCCCAGGTCAGGTCCCCGCCTCAGCCCCTTCAGGAAATCCTGTCATTCAGCCAGGATATATATATACTGTTAAAGTGACCACTTTGACCAAGATCGTGGATCTGCCATTTTTCCTGTCCAGAGACAGGTCTCACACATCTTCTGATTCAATACAGGAAAAGGAAAAGAGAGGGTTGAAGGTAAACACTGAGATGAGGAAGACTTCACTGGGTGTTCATCAAACCCAGTGAATATCGCAAAATTGTTCTGGCAGGTGGTTGGCACCAAAAAGGAGTAAATACTTCCTCAATATGCTGGGACATGTGACACTTCTTTTCCTCGGATTGGTAACACTAAACAGCTCCTCCACTGAAAGCACAGGACAGGTAAGACAAAACTTTCTTCTTCTATGTTTGTTCATTTTCATGATGTGTTTGAAAGTTTGTCATTTTCCCGTGTTGTCATGGGGAAAGGGTCCTATCTGAACTTCATCAAATCAAGACAAGACTCATGGGAATATGGTCCTAAAGCTGTCACACTCTGTTTCTGAGAGTGGGCTGATCCAGCTGGTCAGCCTCTGCTGTTGGAATCTCTGCTTTTCGTGCTGACCTTCCTCTTCCCTTGGGTATGTTGTTCTTGTGTTACAATCATCTCATCACTGTGAATGCCCTCTACCCCACCTGTCCACTTGTTGAAAACAACCATGACTGTGGAGAGAGGCTCTGGGGAACTCCAGGGTGGATGGTACCTTGCTGAGGAAGGGGAGTATCCAAATATTTGTGAAATTTACCAGGCATCCCTCCATCCCTCCTGCCTCCGGCAGAGCTGGAGGGGAAGTGCTCACCAGGGAGACCTTTCCTGTAGCTCCTGTTGAGTCCTTCAGCACCACGGAGCCTCAAGTACCTCACACAGTTGTCATTGTGGCATGAGGCCAAGCATCAGTGACAACAAATCTGGGGAATTTATCTAAAATGTATTTTGCAATAACCAATTCCTGATCTATTAAGAATAAGTTGGAAACATTCTATTCCTGTATTAGAAAAATGTTGATCAACAGCAAGTTTACTCCAGTTGGCTGTACTCTGAGAATGTTTTTCATGAAAATGGGAAAAAGGGCCGGAGGAGTGGCTCAAGTGGTAGAGTGCCTGCCTAGCAAGCACGAGGCCCTGAGTTCAAATCTCTGTACCACTTCAATGAATTAATTAAATAAATAAAAATAAATTAATAATGCCCTAAAATGTCAGGGGCCATGTTTCAAGTGGTAGAGTGTCTGCCAAGCAAGTTGGAGGCCCTGAGTTCAAATCCTAGTCCCCTCAAAATCAGAATAATTCAAAAGAAAACATGGGGAGATGGCATCATGGTGACATTCCAGCTCAGAAATTAGACAGGGATGAGTTTGAACTGTGCCTTTCACGTGCCTGCTTGACAAATGCCTTGGAGAGGAAGTGCAGTGCTGCACCATGGACTACCCACTGGACCCTGAGCTCAGAACTTAACTTCCGAAGCTTCCGTTTCTCCTGGGACAGTGCTGAACAAATGGGGAGGGGGGCTTTCCCCACCATCACCTTCACCACCAAGGCCTTGCTTTCATGCAGAAACCAAGCCTAGGCTAGTGTTTAAAGCTGAGTTTGCTTTTTGGCCAGGGGAAGTTTATAAATACTGAAGGAGAGGTAAGTGAGTTGCTCCATTGGAAAAGGCAATTTGAAGTTAAGGGATTTCTTTAAAAGAGAATAGTACTACTGTTTTCTTCCATGAAAGAAAAATTGAATGTCACCCTAGACACCTACCCAATGGGAAACCCAATGTAAAGGAAACCCTGCTAAAAACAAACAAAACATGAAGGCATCATGACCACTAAAGCAGGTTAATTCAAAATGCATCTTTCGTTTTTATTCCATAAAGAATATTCCAGTTGTGTTTTGGTTCATAATGATCTCCAAATGAAAGCTTCCCATGAAGACAGAAAGATTTTACTTTTCTCTGTGCCATTGGGAGAGGAAGAGAAAGGGTAACGAAGGAATCAAAAGACTAGTAATTTATAGTATGACCTTGGGCAAGTCCTGGCACCATTCCTCCCCTAAATCCACCCCATCTCCCACCACATGAGGACAGGGATACTTACCTCAGAAGCAGGGAAGATCAAATAAAACAATGCCTTCGGAAGTGTGTGTAATCACAAATTATCCTGTAATGCAAGGTTTCTTCTTATGCAGACCCTAGGCTGCAGACTTCTTATGCAGACTACAAAACCCTTAGAAGTACTGGTGACATTCCCACCTTACTGAACCAGTGCTGGCCCTATAGGATGAAACATGGGGATGAAGAAGGCATATGAGATGTGGTCCACTCCCACAAGAGGTTTTTAAATGGAGAGCAAAGCCAACAAGAGGGCTCTGCTGGGCCAGCCGGGGAAGAGCAGAACTTGAGCAAAGGAAGTGAGATGAGTGTGGTTTTGTGGGAGAGATGGTGCTAGACAGGTCTGAGAGGAAACAGGTTTCATGGCCAAGGGGAGGAGAGAGATGTTCCTGTGAGGATGACAACAGGTGAGGCACAGAAAGGATGGGGAAGAGCTTCAGGAGCTAGCATTTTACCACTGTGCTAATCCAGGTTCTGCACCAGGCTACTTGCACTTGTTACGTCATCAAAAGGTCTCAATACCTTGAGAGTGGTTATTAATAACCACCCCTAACAGTGATGCAAATGGTACAGAGTTCATTCAAGCTTGCACACAGAGCTTGACTCTAAACTTAGGTCTTTGGACTCCCAAGTTCGGTCTGTCTTCATTGTCCAATCCTGTTGCATCATAGGCTTGCTGGAGAGAATAAGGAAACTTGAGAAAGACAGGGATCCTGAAGCCCCGGCCAAAGAAAATCTAGATCATTTGTTTTAGCAGTTAATTCTCTGCTACCCTATGTCACTGAATAAGTGTCCTTTATGTGTCTGTTCCATGTCCCCAACTCGTTCTTTTAGTCAACAAGTATTCAGCTGGCACCACTATGAACAGACATGCTTCTAGGGACTGAGGCTACTGCAATAGACAGAACAGAAGCAGATTCCTGTTCTCACACACCCACTTTCTAGCTGGATTCCAATCTAAACACTGTGGGCATCTTTGGAATAGCACCTGTGCCCCCCACAGTATTTAGGACAAGATTTGTCCCAGAGCAGATATTTCTGTGGCTCCATTCTGAAAGATTAGCCTTGAAGTCTGTTGATCCATGAACTTGAATATTCTGCCATATATTTCAGGTTCTTCATTTGGGCAAATGTAAGTCATGACATTACCTTGTGGGGGCTCCCGAGTCCAGATAAGGGATGACAGCTGCACAGAAAAGGTGTCTAAGGCTCTATCCCACAGCCCTGGTGACATTGCTTGTTGATCCCAACACTCTTCTAGTTAGGCTGAAAGTAGCAACTCAATCATCACCCATTGACCTCATTGCCATCCTGGGCTTTCCATTGAGAGGAAACGAATGGAGAAGATTTGACACAGCTCTGACAAAGGGAACTCATGTTCTTTCTTGTGTTTGCACAGGGAAAAAGATGTGATAAGGAGTCTCTTCTAACCATTAGGACAGACTGCCAATCCTGCGCATTTAACTTTGGAGTCAACTGCCCCAATGGTTACACCAAGATCACCACCGGCTCGGTGGGGGCTCGAGACTGCAGGTAATGAAAAAATAATGTGCTCAAGTCTTGGTGCTGTAGAAGTTGTGACTCCAAATTGACTTAAAACCTGTAAAGCATTTCCAGAATTTTTCTCTTTAAGACTACAGTGAGCCTCAACTTAGCTAACTCACAATTCATAAGCTTGAATCTAAAGCACCTGTTACTGTCAATTCACATAAATTTCATAAAATTGACTACATTGCAGTGCACACAAACATCCCCCTTCTTTCCCTTCTTGATTTTGAAAATCTGGCTTTTGTTTCATTTTGGGAGGGTTCTAGACTGAAGATATCAAAAACGTTGGGTCTGGCAGATCTCTCAATAAGCTGGGGACCCTGACGTTAATTAGAAACGAAAGAGGACAAAAGAATTTCAGCATGATTGAGTTTTTTTTTGTGAGCATTGCATTCATGAAGACTTCTTATGGTTCAAAATTCTTGTAATTCAAGGCTACTACTGCAGGGGGGCGGGACAAGTGTTTCTGCTCACTAGCGAAGAGGGCTCACGAGGCTTGAAGGCAAACACGGTGCTTTAGTTATTCAGTTTATCAGTTTAGGAATTAAGGATTACTGTGCTGAGGGCTTGGATCAAGTCCTAGAGCACCTATGTAGCAAGCACCAGGCCCTGAGTTCAAAGCCCAGTACAGCTAAACAGGAAAAAAAAAAAGAGTATTGATGAGTTAATTCAGGAATGAAGAATTTATCCCTTTGGCTTCTTATGAAATGAATTCTTGACAGTGCTATATAACTCTTTGAACTTCACATTTGCATAGTGTACCCACACTACATTCTAAACTCAGAATCATCGTTTTTAGTAGAAGTTTCCAGATATTAACTGGCCTAGAGTTGGGAAGGAAGTGCAGCAGTTGACTCCTGAATTTCCAAAGTAGGAAAACATTTGCAACCATTTTCATTTCCTATTAGAACTATATCAAAGTTCACAGTCAAAATTGTGTGTCTACTTTACAGAGGACGTTTTTGTACTATCTACTGCTTTGTTCAAAGCCAAGGTGACCACTGGGTTATATCCTACCAACTCCTGATACACACACACACACACACACATACACACATACACACGTACACACACACGTACACACAACACATACGTACACACACATACACATACACATGATGCACACAAAATGCACACAACACATACATACAACACACACAATGTACAACATACACATGACACACAGCACACACAAAATGCACACAGTACACATGACACACATACAATGCATACACACAACACACAGTACACACAACATACACAATATACACACAAGCCACAAACACATACACACAACACAAACAAGAAGCACATACACAGCATATACACACAATACATAAAACAGATACAGCATACACAAAACACAACAGAACGCATGTACAACACACACATTAAATGCAACATACACACAAAGCATACAGAATAAAATTTTGCATCCATGCTCTCTGTTTCAGAATTAAAGACTTTGATCTGTCATTCATTTGTGCTAGAACAAACCCAAGATTGGTTCCTTTGTTTTGACTGGTTTTACGTTTTTGGCATTCCTTTTCTATTTTTTTTTTCTTGGCTGTACTGGGATTTGAACTCAGGGCCTCCTGCTTGTGAAGCAGCTGCTGAGCCATGAATTCAGCCCTTCTTGCTCTGCTTATTTTGGAGATATAATCCCGCTTTTTGCCCACATCAGCCTGAACCACTATCCTCTTATTTTTAAGCCTCCCACCCTTGCTGAGAAGACAGGCACATACCACCACACCCAGCTTCTCCCACCCCTGTTAAGATGGGGTCTCATGAACTTTTTGCCTCAAACTTTTGCTGGCCTCAAAGTTCAATCTTCCCAATCTCATTCTCCCAAGTAGCTAAGATTAAAGGCATGAGCCACTGGCACCCAGCTTGGTGTTACTTAAAAGCACCTTAATGAGGTCTGATTGCCATTCAAAAAGCCATGCATATTTAATGTACACAAGTCAATGAGTTTAGAAATAAATACATAATCATGACGCCATCACCAGAGCAATGCCATAAACATATCCATTACTTTCAAAAGTTACTTCTTACCCTTTTTTGTGCACTAAGAACACTTAATATAAGATCTACCTTCTTTGCACATTTTTAAGCATGCATCTTTAAGTACACATTGGGGTGAACAGTAGTCACTGTGCAGTACAGGAGATTTGTAGGACTTTTTCATCTTACATAACCAACACTTTGTACCCTTTGACCAATATCCTATCTCCCCCTCCTCCCAACACCTGGCAACCATCATTCTGTTCTCTGCTTCTATGAGTCTGAATACTTCCAATTCCCCATGTAAGTGGGATCATGTAATATTTGTCTTTCTGTGTCTGGCCTATTTCATTTAGTATAATACCCTCCTGTTAATCCATGTTGCTTACACATTGCAAGAGCTCCTTTTTAAGGCTGAATAATATTCCTGTGTGGGGATGTGCCACATTTTCTTTACCCATTCCTCCATCAATGCAAGTTTATTGTGAATATGCTACAGTGAACATAAACACATCTCCTGGAGATCCTGGTATCAATTCCTTTGGATATACTCCTAGAAACAGGATTGATCGGTCATATGGTACTGCTATTTTTAATATTTGAAGAACTTCCATATTGCTTTTCATGATGTCAGCACCAATTTACATTCCCATCAAGAGTGTACAGGAGTTCCCTCCCAGTTCCCCACATCCTGACCAACACTGTTGTAGTCAGGTGTTTTTGATACCAGTCATCCTTATAGCTGTGCGATGATGTCTTGTTGTGATTTGATCCACCTTTCTCTGGTGGTTTGGAATGCTGGGCAGATTTTCATTTACCTTCTGGCCTCTAATTAGTTCTTGAGAAGATATTTGGTTCTGCCCTAGGGTTCCCCCTCTGCCCATCTTTGTGGAGAAATGTCCCAGCTAGTATTCTCAGCCTTTCCAAAAAAAAAAAAAAAAAAGACTCATCTCCAGCTTAAGTGACCATCAAGCATGTGGCTGTAAATCAGCCACATTTTGGAGAGTGGTTTGGGAGAACAATCTTGAACACACCCTCACACTGTTCTTAGCAACAGCCCAGTTGACAGAGATGCTATTTGTGGCGGATGGTCTCCAGCACACTGAAGCCTAACCCTGGAGTCACACTTCTTTAAATATACTAGCTAGCCTCCACAGAATTGCTGTTCCACAGTTGCACCTTGGCCGGTACAAGGAGACATTATAGTCGGGTGTTAGTGGCTCACCCCTATAATCCTAGTTACTTAGGAGGCAGAGATCAGGAGGATCAAGATTCGAAGCCAGCCCTGGCAAATAGTTCATGAAACCCTATCTCAAAAAAACCCATCACAAAAAAGGCTGGTGGAATGGCTCAAGGTGTAGGCGCTCAGTTCAAACCCAGTAGCACAAAAAAAAGTCATTGTAAGGGACGCATCACTGCTTCTCCTACAAGGATACTGCGGTGAACATATTGCTCACTGCGTCTTGCCGCCTCTGCCACAGACGTGTCTACATGTAAATATGCTCATCCTAAATCCACAGGTCCTGGGTGTCATTAACTCCTGATCTGTCCCTTCTTCCATCGGCTTCTAGGACACAATGTGACAAGTGGGAGGTTCACCTCTAGCATGTGCCAAGACCTAACATAATTGATTTCACCTACTAACCTCACTTCTGATATCATCCTCCATTTTCATTTTTTTCCTACTTTTCCAACAATTGAAAATGATTCATGATGGGGTACAGACATAGCTCACGTAGGCAAAGCACTTGCCTACCAAAGGCCAGGGCCTGAGTTCAAACCCCAGCACGGCCAAAAGCAAAAGAATGATAATAATTCAAGATTAAGTTTTATTCTACCTAGAAAGCCAATTATGTTCAATCTCTATATATTTAAATATAGGTAAATATACTTAATAAACATTTAGGTCAATGCTACCACCTGGAGTTAACTTCTCTGCTCTGATCATGGGGTGATATCCTCTCTTTGCCCTCCAAGGTACACCTATCAGGTCAGAGCATACTCTGTGTCTCTTCCTGGATGCCGCCATATTTGTAAGAAGGACTATCTACAACCTCAGTGTTGTCCAGGCCACTGGGGCCCAGACTGCATGGGTAAGTGGCACAATATTTGGACTTTCATACTTCTTTATTGATGTCCCATTGTACAGAAATTTGAGATGAAGGAAGCCCAATAAAAGGAGAATGTAAGCATCATTTTCTAGAAATTTTTATTTCAGTCTGTGTGTGTATAGAAAAATGTTCAGTTTTTACAAAGAAATCTGCTTACTACAGTTCGAGATCTGTCTTTAAGAGAGTTTCTTTTAAGTTAAAAAAAAGGGACAATTAATTAAAGAAAATAAAAGCCCACTTGCCAAAGAAATGAAGAATGTTGGACAATTACAACCCCATACAATGTTCTTTAAGAAGAAATTTCATGCCAGGCACTGGTCGCTCATTAATCCTAGCTCCTCAGGAGGCAGAGATCAGGAAGATCGTGGTTCAAAGCCAGACTGGGCAAATAGTTCCAGAGACCCTATCTCAAAAAACCCATCACAAAAAAGGGCTGGTGGAGGTACAGGCCCCGAGTTCAAATTCCCGTATCACACACACACAAAGAAGAGGAATTTCATTTTAATATCTAAAAGCTACTGGGAGACAAAAATAAAATAACCATGAAGCACTAAGGCCAGTGACTCACATTGTCTTCCTGGCTCCTAGTGAGGTGGAGAGCTGGAGAATCACAGTTTCCGGCCAGCTTGAGGAAAAGTTCTCAAGGCCCCAATCAACAACAACAAAAAAAACCTGTGTTGTAGTGTGCACCTGTCAATCCCAGCGACTGTGGGAAGCACAAATAGGAGGCTCATAGTCCAAGTCTGCCTGGGCAAAATGTAAGACCCTGTCTCAAAATTGACCAGAAGTGTGCCTCATACTGTATAGTTCCTGCCCAGGAAATGCCAAACCCTGAGTTCAAACCCCAGTACCACCACCAAAAACAAAAAAACCCACAATAACCACTAACTCTTCTAATAAGTTAAGTCTTAAGATGGAACATCAAAAAGTATCATGTTGAACTTAAGACACTTTAGGGTAAAGAAATTGTGTAAGGTTAACTGCATACAAAGTTGAGATGGTGTCTTTCAAATATTTCTGCCTGGTCATTTCAAACCATAATCTCCCCAACTTCTGCCTCCCAAGTAGCTAGGGTTAGAGGTGTGAGACTCTGTGTCCAACTTAAAACAAACCTTAGAGTTTCATTACAGTTTATTGCAGTTTTATTCTCATTTCGTCTAGGAGGAATCAGATAGTCAAAGATCATCTCCTGCCAATTTCCTTTTGGGGTGATAAGTAAAGTTCAAGTTCAGGCTTGCTTGGCACCAAAGGCTTCTCTCTTTCTGCTTTCTCTTGTTGCTTGAAGCAGAGGTGGTCAGAGAGAGAGAGGGAGAGAGAAAGTGTGCTTCTAATTTCTCTTTTGGTCCCTTCAGCTTCCCAGTCAAAGCCTGGGGTACATCCCTTGTCTGGCAGGGTCACCATTAGGGATTTCAGTCTCCTGGTCCTTCTCTGTTAACTGCTCCATGCCAACCTTCACCCAACACGTTGGCACTATGTATTTCCAGGAGTTTAGCACATCAGACTCAGGTGTCTTTAAAGTGATTAACCTACACTTCCAGATTTCGAGGACTGCCTTGGGGCCAAAAATGGTGCCAACTGCACCCAGCTCTTAGAGACAACGTGATGCAGCCTAAAGAACTTTCAGACTTGCTCTCCCCTCTCTAACCAATGAAAATAAAACTGCTGCTAGGTTATTAGTCAGGCCCGCTATAGACCAGAAATGACTTTGTCTAACATGCCTTACAGAAGTGGCATGTCCAACAGAAGGAAGGACGGACCATAGCCAGGACAACAAAAGAACAAAAGTTTTAGGTTTGAACTCAGTTCCTTCATCAGTTTGGGCAAATGACTTCTCAGTGTCCTTGCCTGTGGAATGGTGGAGGAGGAAGGGAAAGGAGGGAGTCTTATTTTACAAAACCACAGCAGAGATTTTCAAATAGCAAGCTAGGTGAAAGAGGACTTGGCAGGGCCTGTGAGGCAAACGAGGCACTTTGCAAAAGTTTTCTGAGAAAGTAAACGAGTGAACCCCAGTCTAAACAGATCTCTGATAACCAAAGGCCCTTCTCAGAGTCCTGTTACAGCAGTGGGTGGCTTCTAAGACCTGAGCAGGCAAACAGGATTCACTCTCTGCAGCAGATTTCAGGCTGTCGCTCTGTGCTGTGGGCAGATAGATGTGACAAGGTTCACCTCTGGGATCCCAACCATCTAAAAGGATTATTTGAATGCTCAGCCATTTCCTCTGGACAGGTCTCAAGGCCAGAGAAGCAAAACATGTGAAAACTGAGGCCTGGAAATTATTTCTGTTGTCGTCTCTTTTGGGGCAAAGGGTACTTCCCCTTATCTTCATATTCCAAACATGCTAAATGACACAAAAGGCTTCCTTCCTTTAGCTCAGGAAAAAGATAAATCCTCCACTTGGTGTATCTCACTCACCTCTCCCACTTTCATTATGATCACTTTACATTTCCACCAGGGGAAGGTCATTTCGGAGCTGCTGACATGTGTCCATCCTTCTTTTTGAGGAAGCACATTTCTGACCTCCGGAGTGACCTTGGATCTGAGGCACAAGGGCACCCACTTCCTTAAGAATGCAACCACAAACACTCACACTCAACACCTCTGGCTCACTCTGAAAAATTGTTTTCATAATGTCTTAATCGAACTAGGAAATAATTCTGATCGATACTGAAGATTTGGAAAACACACAAAAGCAAAATGAAAAACAAATTAGCCATCATCTTCTAAAATTAATAAGGGATAGAGTCTCACTTGAAGGAGAAAAGCATCATCCTGACATCAGAAAGTTGTTTTTACTTGAGTTGAACTTGCTTCTCCCTAATTAGAAGTTGGGCAGCTTTATCAAACGTACACCCACAGCCTGTTCTCATTAATGCAAAATGTATTTTTAACTCTGAAACCTACTCACATCTGAACAGCCAACATTCTACTTGAGAGGAAATGGATTCTTTTATTTATTTAGTCTGTTTATCCCACCATGAATGTGTTGGGTTTGAACAGCTGAATGCAGCAGAACTTGAATGTGTGCAAAGCGGTTACAACTAAACTCAGTTGGGGCCAAAACAATCGGACTGCTTCAAAAAGAAATGATTTGGACTTTTTTTTCTTTTTTAGAGAAAAATCCAAATTCATCCACACTTATTTTTTTGTATTGTGTCATTTACATTTCCAGAACTCTTTTACTTTCCTCCTCATATCCCTTGCTATTTACTACATAGATCAGAAAAAAAAAAAAGGACTATCTGGATTTGAAACCACTTTTAAGAAAGTCTTTTTATTTTTGCTTTGAGTAACAGATAATGCTAGGTTCACATTAGGAACACATTTCACTTCCGTTTCCCAGGAAGACAGTTCCAACCAGAGCTATACAGGGAATATCAGGACATATTTTCTGCTAACACTAGGCAGCAAGCTTTTAAACAAAGGAGGTGACATGGGTAGACAGCCTCTTGGGAGATAAAGTCACAGGGAGGTCCCTGGCCTTTGGATGGGCAGGAAGTTTGTTATCGTCCTTTAAAGAAACAGACCACTGATGATTTGCTGAAAGTTTATAATGGTTTAGTCTCCTGCGTGAGGAACGTCACGATACAAGAGACCACCCGAGAGGTAGTGACCACAGGGAAATGCGATAACAGCCTAGAATAGTCTTATCAGCTGCCTGGCCTCACAATGCAGCAGAAATGTGCCCTTGTAGCAAATTCTATAACAGCTCTTCGAGTGTCATTTCTGGGAATGCCAGTTTTACCATCTTACTCTTAATGGGGGCCCAAGGTGATAAAATATGATTTGTTATGCAGGAAATAAGTTTATACCCTTTCCTTCAGGTTTTTATTTAAAAACAAAATAAGCACTTGTCATATATTGTTAAAATATTCTGTTTAAGCCATAAAGTGAGGACTCGTTACCTCCCCACACTCCTGCTGTCTTTCTCCAAATTCCTTCCAGGGTTGGCCAACTCATGAAAATCAAGCACTTATTGAGTGCCTACTATATGCTGCACATAGTCACGTATAGCTAGGACCTGCCTCTATCACCTATCTAATTGGCCCTTGGCCCCAAACAGCTCACAGATCAATGAGGGAGACTGACCCAAAAGCAGAGTATATGGGGCCCAGGTGAGGACACCGGGACCCTCAGGAGTGTGGTGGCTTGGCCAGTTTGCCTGCTCATCAGAACCTAACCCCTCCAGAGGTCCTACTTCCAGACACCATCACATGAGGGGTCCATATAGGAACTTGTGGGGCTCACAAACATTCAAGTATCCATGTGGCCTTCAGTCTGCTGAGTCCACAAGCCACTGGGAGACACAGATGGCCAGGATAAAGCACTTCCTTCAGGGAAAAATGTCACATCCCCTGCAGTATATGTTATGCTGAGGGTCAGGAAAGTCCCTAGGAGACAGAAATTTCCTCAGCCGTGACCCTTAATACAACTAAAGGCAAGCATCTGATGGTGGCCATGAATGGATGGGAGGCCACTCATTTCCAAAAGAAGAATCCTCAGGACATCTATTAGAAATAAGCAGTAAGGTGACTTCATCAGCCACCTCCCAAAATAGCCCGAAGACACAGGCTCCTTTCTGTCCTGGATGAAACTTATTTTACTTTCTCATGAAAATACAAAAAGAAATCATTGCTAGCTTTAAAAGTAATAGTAAGCACTCAACAAATGCTGACAATCAATTAAATGAATGGCTTGTATAAACACATAAACCAGGCCAGATCTGGTGGCACACATCTGCCCATGTGGAGGCAGAGATCAGGAGGATCATGGATTTGAGACCAGCCCAAGCAAAAAGTTAGCAAGACCCCATCTCAATAAACGACCCAGGTGCAGTGGTATGGTTCTGTAATCCTACCTACAAGGGAGTCATAGTTAGAAGGATCATGGTTTAAGGCCAGCCTTAGGCAAAACACAGGAGACCCTTTGTGAAAAATAAATAAACCATAAAAGGGTTGGAGGTATAGCTCCAGTGGTAGAGGGCCTGCCTATCAAGCATGAGACACTGAGTTTACACCCCAGGAAAAAACCATAAACCATCTGAAATATTATAAACAATCCATACAGAGAAACACAATGATAAAATCAGGTCAAACTGGGTGAGAATCAGTATCTCTGACTGTAATGGCCCTGTGACCTTGCTACATGACCTTCCTGTGCCTCAGTTTCCTCTTAGATAAAATGGTGATAATCGCCATTTCATGGGTCTAAGGTGACGATTAAATATACTGAGCTGGTACACACAATGTCCTTGTCACTCTTCCCAGGGTCTAGGTTGCCAGTAAGAACAACCACAATGATAACAAATGACGGCAAGAGCTGCACAACACGGAAACAAGGATGTGCTCAGAAACCTTTGTAAGACCAGTGACTTAAAGTCACTGGAACATTTTTTTCTTGTCACTACACCAATGTTTCCAAATGAAAAGATTTAGAGACCAAAGGCAAGAGGGAAATTGTATCTGAAAATAGCCATTCCCGATTCTGTGGTCTGAATTCGCCTCCCTTTCCAGTGAGTGTAGACTCTAGAAAAGGAAAGTTACTCAGTCATTTACAAGGCTGCCTTTGCCACAGCCATCACTGAAGCACACAACCAGTGCTAATGGAGTTGTCTTTTGTCTTCAATGCTCATCTATGCACAATAAAATTCACCCTTTTTAATGCAAAGTCATTTGAGTTTTGACAAGTATGAACAGTTGTGTGACAACCACCATAACTAAGACAGAGAATAGTTATATCTTTCCCTTTTTGTCAGCTTCCCTCAGCTCTGGGGCCTGGCAAATACCATTTTCTGTGCCTGTAATTTTCCCATTACTTCATAACTGACATACCTTGTTTCACTTAGCATCCTCTCCTCCCACCATGTTGTTACTTGGGTGGATGCTGTACAATGCTCCTCTCTGTGTCTGTCCCCACTTTATTTATTCACTAACTGAAAGACATCTGGAGCCTGTTTCCAATTTGGGGCAATCAAGAAGAAAGCCACTATGGACATTTCTGTACAGTTTTTTGTGTGAAGGTAAGTTTTCATTTCACATGGGTAGATACCTAGACATGGGAGTCATGGACTGGCTATAGGTTCGCCTTCACCAGAAGCTGCCAAACTGTTTTCCAAGGTATCCATATCATTTTTCACTCTCACTAGCAATTCTCACACAAGAGTTCTAGTTGATCCTTGCTAGCAATTGGTATGATCAGGTTTTTTCTTTTTTTAGCCATTCTAAGAGGTGTTTATTGATCTTTCATTGTAATTAATCAATCTTGACTTACATTTCTTGTGTGCTCATTTGCTGCTGTGTGTCCTCCAGTTTGTTTGCTTATTATTAAATATAAGCCCAAGACTTTCGAGCTGTAGGCTCTATATTTCAGTCTAGGATCCATTTAAGTTAATTTTTATACATGGTTGAGATGTGGACCAACGTTCACTTCTTTGCATGTAGATAACAATTCCAGCAGCATTTCTTAAAAAGGCAGATGAGTCTGAGGAGAACCGACATCTGAAAATATCAAATATTCTAGTCCATAACTGCAGTATAGCTCTTTTCTTATATAAGTCCTTTTTAATTTCAGTTTACAGACATTGCACGATTTTTGTTATTTTAATACCGAACACCTTCATGGCACTTGTTTGTTTGTTTGCTTGTTTATGACAGGGTCTTACTAGGTAGCCCACGCTGGCCTCACACTCACATTCTTCCTGTCTCAGCCTCCTAGTGCTGGAACTACAGGCCTGCATCACTGGGCCCAGGTTCTTTACGTACTATTTGTAATGAATTTCTAAATTCAAGATTACTAATTATTCACTGCTAGTTTATAGAAACACAATTGAGTTCTCATATTGACCTTCGAACCTGAGAGCTTACTAAATTTGTATATTTGATGCAAATTTTTTGGAAATTCCTTGGAATTTTCTTCATAGATAATCATGATGTCTAAGAATAAAGATGATTCTATTAACTGTGAATCTGATGTCTTTTTTCTTTCCTTTTTGTACTGACCATGATACTGTTTTCTGGATTGCTAGATTCATTTGGCTAAAATTTTTTTAGGAGTTGTTGTGTCTTTGCTCAGTAGAGATGTTGGTCTGTAATTTCCTTTTCTTGTGTGTTTGACTCTTGACTCCACATGAAGTAAGCTGGAACTTGTTTGCTCTTCAATATCCTAGGTGAGTTTTTATAAAATGGGGTTTGTTCCTTAAATGTGAGCTAGAATTCACCACTGAAGCCATGGGTTTTCTCTGTGTGAAGGATTTTTACTTCAGACTCAACTTCTTATAGATATAAGGTTATTCATTTCTTCTTCAGTGAGCTTTATTAGTTTGTGACATTCAATAAATTTTTTCATTTCATCCATATTGTCAAATTTATTGACATAAAGTTGATCATAGTATTTATTTACTATTGATTTAATGTCTGTAAGATTTGTATTGGTGTCCTCACTCCAGTTTTACTTTTCATAATTTGTGGCCTCTCTTCCCTCTTCTTCCCTCTTCTCTCTTCTTCTTCCCCCATCTTTCCCCCCTTCCTTCTTCTCCCCCACTCCTCCTTTTCCCTCCTCCTCTTCATTCTTCTTCTTTTCCCTCTCTCTCTTCCTCTCCCTCTCCCTCTCTCCTGACCAGTCTTGTTAGAAGTTTATCAGTCCCTCTGATCAGCTTTTGGTTTCACAGTTTTCTGTTTCATTCATGTATGCTTGTGTGTTTCTTATCTACTTCTGTTTCAGGTTTTCTTTGCTATCTTTTTCTGTTTTCTTTACCTTAAGGTATAAGTTTGGGCATAACTTGAGAACTTTCTTCTTTTCTGTGCACTTAGTGGAGTAAATTTCATTCTAAACACTGCTTTGGCTGCGTCTCAATGTTGATATAGTGTGCTTTAATTTTCACTCTATCCCAAATGTTTTTTTGTATTTCCCTTTTGATTTCTTCTTTTACCATGAGTAATTTGTAAGTATAATATTTAACTCCAAGTATTTGAGGACTTTGCAGATACATTTCTTTAATTCAATGAATGAACATGAAAGCATAAGATACAAAATTTGTGAGATGCAGTCAAAGCGGTACTTAGAAGGAAATTCATCGTTTAATTCCATTGTGATCAGAAAACATACTTCATACTATTTGAATCCTTTAAATTTGTCAAGACTTAGTTTATGTCCCAGAATATCATCTATCTTGGCTCTTGAAGAGGTGGTATTGTTAGAGTGTTTTAGCTATTTTTGTTTGTGGCGAAACTGGGGTTTGAACTCAGGGCCTGATGCGTGCAAGGCAGGCACAGTATCACTTGAGTGGGACAGTGTTCTGTAAATATCAATTAGGCCAAGTTGATTGATGGTGTTGTTCAAGTCTTCTCTAGTCTTAGTGACTTTATAACCATTTGTTTTATTGATTGTGGAAAGAAAGATACTAAAATCTCTGACTCTAATTGTGGATTTATCTATTTCTCCTTGAAGTTCTAGGATTCTCTTCAGGTTCGATGATTCTTTCCTGTGCCTACTCAAATCTGCCTTTACATTCCTCTAGTGTTGCGTTTGCTTTTGAAAGATAATGTTGTCTATGGGATTTCAGATACACAATGTTTTTGTTTTGGTTCTTTTGAATGAAGACATTTCACTGTCCTCTTGCTTTTAGTGCATCCAACAAGGGATGTGTTGTCATTGTATCTTTATTCCTCTTAACATACTGTATCTCTTGACTTTGACTGGTGTTAAGGTTTTCTCTTTATCACTGATTTGAAGGAATTTTTCTATATGGAGTTTTCCCCCTGATGCTTTTGCTAGTGTTTGAGCTCTTGGAACTGTGAGTTCATAGTGTCATGAAACTCAAAAAAAGGGCCATAACTTTTTCAGAAACATTTTCTTCTTCCAAAGGTTCCAGTTATGTGTATATGAAAGTGCTTAAAGTTGTCCCCAAGTTCATTGACGTTCTGCTTCTTTTCAGTCTTTTTTCTCTGTGTGATTCATTGTGATTCTCTTGCTTCGTTTTGAGTTCACTAAGCACACCATTCATTGTGCATAGTGTATTTTTATCTCAGATGCTACATTTTCATCTGTAAAAGTTCAATTTGGTTTAATTTATATCTTCCTTCCTTGACATTATTTTTTTCTCTACCTTTTTGAATGTATGGAATATAGTTACAATAATTTTCAAATCTTTGTCTATCCTATGTGTTATTTAGCTAGTTTTCAATTTATTGTTTTGGGCCTTCATTGTTCATGCCTAGTAGTTTTTATTGAATTCAGACATTGTGCATTTTACTTTGTTTGGGCATACATACACACACACACGCACACACACACACGTGTATATATATTTGTATATGGTACAGTCCTTTTCTGCATTGCGGTGTGTGTGTGTGTGTGTGTGTGTGCGCGTGTGTGTGAGTGTGTGTGTGTGTGCGTATTTGTTCTGGGACAAACAAAACTACAAAGCACATTATACCTTCCCAGTGCCCCAGTCCTGTATCATACAAGATTTTCCACTTGGGGAATACTGCTTGCATGTGTGAGCTGGGTCCTAGCCCTTCACCTACTCTTTCCAGAGGTTCTTTCCTGGCCTCAGGTGGTTTCCTTTCTCTCATGTGCTGACCACTTCTCAACTGTATGGGGGCACAGGAGGCTTTGTGGGGCTGTAGAGCCTGTGGCTCACCAATGATGTTCAGCTCTGAGACTGGCCACCTTTGGTCTCCCCAAGTTCCAGAGTCCATCTTCTCAACACAGAAGACCACTGGACTCATGTTTGTCCCCTCCCTGAACTGTGGGCTGGGGCAATTTTAGAGCTTATCTCATTTTTCCCATCTCACAGATTCCTGTCCTATGCTGCCAGGACATCTAAAACCAGTTTCACATATTTTTCTGGTTTTCTTTTATTAGTTGTTTCAAACAAGATAAATCTGGTCCTTATTTCCTACCTCAGCAGGAAGGGAGTTTCTTGCTAATAGATTTATTATTATTCAAGATTCATTAATAGCACAAGGGGGTTTTATATAAATAGTCCACACAGGCACATACAGTGTATTCAAGCAAGCTCACTCAACCCCCCCCACTATATTTCTTACCACCCTCCCTTTTAAGTACAATATTCAGTGGGTTTCTTTATGCTATCATCATACATAGATAACAACATACTTTGATCCTCTTCACCCACCCCATACCATTTCCATTTCCCCCTTCCCACTGTCTACTCCCCATATATGGCTGTGTCTCTTTTGCACCCAAGTTCCATTCTTATTGGTTTTTTTTTTTCTTTTTTCATTTTAGACCTAGATTCTGCATATGAGCAAAAACATACAATATTTGGCTTTTGTAGAATGGCTTATTTCGCTCAATATATGATGATCTCTAGCTCTACTCATTTTCTTGCAAACAGCGTAATTTCATTCTTCTTTATGGCTGAGTAATACTCTACTGTGTATACATACTACATTTTCTTTATCCATCATTAGTGGTTGGGCACAGGGGCTGATCCCACTACTTGCTGTTGTGAACAGTGCTGCAATAAACAAGGGTGTGTAGACTTAAAAAATGAAGGACAGGAAAGGCAGTGATGGGAGAAGGAGAGCAAATGAGGAGGGCAAAGGAGGGTGAATACAGCTATGAACTTTCTTTACATCTGTGAATATGCAGCATTGAAACCTGTTGAAATCATTTTAAGAAGGGGAATGGGTTAGGGTGGAGGATAATGGAGGAGATGAACCAAACCCAGGTACAATATATGTGTATATGGAAAGATCACCATGAAACCCCTGTGGAATGATCACGTACTAATTTAAATGTTTTTTTTAAACATGGGTGTACCGGTGTATGCTGATTTACATTCCTGCACGTATATCTCAGGTGGGGTCATAAGATAGCTCTATTCTCAGCTTTTCCATGAACCTCCTACTGATTTCCATAATATCTGGAATAACTTGCGTCCCCACCAACAGTGCACGAAGTTTCTTCTTTCCCTGCATCCACCCCAGCATTTGTTGTTGGTGGTTTTCTTGACTTTAGCCATTCTGACTTGAGACAGAATCTTAATGTGGTTTTGATTTGCATTGCCTTTACAGTTAAATGTCGAACATTTTGTCATGTGTTTATTAGCTGTTGTACTTCTGAGAACTGTCTGTTCCACTCATTTGCACATTTGTCAACTGGATTACTTGTTCTTTTGATGTTTAATTTTTTTTCACTTTTTGTAGATTCTGGATATTAATCCTTTAACCATTGAATAGCTGGCACTGATTTTCTCCCATTCTGGTCATTGTTTCCTTTGAAGTGCAGACGCTTTTTGATTTGACATAGTCAAATTTGTCAATTCTTGTTCTTATTTACTGAGCGAGTGAAGTTCTATTCAGAAAGCCCTTGCCCATGCCTGTATCTTCAAGTGTTTTCCCATAGTAGTTTCAAAGTTTCAGAGCTTACATTAAGATCTTTGAACCATTTTTAATTGATGTTTGGACAGGGTAAAAAATAGGGGTCTAGTGTCAGTGTTTCGCATGTAGATAGTTAATGACAGTCTTTTCTCCAACAAATGTTTTGGGCTCCTTTGTGAAAAATCAGATGGCTGTGGCTGTGTGGATTTATTTCTGGGTCTTCTTTTCTGTTACTGGCTCTGTGGTATAATTTGAAGTCTGGTATTGAGATACCTCCTCATTTCTCTTCTTGCTCAGGATTCCTTTGGCTATTCAGGGTCTTTTGTGTTTTCACATGAATTTTAGGATTGGTTTATCTATTTCTATGAGGAATGACATTGGAATTTTGATGGAGATTCCACTGAATCTGTAGATTGCTTTCGGTAATATGGTCACTTTCACAATATTAATTCTGTCCATCCATGACGGAAAGAGGTCTTTCCGTCTTTTGGTGTCTCCTTCAATTTCTTTCTTCAAGGCTTTATTGCAGAGATCTTTTACCTCCTTAACTCAGTTTATTCCTAGATATTTTTTTTTGAGGCTACTGTGAATGCAATTGTTTTTCTAAGTTATTTCTCAGCCTATTCATTGTTATTATTTTTATAAGTTAATTTTATATCTTGCTACTTTGCTAAAGGTGTTAATCAGATCTAGCAGGTTTTTTGGTGCAGCCTTCAGGGTCTTTTAAGTAGAGGATCATATCATCTGCAAATAAGAATAATTTGACTTCTTCTTTTCCTGTTTGAATCCTTTTCATTTCTTTCTCTTGCCTTATTGCTCTGGCTAGGAATTCCAATACTGTACTGAATAAGAGCAGAGAGAGCTGGTCACTGGTAGCTCAAGCCTATAATCCTACCTACTCAGGAGGCAGAGATCAGGAGAATCACAGTTCAAAGCCAGCCCAGGCAAATAGTTTGTGAGACCGTCTTGAAAATACCCATCCCAAAAAAGGGGCTGGTGGAGTGGCTCAAAGTATAGGCCCTGAGTTCAAACTCTAGTACCACACACACACACACACACACACACACACAAAGAGTAAAGAGAGTGAACACTCTTGTCTCATCCTTGACATTAGAGGACATGGTTTCAGTTTTTCCACGTTAAGTATGTTGTTGGCTGTAGATTTGTTATGTATGTTCTCTATTATGTACAGATACATTTCTTCTATTCCTACTTTCATCAGAGCTTTTATCATAAAAGGATATTGAATTTTGTCAAAGGCTTTTTCTGCATCTATTGAGAAAATCACGTGGTTTTTGTCCTTGATTCTGTTTATGTGCTATGCTATGTTTTTTGATTTTCATACATTGAACCATCCTTTGGAATGAAGCCAACTTGATCATGGTATTATGATCTTGATGTATTGTAGAATTCAGTTTGAGGAGTATTGGTGCTACTTTTTCTTTAAATGTCTGGTAGAATTCAGCCATGGGTCCATCTGGTCTGGGCTGTTTTTTGTTGGGAGACTCTTTATTACTGCTTCAATTTCATTGCTTGTTAGAGGTCTGTTTAAGTGATTTATATTCTAATGGTTCATCTTGGTAGGTCAAATGTATCTAGAAATTTATCCATTTCTTCTAGATTTTCCAGTTTATTAGAATATAAGTTTTCAACGTATTCCCTCATGATCCTCTGGATTTCTTTGGCACTAGTTGTGATATCCTCCTTTTCATCTCCAACTTTATTGATTTGGGTCTTCTCCCTCCTTCTTTTTGTTAGTTTGCCAAGCCAAGGACTTATCAATCTTATTTGTTTTTTCAAAAACTAACTTTTGTTTCATTGATTCTTTGTATTTTTTGCTTCCATGTCATTAATTTCTGCCCTATTCTTTATCATTTCTTTCCACCTATTGATTTGGGGTTTGACTTGTTCTTCTAAGAGCTTGAGATGTTTATCTGAGATCTATTTTTTTAATATAGGCATTCATAGCTATAAACGTTCTTCTTAACACTGCCTTTGCTGTGTCCCAAAGGTTCTGGTAGGTTGGGTTTTCATTTTCATTACATTCTAGGAACTTTTTGCTTCCCCCTCTCCCTTTATTTTTTCAATGACCCACTAATTGTTTGTCAATGTATTGGTCAGTCTCCTTGTGTTTGAATATTTTCCACATTCAATCCTCCCACATACTGGTCCTCATATTAATGTGTGGTAGCTTACCTGTCAAGTCTGGGAAAATGCATAATCTTAGCTTCACACCCAGAGATCCCTACCAAGTAGGTATAAAATGTCATACTTTGCATAAAATTGTGGCAGGTTATTAGTGACCGAGGGATGAATATGGACTGGAATCCAGCCCACCTTAGTTAGCCAACCAATGCATTCTGGGAGGGCCCCACCTACCCAGTGGAAGGGGCACCTTCAATTTTAGTTTCATCTGCTTTCCAAGCCTAGTATCTATGGGAATAGATCCCAAAGGCAGTGGGGATAGTGCAGGTTTTTTCTAATTTACACAAAGACTAGCATATTACTGTAGGTACTCCAAAAGGCAGATCTAAGACAAAGCTAGAGATGCAAGAGCTTAATTAGAGAAAAATCCTACAAGGGAAAATGAGAAGGAAGTAGGGAAGCTGTCAGTCAGCCATGCAGCCCTGACGCTTGTGAAAAAGAGAGGGAAGCAAGGAAGGTTGGTTGGTAACACGGATGGCAAGTCTTCCAGACAAAGGCACCCAACAAAGGACCCTGTATCCCACAGGAATCAGCCTGCCCTGGTGTCCCTGCTGTGCTTGGTCACTGGCTAGAAGCAGTCATGGGAAGTGTGGAGTTCAAAGTTCAGACATGAGCAGTAGGACTTTCCATCAATGACGTATCAAATATTTGCAGATATTGCATGTTGCAGTCATGTTAGTTTGTGAGTACACGCTATTATGTCCACATGATGATGAAGTCCCCAAATGATGCATGTCACATCCCTGTTATTATGCAACACATAACTGTAACTGGAAACCTGAGCAGTGTGTTTTCATGGCTTGCATCATGGCGAGGAGGACCATGGGGTATCTGTCTTTGAAACAATCCCCCTCCCAGATGGTTCTAAACAGCTGTCCCAAGGGCAGCCTTTGAGGAAGGCCTAAGGGAAAGGAAAACCAGACTTCCTGATACAGAGTCACACTCTTGGGAACTGGGGTGGGGGAAGCTCCCCAATTCCTCCATGATCAGCCTATAGCCCAGAACCTGGTTGTTTTCTCAACATGGCTCACACTGTTTTCTGCTACATGGGTTTTAACAAGGATTGGGCTGAGTGCAACAACACCCGGAGGTTGACAGAGTCAAACCTGTGGCAGGGGTAGGGACAGGGGCAAGGAGAGGCTCTCAGAGGTGGGAAGACATGGGAAAGTGTGGAGGTTGGGAAGCAGGGAATGGTGGGGGGGGGCAGGATGCGAGATGGGGGAGGGAGCTGGTTCTGTGCACCAGGAAATGATTTACAGGAATACAAGTGGGAGAATGGGACTCAAGTGTGCTCAGTGTCAGGCTGGAGAAGGCTCTGTGTCCCAAGCCAAGCTGGGTGTCACTGAGAGAATGTCTTGCACACTCTGTGCTGGGGAAAGGCACAGGGAGCAAGAGAAAGCCATCATCATGGGAGAGCTGCTGAGTCTCTACCTTCTCAGTCCTGCCCAGGATGGACCCTGGTTCCCAAACACCACCTCATCTGGGAAGGGCCAGAGAGGAAAAGCAAACAAGAGAAGGACTATGTGACAGGGAATGACAGAACAACACTCTCTTAGCACCACTTGCCAGGCATTGTGAAATCAGGGATCCAAGGAGCTGTCAGATGAGCTCTAAGGATATCCCTTCCATCCTCACCCTCCACTGATCTTCTTCAGACACAGACTGAACTCTTTAACAAGACCTGTCCTTCATGATCCAGCTGTTACTATATGTTGAATTCAGATCCAACCCAATTAGTCCATTGGGGATTAGGTTACATTGGGTAAATGCTGAAAACGTCCAGTAGGGGGAACCATGAGAGCTCTAGGTCTCTTTCCAACAACCCTCAACTGGAAGCCAGTTTGTCTGTCTCTTCATCCAGGACTTTCCCCTCACCAGACTGCAGGACCACAGCCATAGAGACCAGGTCTGTGCTCCCCCTGCTATACCCAGGACCTCCATGGTGTCTGGTTCAAACAAGTGCCCAATAATTTATTTCCAGAGTGCTGTTAACTGTTATAGAAAGATCAGACTCAAAACATGCAATTTAGACTCTATAGTTTGCTAATATTCTGAATGCAGGGAATAAATGGAAGACACCAAAGAAAAAAAAATCTACCAATAGATCACTGGACTCTCATCTGCACAGTACCTGTCAGTTGCAAAGGTTCTTCGAAAGAACTAACCTATCAAGTGAGTGGTCACAGACTCTTTCAGAGACCTGCCTCTCTCTGTGCTTACAAGTCTCTTTTTCCAAGAACTGCCATTATGGACTGAATATTTATGACTCCTGTGTGTTCATCTGTTTTTTTGGTATTCTAATAAAATACCAGAAACATGTTAACATTATAAAGAAAAGAAGCTTATTTAGCCCAGAGTAAGTTGCTGGCAAGTGCTCAGCTGTGATGAGGGCCATCTTGGCTATATCCAACACTGCAGAAGTGCAAGTGGGGGGAACCGATCACGTGGCATGTCAGGGAACCAGGGGCCAGGCTCAGGCTTTTATAGCTCTTGTTAGAGCTAACCAGGGTCCCACAAAAACTACCTAATCTGAAGCCATACCCCCAGTTGACCTAAGGACCTCCTCCTATGCCCCACCTCTTAAAAGATCCCCTACTTCTCAGTTTCACCCCACTGGGAAACCATATCCAAACCATAGCTTTCTGAAATTCACATGTTGAAATCTAATCTCCAATGTGATGATTTTGCAAGATAGGAGCTTTAGGAAGGAATTAGATCATGAGAACAGAGCCCTCATGAATGGAATTAGTGTCCTTATAAAAGAGGATCCAGAGAACTTCCCTCCCCCTTCCACTATGGGAGGACATACAGATGTCACCTTCTACGAACCAGGAAACAGGCCCCTATCGACACTGAATCTCTCAGCACCTTGATCCTACAGCCTGGACTTCCCAGCCTCAGGGACCATGAGAAAGAAAGTTTATAAGCTGCCCCAACTAAAGTATTTGGTTATAGTAGCCCAAATCAACTAAGAAAACTGCTTTTTCATTTCCATGGATGCTGATTTCATATGACATAGGGAAAATGTATAGCAGAGCAAGCTTGTGGCTAAGAAAGCTTCTGGCAAAGACCTTCTAGGATGGGAGTGGAAGTAGAGAGAGCAGGAAGATAGACCCTTGCAATAGAGGAAGGCAAGGGAGTCTCTCATTACCCCTTGCCTGCTGGGTGACTTTGTACAAGTCACTTAACCACTCTGTTCCTGTTTGCTCTTCTAGAAAGTGGAGCTTAAAACAGCACTTCGGGGAACTGCTGTGAGTAGTGAATGCATGTGTCTTTTATTATTTTCTAGAACGCCGTAGCACAGCTGTTTTGCGTAAGGCACTTTCCTTGCTAGCTTGGATTTGGGCTCACATTTGGTTCTGCCTCATTCACACAAACACATTTCCTGGCTGTTGCTTATCAGCTTGGTACTTGCAGACTCAGGTCCCTTATTTAAACAGAGCTTACCCAAATCAGCATCAACCCCACTTCAGTGCTGCACTACATGGTGTAGACTACACCACGTATAAAAAGAAGCAGTTTTCATCCTCAGTGCAGTAGTACCTTCACTTTTACTTACCGCTATTTAAATCTTCTGTTTGAATTTAGGCACTGTGATATCTGACTTTCTTGCTAAGTGTCCCTCTGCCTCTCCTGAAATAATGCTTGGCTCCTAGCAGCTATTCCCAGAATGTTTAGGGAGTGACTGAAATCCTCTAAAAAGTGTCAGTAAAAGCTCCATTTCAGCTCTAACACAATTCAGAAACACAAACCCATGCTTGTTTGGAACCAACCTCTGGGTGAAATCTAATTCCTTTCCTTACTATACTGAACACTTCATTAATTGGTCCCAGCATTCATATTGTACCTCATCAACCCCCACCCCCCACCCCACAGTGACTTCCGTGTCCTGCCCCACCAAACACCTCATCATTCCCAGAACAGCACCTACCATTCCCTCTTCCAGAAATGTCCCTCACTTTAAAGCATGGTCAACTCCTATGTACCTTCAGAACCCCAACTTAAGCTGGGCACAGTGGCTCAAGTCTGCAATCCTAGCTACCAGGGGAGCAGAGATGAGGAGGACCACAGTTTGAAGACAACCAGGGCAAAAAGGACACAAGACCCCATCTCAACCCATGGCTGGACACAATCACGCATAGCTGTCATCTCCATTATGCAGGAAAGCATAAATAGGAGGATTGCAGTCCAGGCTGGCCCTGGCATAAAGCTAGACCCTATCTCAAAAATAACCATTGCAAAAAGGGCTGGGGCATGACTCAAGTGGTAGAGTACCTGCCTAGCTTAAGTGACTTTTCCTATAGACATCTCAGACTCTTCAAGGAGCACCAATGGCTCCCTCCTTTAGGACCCCTGAATACCCGCCTAGCACACTGATCAAAGGACCTGGCTTTAGAGTCATACCAAGAGTTGACTTAACTTCCCAGCTTTGCAACTGAGGCACTGTGAGACCTTGGGCAAGTCTGATGTGACCTTGCTAAACTTTAGTCTTCTCCCTTGTTAGGCAGCCGCAATACAACCAGCTCTGAGGGTTGTAATGGGAACGATTTCATTAGCTCATGGTCAAGTACATAGGCCAGGCTCAATAAAGGGTTGAGACAGACTCTCCACTTCTACTTGATGACTGCATGGAGTCACCTGTTTACATGCCCACTTCCCTCAGAGACCCTAGAGGATACCAGTGGGGTCTCCAGTTATTTCTTGTCCCTGGCATTGAGTAGATCACATGGCACACAGGAGATGGTGAATGCATCTTACAGACGCTTGCCACAATCTTGAGTGAGCGAGTCTGGTCTCTCTGACTCTCTAGAATGCCCAGGAGGAGCAAGGTCACCCTGCAGTGGCAGAGGCCGTTGTGCCGAGGGCATGGAAGGAAATGGAAGCTGCTCCTGCCAGGTATGTTCTCTCTCTCTCCAATTCTGCTGTCCCTTTCCCACCTGCGGATCCTCCTTAAACACGGCTACTTGGTAGGTGGAGTCTCTAAGGTAGTAGTATTAGTAAGATAAGGACTTGAAATGTGCAAAAAATGACTTAGAGCCTGGGGATCTTGAGGCAGGTTAATTCCACCTAACCATCTCTGTGCAATGGTTCTGAAAGATGATCTATGTAGTAACATTTCCTGAAGAAGTAAAATGAGATCAGATATTTGCATATACATTTACAGATACATTGTGAAACTTACACGGCTGTAAAAATTGCTGTCACGATATTAACAATCACCGCTGCTACCAGACTACCCTTTGCTGCTGTCTTCAGTCTCCTCGGACAACCACTCTGTCAATTGAAGAATTCTGTCTCAGGAAAGTAACTTTTAGCAGGTTAGAGGATTTAAACACACAGCAATCCTTCTGAAAAGGATTGAGTTTAACAGCCTCCAGAGATGTGAATCTGAATGCGCTTCCATTTCACCCTTGGGAGAGATTGTGATGTCACTGTTAGCACTTGCTCTCTCTTTCTGTCTTTGGGCTGTTGACACAGAGTTTCTACAAAAAAAAAATGACACAGGGATTCATGTGCACATCAACACACAAAACCAAGAAGAATAAAAGAGGAAAGAGAAAGGAGAGAGAGGAAGCTGCCCAGATGATCAGTGAGAGATCCAGGGCTTCCTGGGTGACATCAGTTACCCAAGGTGACCTTGGGTCTGATGCCATCCCCCTGGGCTGTTTTGCAGGATGGGTTTAGTGGAACTGCCTGTGAAAGCTGTGCTGATGACAACTTATTTGGACCCAACTGTTCATCAGGTAAGTCTGGTTACTGTGTAATCAATGCATTTGTGAGAGTTGAAAGTTCCCAGAGAGACTGTTCCTGGGCGGGGCCGGGGGGAGGGGGGAGACATGCTGAATAGTTGCATAGAACCAGGTCTATGCAGGAAGACAAAAAGCCGAATACAAATCTGATACAGCACCGTCACTGAAGATGGAGATGCTGCTTGCTGTGGCTCTCTGCCCTTGCAGGCAGTCACCAGGACACCATTTCACAGCTTTTCTCTGAGGTCCTTCTGATCCTGATCTCAGTAGATCCAAGAACTTCAACTTCAACCATCAGTGCCACCATATTCCATTCCTTCACAAATAAATGCCTGCAGTGCTCAGGCTATTGGTCCCAATTCAACAAACCAAACTGAGGCTGGCTTGTCCACGCTTCTTTTACATTTATATTTAGTTACTTATTTATTTTTGGTGGTACTGGGGTTTGAACTCCGGGCTTCACTCTTACCAAGCAGGAGCTCTACCACTTGAGCCAAACCTCCACCCCTCCCCAAACACACACCCCACACTTTTTTTGTTGTTTTTGCTTTAGTTATTTTTCAGGTAAAGTCTCGTGTTTTTGCTGGAGCCAGTCTCAGACTGGGATCCTCCTATTTACAGCCTCCCACATAGCTGAGATCAAAGGTGTGGGCCATCATGCCCAAATAAGATGGAGTCTCATTAACTATTTTCCTGGGCTGGTCTCAAACTGCAGTTCCCCTGAGCTCCACCTCCCAAGTAGCTGGGATTACAGGTGTGAGTCACTATGCCCAGCCATGCTCTTATTTTTGGTTGCCCTGAAAAGTAGAGCCTGGGACAAGGATTCAAGTATAAACCACCTATTTGGAAGGTGACTCCAGGAAACACTGGGGTCCAAGGAAATGGTGCAGAGGAGGTCAAGAGTGCACCATCTTGGAGTAGAAGTAACATATAGAGTGATGAGCGCCAACTGGGTTTTAGCTCCAGGATTGCTGACTATAGGAACTTGGATAAACTTCAAAAGCATGCGCTCTATATGTTTCATATCTATAAAAATAGAAATAATATTTCCTCCTTTAGGGAATCTAATGAGATAATCAGTGTACAATAAATGTTAGCCATCATTAATAATTATTATTGTATAATTAATGTTATTAATAATTAATAATACGTTCCAGTTTCCCCTCATCTTAAGTGTTTCTTCACCCACAACTCCATAAAAGATTATTTTATAAGGGTATTAACAAAGAAATTTTAATAAATTGTTTTCAAGATTAATGTTGCTTTAAAGACAGTAACTAGCATATCATCTATCAACTGTGTAGAAGCAGCATGTCTCCTTGCATTGCCTTTTCTTATCCTAATACTGGAATTTAAACTCTATATGCTAAGTAAATGCTAACATAGGAAGGAATCAAAAAGCACCCGACATCACTTGGTTCCAAAGAAAGCTGAGTGATTGAGGATGAAAAACTAGGAAGAAGATGAGATGCCTTTCCTCCAAGAAATTGGGATTGGTTTCTCCTGAGCACTCCTGGGGCACATGGAAATTCTAATCATTTCCAAATAAAGAGAGTAGCCTCTCTTTACACCTGTTTGTGCCATGGAAAAAGCACTAAAGGGATAAAGATGATTCAGATACCTAAATGTTTTACGAAAAGTGGAAGCCTAAACTGAGACCCAGGAAGAACTCTCCAGGTTCTGGATCCCAGTGGAACTTCCAGTGTTGAGGGAGACATTCTATGTGCATATCATCTAGCACAGTAGCTGTTAGCCACATGTCACCGTGGCGCACCCAAAACATGGGTAAGAAACATGATCGAGAAATGAAGTTTAAATTTTGGTCCACACTACTGAATTTAAGTTTAAATAGCCCATGTGACCAGTGGCTACCATATTGGATAGCAGCTTTGGAGCTAATGACTAACGTAACACACTTTGCTGTGATCCCAGAAGCTGCTCTGGAGGTGAAGGTGGGAGGATCCCAAGTTTGAGGCCAGTTCAGGAAAAGTTAGTGAGACCCTGTCTCAAAATCAAACCATAAAAGCAAAAGTGCTGGGGGGCCAGAGCACTTGCCTAGCAAGTATGAGGCCATGGGTTCAATTCCCAATACTGCCAAATAAATAAATAATAATAAATGAGAGAGAAAGAAAAAATTTTAAAGTCAGATTGGCCTAACTTTGACACCAACCCCAACTCCCCTTCTCCTTCCTCATGTATAAAATAGGACTAATGTCTGCCTCACAGGGTTGACAGCATAGTAAAGCTCTTAACAGCATATCCCAAGAACTCAGTCAATGGGAGCGAGCACTAGGTAAGGACAAACACGTCCCAGTGGTAATCAAGTCACCAGCAAAAGAATGTCAGTGATGGCTGGCAGCCCATTTCCCACTGGCAAGCACCAGGGGAACTCAAAGTTCTTTTAGCCAGGCATCCACTGGGTGCCAGTGTTGCCTCATCCACCACAGTGTCAGTCCTGGGTTGGTGGCTCTCCTGCCTGGAATTGGGACAGCTCTATTAGGTGCCATCTATTTTTGCCACTGACTTTACCCTACTGCCAGAGCCCTCTCCTCTGGCTGTTTATTGGTTAGAGGTGAGTCAGAGCTGCGCCAGCCAGAGGTTTCATCTCTCCTGCCAACATTCTAGCTGCTCGGGGCCTTGCTCTCAGCTAGGGCAGAACACAAAGCCCCCCTTCTCTAACATGAACCCCCCCCAGGCAATTCCACAGCCACATATTTTGAATAAGAGTGGCTAGCGTTTTCTGAGCACGCACTGTGGGCCAGGTGTGTGCAAAGAGGCCTCACAGGCATAATCTCCTGAGGCCCTCAGTACACCTCTGTAAGTCAGTGTCCTCATTTTGCTGGTGAAGAAGCAGAGAGGTCACTTCAGACTATGCAGCTGTGATGGAGGCAGAGGCAGGATTTGACCCCACATGTCTGACTCCGGGCCCTGACTCCGGGCCCTGGCCCATGCCCTAGACCCCAGACAGGTGAGTAGGAGGTAGGTGAGGGATCCTACCACTAGGGAGCTGGAAATACAAGCAACAGTTAGGACACGTGTGCACAGCCCCCCAGGATGCTAGGAGAACACAGGGATAAGAAGGCTGCCCCACCATGGGGCACATCTGTGGGCACTGACCCTCTGACTGGAGTGACTATGGCTTTAATCACTTTCAAGTCACACCACCCAAGTCTCACATGTCTCTAGAGATTTGCTGAGGCCAGTTCACAAAGTACCAAGGGTTTTCAGTGACCAGCAGGGACTTCCTATGCCACTTACTTCTCCTTCCAGGGGACACTTCTGTGGCAGTGGCTGGCAGCTGTGCACCATGATATCAGAAGCCTCAGAGAGATGCCTGAGTCAGTTCACTGAATCCAGGACAGAGGCTGAGCTGGAACACAGGATGCAGGGAGAGGCTCAGGCCAGGATCTGGGGCTCATGGCACACAGCTGGGAGGGCAATCTGACCAACAAGGGCATCACAAGCAGTTAGAATGTGAGTCACCATCAACCTCACTGTGCCCCTCACCTCTTACACTGACTATGTGGGAGGACTTAGAACACCAATCATCACTCCATCCCTTAGGATCTGGCTTCTCCCTCGCTTTAATAAATAATAAAAAGCCCACCTCACTTCAGTCACATCTGTAAAACTCCTGTTCCAAATAGGGTCATTCTGAGGTGCTGTGGTTTAGGAATCCAACAGATTCCAATAAATGGCCTGGTTGCCATCAGCTAGGCTCAGCTCCTGCTGAGTACGGAGGATTTCACAAACTATCACCATCAAATACTCCAGATCCATGGTACACCAAGACAAAAACTAGGCATATGTCAAAATAGGGAGTAGACGATAACAATGAACAGCCACAGAAATAACTTAGTAGCTGCCTTTCCTCTGACATGAGTGGCCACTGCTCACCCTTCCTGATGACTTAGTCTGACCACTGGCATGTTCCTGGTGGTCTTCAGTAGACAGGCATCAACAGAATTAATAGGTGCAGTAGGGTGGGACAGTGAACAAGGTACAAAGAAAGTGCAGCTGGAGCCCAGAGGTTCATCAACTCAGCTTTGGAACCCCTGAGATGGCCCTGCAGAAGTGGGAGCTTTGGTTGTCCTTAAAGGATAAGGAGGATTTCAAATGACACACCAAAGAGACAAAGAAGAAGCCAAAGCTAATGCCACCTGGCACACTCTTCCCTGAGCCAGCTCCACCTCCATTTCTTCCTGGCTAACTGTCATGGTAGCACTAATCACACTGCATTGTGACCCATTGTTTTCTTCTGCTATGGGACGGGAACTTTTCTCTGTTTACCTCTTAGACCACTGATCTCTACAGCACTCTGAATTTTGTCGGGTGCTGAATAGTGTTAAGAAAGAAGTAAGGGACTTGGGAGGCAAAGGCAAGAGGATAGAGAGTTTGAGGCCAACCCCAAGCAAGGTTAGTGAGATGCTATCTCAGAAATAAACAAAGGGCTAGAATATGACTCAAGTAGTAGAGAGCTTGCATATGCTAGGCCCTGGGTTTGATTCCCAATACCACAAGAAAAAAAAAAAGAGAAAGGAAGGGACAGAAGAAAGAAAGTAGGAAAGAAGGAAGGGAGGGAGGAAGGAAGAGAGGGAGGAAGAAGGGGAGGGAGGGAGGAGAGGAGGGAGGAAGGAGAGGAGGGAGGAAGAGTGAAGAGCAAACTAGAGTTATCCCATGTGCTCAGAATCCAATATGCATAAGATAAATGGTAGAAGATGAAAATCAAAATGTTGCAAGGTTAGAGTAAGGCTGGAGAGGTCTTTGCTTGCCAAATGGACAAATTTATGTTCCATTTGGTTGGCAAATAAGAGTCCTTGAGATAGTTTTGAGGTCAGTCTGATGCCATTGCTAATCAAATGAAGCAGATGAAATGGCGAAGCAGGAAACTGAAGGCCGGGAAGCATGCTACTGCAATACTCCAGGCAAAACGTAAGAAGGACCTGAATGAGGACAGAAACAGGGGGGAGACAGAGAGCAGAATATCAAAGTGGGGGGCACAGACAATGAAAACAAAGACCTGATGGCTTAATAGCTGTTTGGGATACTTTAGCAGTCTGTTTTCCTGGTATTTTTGGTTAAGTGTTCTAGGCAAGCATTTATTCTTAGTTATGTTTCACTCGAGCTAATATTAAAGTGGCTTACATGCACTGAACACACATGTAGTGGACAGAGCAGTGGCCCTCAAAGATGCCCCTGTCCTAATCTCTGGAAGCTGTGAATGTGTTAAGATACATGGCAAAAGGAAGTTAAGGTTGTAGATGGGATTACGGTGGCTAATCAATGAGTTTAAGATAAGAAGATTATCCTGGATTACCCAAGTGGGCCCAATGTAATCCCAAACATGTTATGGTAGAAGATGGAAGCAGAAGAAAGACCCAACACCGATGACAACATGAGAAGGACTTGTCCTGACTTTGCTAGCTTTGAAGATGGAGAGGGGGCTATAAGCCTGGAAAGACAGAGGCTTCTAGAATCTTGACAAGCAAAGGAAGAGACTCCTCTAGAGTCTCCAGAAGAAATTCAGCCTTTCTGAAATCAAATGAGACATTTCAGAACTATAAGATAAATTTGAATTGTTTCAAGCCCCTGTCTTTGGGGCAATTTGTCACAGTAGCAACAGAAAACTGATACAACATGCTTCATAGAGGATCTAGCATAGGATGCTACAAATGAGCCAAACTGGGTGTTCAAGAATTGACTGTTTACATCAAAAGCCCTCCATTTGTCATCCCTGAAATGTCTGCCACTGGGCTGAAATGTCATCTATTTCAGGCAGAAAACATGACATAGTTATTCTAAGCCCTATTGAATTTCTTTTTTATCCTTTCATTGCCCATGATCCAAGAAGTAGGATTTATTTGTAGAGATGCCCACTAGCAACAGTGAATGAGTCAATGGTAGCTTTTCTCCTTGAAGGATAGCAGATAAGAAAGAGAAATGGGGAGGGGTGGGTATGATCAAAGTCCATTATTTGTATGTACAGAAATGTCATGATGAAATGTACAGCTTAATATACACCAATTTTAAAACAGCAAAGAAAAGAAACAATAGATGTAAATTCTAAGACACTGAGTTAAGCCCTCAGTGTCTGTAGAGCTATCCAAAGGGGAAGCAAATAGTTTGCAGGGAGAGAAAAAACTCCAATGCACCTGGATGCAGGTGTGCTTTTGATATACATCATCTCACTTAACTCTATAAAAATCCTAGACATAGTAGCTTACATGTCATACACTGAAAAATCTGAAGCTAATAAAAGACAGATGAAGCCAAGATTCAAACTAGAGTCCCAAGTTCAAGTCCATGGCTGTCCTCCACCTCATCATGCAGTCTCAGCAAATGCTATCTGAGAATCTTACCTTTCTAGAATCTTTAGAAGCAATCACCATCAAGTCATAACCTCTGTCTTCTGCCTGCAGTGTGCAGCTGTGTGCATGGCGTGTGCAACAGTGGGATCAATGGCGATGGAACCTGCGAATGCTACTCTGCATACACTGGTCCCAGCTGCGATAGACGTAAGTATTTCAAGTTTCCTGAATGCCTCGCCGGACCATATAGGCCCAGGTGTATGCATCTCATATCTGCATTCATCACTGGGGCTCTACAGGTGAGGTATCAGCAAATATTTTGTGGGATCAAACCAAAAAATTTAAAAGACCCAGGTGCTAGTGGCTCACACCTGTAATCCTAAATACTCAGGAGGTTCAGATCTGGAGGATCACAGTTCGAAGCCAGCCAGGACAAATAATTCACAAGACCCTATCATGAAAATACCCAACACTAACAAAGGGCTGGTGGAGTGGCTCAAGCGGTATAGCACCTGCCTAGCAAGTGTGAGACCCCAAGTTCAAACCCCAATATGACCCAAAAAAAAAAGAGAAGAAGTAAAAGAGACAGTAGAAGAAATGAGAAGAGAGGAGGAAAGGAGAGGATGGGGAAGGGGAGGAGAAGCAGTGTAGTGACATGGCTATAGCCATACTTTAGGAAAGCTGAGCAGGAGGTGGTATGAAGGAGAGAGGGGAGAGGGAGACAATGGGGCTGGGAGGCCAGGAGAGGCCATCGCTACAAGTTAGTTATTAGGTAAAGGAGATAAGGCACTGTATCATTTTTGAGTCCCAAAGGCAGAACACATTAACAGTCATAGCGGAGAGAACACAGAGGCTCACCAAGGCTAAGTAATTCACCAAAGTTCACAAAACTAGCAAACAGAAGATGTGGGGTTCAAATCATTTAAATAGGAATCTATGACACTGGGTCCAATTAAGAGATGGAAACCGCAGGGTGATTTGGACAAGAAGAGTTTATGAACAGTAGTGAGTCATGGTAGAAGAGTAGTTGTAACAAATGCTACTTATGGAGGATAATGAAGGACAAATTACAAAGGAGGTGCCATCCCCAAGGCTGGATTCAACCCTTGTTAGAGAGAATACGGCTGGCAGAGAAGATGGCTGTTTTGCCCAGGCCAGCATTGGACCATAGTCACCTGGCAATCACAGGACAACCTCCAGAGCACAGGTTGAGTGAGGCTGGTGGATGAAGGCACAGAGGAAAGGGTAAGCAGAACCAGAAGTTTGCAGTTATGCAGTACCTGTGTGGGGAGGACTTGTGGGAAGATGGTCACCGCGTCCAGGCCGAGGATCTGAGGTCACTAAGGGACAGTGCTCTCTGGGTGCACAGGCTGGCATAGCATCCCTGATCAGACCACACAGCAGCAGCAGCAGCAGCAGCAGCAAACACAGCAGAAGCACAACACTGCACAGGTCCGGCCTCCTGCTAGGTCCCACCTGCGCCCTCTACTGGCAAAATTTTGCATCTGTCTGGAAAGGAAAAACCCTCACGGGGTTCAACCGATGTGGGGAATCAAGTTGGGTGTTAGGAAACCTGATGGTTGAGAATTATAGCCTGGGTGTTGACTTTTTTTTAAATAATAAGCTGGGCTGCTGGTGTTAATAGAATGACACATGACATACAGCAAGTAGGATCTCGACCCACAGCCTAAAGAAAATAACAGTCCCAGTCTGACCATCCAAGGCCAAAACCTTCACCCACCCGCCATGTGGGAGAAGTTAATGACACACCCTTAATGACATATAACCCAGTTTTCAGGAATGACCACCCTCATGCAGACCCCAATAAAAGCTTGAGATATTAGGACTGTCAGGGCAGCCAGGCACTCCTTCTTGAGCCTATCTACTCTCCCTTCTCAAAAGTGTACTTTCACTTTGCCTCCACTTTGCTTGTGTTAATAAACCTGCTTCTGCTTACATCTCCTCTGTATCTGTTCTTGAATTATTTCTTGGCTGAGACCAAGACACTTCTGGCCCCAACCCAGTGACACAGATCCAGTGACATAGCCATTACGGCAAAGCAAGTTCTGAAGAGTGAATTTGGAGCTGAGATGTAGAGACTTGGCAATGTTGCCTATGACATTAGCCTCGATCAACTTGTCCTTTCAGTCTTCTGTAAAATAAAAAGGTTATCCAAGGTTGAAGTTCAACAAATGCAAACTCACTTTTTTGAAATGCTGTCAGGAGTGGTAGTAACAGGGTGAGTAAAACAGCTTCTTCCTTCTCCTCTTCTGTGGAGCAGACATCCATGCAAACCACCAATTAAATCCAAGCTCAGGTGAATAGGATACCTCTGTGACCTCAGTGAGCCTCCTTCCCAGCCCCTTCTGTCACTGACTGGTGAACCAGTGAGCAAAGACCTTCTCAGTCCAAGAGGGTCCCAGTCCACAACCCAACCTAACAGAGAAAGCGGTCAGATTTTCTTCCAAGTGAAAAAAATATTTCTATCAAGTCAAAAGATAAACAAGAGACTGGGATAAAAATATTTGAAATTAAAATGGCAGATAAATTTTTATAATAATATAAAGTCCATGGGCCAATTTTAAAAATAGACCTAAGGTCAGGTAATACTCAGAATAAGAAATGAAAACCAGCAATAAACACATAATCACACAAATAGAAGCTATAACCATATTAAACAAGTGTGTGAATTCTGGACCTTCTGTTTTGGTTTGGTTTTGATTTCTTGCCTATTATGTTACACAGAATGAAAAGGTAGATAATGACTACCTATTGGTATAAGAAAAATGACAATGGGGATATAGATTCCTATACCTATAGGGGCGAGTCATCTACTGAATTTTAAGGCATGCATATGGGACATTTTCCTCAGCCCAATTCTAGGAATTTGCCCTGGAGGAAGGGAGAGCTAAGTACCAGTAGGTAAGAACACACTACAGAAAAATCTATGGCATAGTCTTTGGAAGCATAAAACAAGCTGGAAATAACTTGAATGTCCAAATTGGTTGAATAAATTTTGGTACATTCTGCAGTGGTTAGGATAATACTAGCTGCTGTAAGAAAAAAGCCCCCAAACTCAATGACTTGACACTGATTCTGAAGCTGGGCACAGAGATGGCCCTAAGTACCACATAAAATTCACCAGATGCTATCAACACTTTGATTGTTAAGGGAAACATAACGACACATCTGACAAATATCACAGGATCTGCTAGCTTGAGTTAGTTCATGATTTCAGCATTAGGTCACAACAAATAAATTAATCAATAGCTCTAAATTTGGGTTCTTTTCTATGACATCATATCTTTGCCTGGCTTCATTTTCAGTGGTTTCTGTGATTAAAAAAGCAAGTGCCAGGGCTGGGGATGTAGCTCAATGGTAGGGCGCTTGACAAGCATGCACACGGCCCTGGGTACAATCCCCAGCACTGCCAAAAAGTGCCATGTTTTAAAAAAAAATTCAATGAGACTAGAATGAGGGTGCCTGTCAAATCTGATTCAAGAGTTTGAGAAGTTGTGCAGTGATCCAACAGACTCACATGGCTCACTTCAAGGTAAATGTAGTTGTTTAAGAATAAAATAGAAATTGTTTTCTTTCTATTCATTGTGTTACTTTTTCAAGCAGCTACTAAGTTCTGGAGGCATAAATAGTTACTAAGTTATTTAGCTTTAAATTAAACAAATTGGCCTATGAAGTAGGTCTTTTGGAGTGGGGAACCATGAAGAATTATTAAGACTCTAACAGCACTGGAACCTCTGGCTAACACAACAGAGATGTATTTCTTATTTGTGCGACGGTCCAATATGGGTGTCCCCAACTGGTGCCAGCATCCACCACACAGTGATCAGGGATCCTAATCCTTCCCTGCTGTGACTCTGCCATTCTCTAGCTCCTCAGAGTGCTCTGCTCCAACTCATGGGAAGTCCAGGTGGACAACTTCCCTTGTCACCCCAAAGGACAGATTTCCAAAAATTCTCATAATCAAGGAACTTTGGCAACTTCTGCTCCTCATAGTGAACAAGGCCATGTCCTTTCCAGTGACATCTGAGTCTCAACCCTAGAGAGAGATTCCCCCTTGGGTTCTTATCTTAGTCTGGGGTAGTGGTTTCTCTTTATATGTCTGTCGTTCCTTTAATTCTTCAGAGTTCGTTTTTATCTCTTACTTGTTAATTTTCCACAACTCTAATTCTTCATTACAATCTGTTATATTAAGACTTTCCCTTTTCAGATAGTTACATAGCTAAGCCCTACATAATACATGACCCATTATTTAAATTTAAAAAAAAAAACTTAGAACCATTTCTGTAACAAAATCCACCACGTTTGGATCTCAATCTGACCCTTTTTGGATTGTCCAGCAGAAGCTGGTCTTAAATAACTGATGTCATGATGCTGACCATTTGACTATAGCTCTAGATAAACCCTCCTTCACTTCTGACCCAGGAGTCTCATATCCTGTACCGCCATCCATGATGCTGTATCAGCCCAATTTTAACTTGCAAGTTGACAGATGGGTCAGACTCTTCATGGTTCTTAACAGCCATGCATGTTATGAAATACTACGCATTTATTAGAGATTAAGGTAGATGCTTGAGAATTCCATAAATGTTAAATTAAAAATCAGGCTGCTAAACATTTTGACAGGATTCTATTTTGTTATTTAAATAAATCATACAAATAAAGTTTGTAAGTGATGTGTTATATTGGCTGCTGACTTTGAGAGTAGGAATAGAGAGTGAGAATTAAAACAAAAATCATGCTTATTTTGTGTCTTGTATTTTCTTAATGATTGTAACAAGTCTGTCCTTTTTTTTTTTTGATAAAAGGATTCTTAGAACTGTTTATTCTACTAATGCAAATACCTCGACAATTTCCCTGTATAGCCATCCCTGAATGTGCAGCTTTGCTCTGCCCAGAAAATTCCAGATGTTCACCTTCCAGTGAGGATGAAACCAAACTCGAGTGCAAATGCCTCTCAAATTACAAAGGCGATGGCCAGAACTGCGAGCGTGAGTAGAAGTCCCTCCTGGCAGCTTACCCATCGAGATGTTTAGGTTGTCCAACAGGGAAAGAAAAACCTTACAAGCTCCTGTTAGTAACACAGTGACTCTATTTCTCTCCATGTAGCCGAGTGAAAAAATATAAAAGGCACTAGGCAAAATCTCATCGCATGGATGTCCTGAACAAATGGCAGATTCTCCCATTATCACAACTCATCTATAGATTTTACACACTGTTGTATCACCTTAAGCAATCGTGGTATAATATTTAGTGCTTCTTTTTTAAAATTGTTTTTTTGTGTGTTTGTTCTCATTATGAGAGCTGTGTTCCTCTTCTCCAGAGAGGAACTCTGGAGCCAACATTGCCTGGATTTACACTGTAACTTTGCCGTTTATTAAACTGTGCCTCAGTTTTCCCATTCACCAAATGGTGATAATGGTCTCTTTATTAGGAGGTAGCTGTAAGGATTAAGTTAGTTAATATGTGGCAAATGCTAAGAACAGAGCCCAGTGTATGTTATAAATTCTACAAGCATCAGTGTTTTCTTTCATGCTGTTTTATACTTGATTTCACGAGTTGCATGACACTATAATGTGTCAGCACGGTATTTGAGTTACAGTTTCTGATGGCCATGTACAAATCTGTGGTGGGGGTGGGGAGAGTGTCAGATGAGATGAGATGAAATGGCTCTTTCTCTATTGAAAGTATTGGCTTGCCTTTGTGGCTTTGAGGCACTGTGGCACACAGTTCCCTCACAGCTCACTTTTCCTCCTCTTTCCCTGAGTATGCTAACCACCTTTCATTTTGTCATTGCCTCTCAAGCCATCAATCCATGTTTACAAAACATCTGCCACCCTCACGCTCATTGCACGTACCTGGGACCAAACCAGCACAGTTGTACATGCCAAGAAGGCTACAGCGGGGATGGCCAAGTGTGCTTGCCAGTAGACCCCTGCCAAACTAACTTTGGAAACTGCCCTGCACAGTCTACGGTGTGCAAATATGATGGGCCTGGACAGGTAAGCTAAGGATGCATGGAACTGATATGTCTAGAAGCAGGACAACTGCTGCAGGTGACCTGTGCCATTGGTACCGTGTGTCTTCCATGTCTTCTAGTTCTCCCGTCTGAAGCTTAGTTTGGGTGGCCTCTCCAAACAGTCTTTTGTGTGCCTAGAGCCTGACTTCAGGGCTTCCCCACCTACTCTACTCTCCAAACTCACACTTTCCTAGCCTCCCAGCCAAAGCTTAACTGTGCCATGTTTTCCTATCACAGTCCTAAAGGTGATTGACAAAATACATGCACAATTCAAAATTGGATGAACAAATCACCTTTATCCAAGACACATGTGAATATGATTGATGTCATCCACCCTCAATCTTCTATTCTCTCCAAGGCCTTTTTAAGTTAAGAAGAACTCTTAGAAGCCTAAATGCCCTGTGTCAGCAGCATTAAAAGATTTTGAGAGCAGCAAAGACATCCTGGGGTGAGACACCACCCTTCTAAGTTGTATCATGACCTTGACTGATAAAAGTCATCTTGGTCAGGGGACTTCTGCTGAGGTAGTCCGTTGAAAGAGCCCTATCCCTAAAAGCACATCCATCCATGGTGTGTTTAGTGGATGCCTCCTGTGTGCACAGATGCAAATCAAGTGCTCAGTGAAGGAAATCAATCCACACGGGGAGCTAGTGCAGCACGGAAGGAGGAAAGGTCCATGCCCAGCCCAAAGACAGCCCTGGAACCCCTACAGGCTATCAGCACCTTGGTGGGAATGTTTGGGAATTCTTCAGAGAATCCACCCCATCTCTCCTCAAAGAGAAAGACTGCATGACACAATAATGCCACTTTTCCGAGGCAGGTTTGCAAAGAAATACAAGATACTAAATTCTCCTCCTCTGAATGAAGGCTTTGTAGGAAAAATTCACGTTTGCCAAGACCTTGGGAATAAGATTAAAAGTGTGCTTTGTCTCTTTAAAAAACTGGGTCCCACTGCAGATTTTCAAGTCTTAGAAAGTCTTCATTGCTTACAAAGAAGTATTATTCCAGAGCAGGGCTTCTCAAACTCAGTGTTATTAATGTTTTAAACTGTTGGGCTTTGAGGCATCCCTGGTCTCTAACAGCCCCAACCTCCTCCCTTTGTGACAATCAAAAATGTTTCTAGACATTGTCCAGTGTCCTCTGGGTTAAGGTTTTTGATTGAAAACCATTGTTCTGAAGCAATAATGCTTCCCGTCTGGAACACTTACCTCTGTTCATCTATAGACAACCTAAAACCAAGAATTATGCACATAAAAATTAATAAAACCAGGAATTATGTAGCCAGTGAAGTCAAAAGTTACACAATAAGGAAAAACAAAAAACCAAACTTTACAAATCAAGAGGTACGACCTTCCCACAGGTAAGATATAGAAACATGACTTTGATTTCTGGAAACTTTGGGAAATACTTGGTTTAAGCCCACACTTCAGACCTGCTTGGAGTTAGTTTTTATGGCAGAATTAAAAAATTCATAAAAAATCCAATTTGTTTTTCTCTCTGTGTCTCCTGAAGTCTCACTGCGAGTGTAAGGAACATTACCGGAATTTTGTACCTGAAGTGGGGTGCAGTGTAACCAACATCTGTGAATCAAACAACCCATGTCATAGAAATGCCAACTGTACAACCATCGCACCAGGCCAAACAGAGTAAGTCTTCTCAGTTCCACCATATCTCTTCCAAATGGTGGCCAATCAATGCAGTAAGGTCCTTAAGGGGGAGGAGTGTGTCTTATTTTACTATAAATCCACCTCCACCCTATAGAGGAGCAAGGAACATAGTAGGTATTCAGTAAATCTGAGTTTAATCGATGAATCACTCAACAATTATTTCCTTTGTAATGACCACAAGAAGCACTCTGGAACATTGGCCTGACCTGATACCTGGGCACGAAAAGGTCAGAGCAGAGGACAAGGAAACCATCATGACTGGGAAAACAAATGGCTATAGCAATTGCAGGCATTTGACAGCTAATTCAGGAAATACTGCTCGTGAGTGGTGCAAAACAAGGCTGGCGAAGGGGAATACGCACAGAGGTGATTCCTGGCCTCCAGGTTTCACAGGAGGGAGTTTACTATGAAGGAAAACACTTGCAAAATCCTGAGGCAAAGGCAACTCATGTGATGGAAGGGGGCTGGTACTCAGGATTCAGTCTCAGCTCTGGTACCTACTAGATGCATGACCTTAGGAAGATGGCACGCTCTCTGGCCTCAGTTTCTCTATGTATAAAATGAACACAAGGGGTGGGGCGTGTAGCTCAGTGGTAGAGCACTTGCCTGGCATGCATGAGGCCCCGGGTTAGATCCCCAGCACTGCGAAAACAGACTTAAAATGAGACAAGGATCTCCACTCCATAATATTGTGACAGTTCCATGAGAGAATGCTGGACGGGTATATTGTATTTTCATTACTGATTGAATTGAAGCTAGAACCCATCCTTTGACAAGTTAGTTCTCATGGTCATCAGTCTCTGTGAAGAACTTACACTACCCTTGTGAGCACAAAATCATGGTGACATTGAACCATGCCATTTGCTTGTTGTGACAAGCAAACGTGTCTCCATGCCACCTCCTGTGGGATTCGTCCTCTGTTCTCCCAGTCCACTCTGATGCCCTTCTCTCTGGGCTCCCAGCACATCCTGGAATGCTTCTGTCCCAGCATTTATGAGGAGCTCCAGCCCTGCCACTTAGAGGCTGTGTGATCTTGAGTGAGTTGCTTAACCTCTCAGTGCTTCAGTTTCCTTATCTAAAATGGAGCTAATAACAGAACCTACCTCATAGAGTTGTTGTATTAAATAAGGTACTAGAATGAGGTCCTTAGAGGAATAAATGCTAACTATTATTATCATTACTGATCTCAGTCCCTAACTACAATACAAACAGGATCCTTTGGGTTCATGTCTTACTCATGTTTGTTATAACAACTGTTAATTGATTAAAACAATGAAATGAGTGAGAGTTTGGAGGAACAAATGAATCAATGTAGAAATGAAATGGACTAGTGAAGAAATAAAGGCAGAAATTGCTCTAAGGTATTGGGGACACCCTATATATTAGCTAAATCTCACCCAGCATTAAATGTCATTTATTCCAACTCTAACTGATAAAGTGCAGATGGATTCTAGGTGCTTTTAAACTCTTAATATAGCAAAAGATGTTTATACCTAATAAAAAACCAATTTATTAGCAGCCACAGTCTATGAATGTCCTTTGGCCCAACTGAGATTATTTAAATCAGAAAACAGTCTCATAAAGTTTAAACCAAGATTTAAAAACAAAAACTAAAAATGTTTATGTCTCATACATTCCGTTCAGCACTGAGATCATTACTCTACACAAAACCAACCATTGGCTTCCTTACAACTTCAGGAACTTTTAAAAAGAAACATAATTCATGGTTAGTAACAGTTGTTCACTGTTATCTTCAAATGCAATTTGCGTAATTTATAGCCTCCCCCTCCTTAAATAAGTACAACTTGTACTTACACAAGTACAAATTGATGTTTAAGTTAGAAACTATTACTTGATTTTATGAAATAGATACTGGTTTGGTTAGATCTAGTTAGTAATTCTTTGTAGCAAGACTTCTCAGCTCAGTGCTGTGGACTATTTTGTCAGGACAGTTCTTTTATTGGGACATGGGGAAGTGGCCCAGGCACTGTAGGATGTTTAGCTACCAAGAGTTCCTCATCTGGTGACAAGCAAAAATATCTCCCAACCCTTTGTCCAGCTGGAAAACTCATTTATATTCTTCTAGAATTTGCTTAAATGTTACCTCCCCCTAGAAGTTGTCCCCACTTCTTCAAGGACAATTAGTCACTTCTCTCCATCCTCTCAAGCATCCTACTCAATCTTTAATCATGACACTTATTCTGGGACTTAAATTACCTGTTGACAAATTTGTCCTGCTGTCTCCCAGCAATTCTCTGTTACTGTTGTTATAGTCACTGTCTCAGTATCATTGTCATCCTTGTCACTGTCATCATGTGCCAAGTTTTGAGTTTTTTCCATGTGTCTGCCACTGTGCTAGCTTTCATTATCTCTCCTCTGAAGAACTCTGAAGGAATTGATAAGCCCACAGATGAGAACACTGGAACTCAGGTGGCTGAATGGCCTTATCATGTTGCTATCATTATTTGTTTTCACATATGTCTTAAAAGTGAGACTATTCTAGCCCTCTTACCTAGCAAGGTTCCTGGAATTAAGTGGGTGCTTAGTAAATAATCAGTCCAACAATGAGGCACTGTCTTAGGTTCTGGGTTATAATAAGTATGCAAAGAGTAAGGTGGCACTCACATTCATGGAGAGTCCCCATTTAGCAAAGAGCACACATCCTGAGAGGTAATTCTGGCAGGGAGGGGTCGTGATGCTTAGGCAGCTGTAACCCAGCTAGGGAGAATCAGGAGGTCAGCTAAGGCTGCTGAGAGCAGGGGACACCTGAGCTGTCAGGTGAGGGGGTAAACATTGCTGGCAGGGCATACAACCCCAGAAATGTATAGCAGCCTTAAAAACAAAAAGAAATCGTTTGATGTGGGTGATGTTTGCAGGGGACAACAGGGAGCAGACCTAGCAGGCCCCCCCTGCGTCATAGCCTGTAGATGAAACTTGTTGTGAGTGTTTGGAGCACACAGGTGCTGGCTTTCTTTGGGGGAGAGCCCTCTAAGGTTGTGTGAAGGGCAGAAGGACTAGCTAGGAGGCTGCTACAGCAATCTAGGCCAAAAAAAGGGTGACAGGCCTCCAAGAGCTTTGTTCCACAAACTTGTTGAAAATAAATCTCTGAGACCATATTTAGAAGTACACTGGATTAACAAGTGTGTAGCTATTCTCTGGGATGCACTAAACATGAGTCACATCTGTGGTACGGTGTGACCACAACAAAACTGTAATGCTGTCACAGCACCTCTTCTGCTCCCTATATCTCTCCTCTCTGGAGCATTCTTCCCCTACCTCATGCTTGGGCTTCTTACTCATCTCTAGGATCCTGGTAAATGTCACCTTCTTAACACTGTCAATTTCAGCCAGCAATAAACTCCCCTTCCAGGGAGTAGCAGCATGCAACAGCCAGCACTCACTGATTCACGCAGCTGAGTGCTAATTTTCCAGGAATTTTATAAGCTTGATGTCACGTTGGTAGTTTGAAATTGGCCTTGCTGGGAGGATAAACTTTGGAAACTGGCAAATGCTATAAATCAGGTTCTTCCCTCTCCAGAGCTGTTTGTTAAACACTTACCAGCACACCACTGCTAGCACATCTTTTAATTCTTTCTTCTTCTTCTTCTTTTTTTTTTTTTTTTTTGTGCTGCTGGGGTTTGAACTCAGGGCTTCACATTTGTTGGGCAGCTGTTCTACCAGTGAGTCAATCCACCAGCCCAAATCTTTCTTTCTTTTTTTTTTATTTATTTTGTTATTATTCATACGTGTATACAATGCTTGGGTCATTTCTCCCCCCTGCCCCCATCCCCTCCCTAACCACCCACTCCGCCCCCTCCCTCTCCCCCCAACTCCCTCGATACCCAGCAGAAACTATTTTGCCCTTATCTAATTTTGTTGAAGAGAGAGTATAAGCAATAATAGGAAGGACCAAGGGTTTTTGCTGGTTGAGATAAGAATAGCTATACAGGGAGTTGACTCACATTAATTTCCTCTGCATGTGTGTTACCTTCTAGGTTAATTCTTCTTGATCTAACCTTTTCTCTAGTTCCTGGTCCCCTTCTCCTATTGGCCTCAGTTGCTTTTAAGGTATCTGCTTTAGTTTCTCTGCATTGAGGGCAACAAATGCTAGCTAATTTTATAGGTGTCTTACCTATCCTCACCCCTCCCTGTGTGCTCTCGCTTTATCATGTGATCAAAGTCCAATCCCCTTGTTGTGTTTGCCCTTGATCTAATGTCCGAATATGAGGGAGAAAATACGATTTTTGGTCTTTTGGGCCAGGCTAATCTCACTCAGAATGATGTTCTCCAATTCCATCCATTTACCAGCAAATGATAACATTTCGTTCTTCTTCATGGCTGCATAAAATTCCATTGTGTATAGATACCACATTTTCTTAATCCATTTGTCAGTAGTGGGGTATCTTGGCTGTTTCCATAACTTGGCTATTGTGAATAGTGCCACAATAAACATGGGTGTGCAGGTGCCTCTGGAGTAACCTGTGTCACAGTCTTTTGAGTATATCCCCAAGAGTGGTATTGCTGGATCAAATGGTAGATCAATGTCTAGCTTTTTAAGTAGACTCCAAACTTTTTTCCAGAGTGGCTGTACTAGTCTACATTCCCATCAACAGTGTAAGAGGGTTCCTTTTTCCCCGCATCCTCGCCAACACCTGTTGGTGGTGGTGTTGCTGATGATGGCTATTCTAACAGGGGTGAGGTGGAGTCTTAATGTGGTTTTAATTTGCATTTCCTTTATTGCTAGAGATGGTGAGCATTTTTTCATGTGCTTTTTGGCCATTTGAATTTCTTCTTTTGAGAAAGTTCTGTTTAGTTCACGTGCCCATTTCTTTATTGGTTCATTAGTTTTGGGAGAATTTAGTTTTTCAAGTTCCCTATATATTCTGGTTATCAGTCCTTTGTCTGATGTGTAGCTGGCAAATATTTTCTCCCACTCTGTGGGTGTTCTCTTCAGTTTAGAGACCATTTCTTTTGATGAACAGAAGCTTTTTAGTTTTATGAGGTCCCATTTGTCTATGCTATCTCTTAGTTGCTGTGCTGCTGGGGTTTCATTGAGAAAGTTCTTACCTATACCTACTAATTCCAGAGTATTTCTTACTCTTTCCTGTATCAACTTTAGAGTTTGTGGTCTGATATTAAGATCCTTGATCCATTTTGAGTTAATCTTGGTATAGGGTGATATACATGGATCTAGTTTCAGTTTTTTGCAGACTGCTAACCAGTTTTCCCAGCAGTTTTTGTTGAAGAGGCTACTATTTGTCCATTGTATATTTTTAGCGCCTTTGTTAAAGACAAGTTGGTCACAATTGTGTGGCTTCATATCTGGGTCCTCTATTCTGTTCCACTGGTCTTCATGTCTGTTTTTGTGCTAGTACCATGCTGGTTTTATTGTTATTGCTTTGTAATATAGTTTGAAGTCGGGAATCGTGATACCGACAGCATTGCTCTTTTGACTGAGTATTGCCTTGGCTATTTGTGGCCTCTTGTGTTTCCATATAAATTTAACAGTAGATTTTTCAGTCTCTTTAATGAATGTCATTGAAATTTTCATGGGAATTGCATTAAACATGTAGATTACTTTTGGGAGTATCGACATTTTTACTATGTTGATTCTACCAATCCATGAGCATGGGAGATCTCTCCACTTTCTATAGTCTTCCTCAATCTCTTTCTTCAGAAGTGTATAGTTTTCCTTATAGAGGTCTTTCACATTCTTTGTTAGGTTTATACCTAGGTATTTGATTTTTTTTGAGGCTATTGTAAATGGAATTGTTTTCATACATTCTTTTTCAGTTTGCTCATTGTTAGTGTATAGAAATGCTAATGATTTTTCTATGTTCATTTTATATCCCGCTACCTTGCTATAGCTATTGATGATGTCTAGAAGCTTCTGAGTAGAGTTTTTTGGGTCTTTAAGGTATAGGATCATGTCATCTGCAAATAGGGATATTTTGACAGTTTCTTTACCTATTTGTATGCCTTTTATTCCTTCTTCTTGCCTAATTGCTCTGGCTAGGAATTCCAGTACTATGTTGAACAGGAGTGGAGATAGTGGGCATCCTTGTCTGGTTCCTGATTTTAGAGGGAATGGTTTCAGTTTTTCTCCATTAAGTATAATGCTGGCTGTAGGTTTGTTGTATATAGCTTTTATAATGTTGAGGTGCTTTCCTTCTATTCCTAGTTTTCTTAGAGCTTTTATCATGAAATGGTATTGGATCTTATCAAAGGCTTTTTCTGCATCTATTGAAATGATCAAGTGGTTTTTGTCTTTGCTTCTGTTAATATGGTTTATTACATCTATTGATTTTCGTATGTTGAACCACCCCTGCATCCCTGGGATGAAGTCTACTTGGTCGTGGTGAATAATCTTTTTGATGTGTTGTTGAATTTGTTTTGCCATTATTTTGTTGAGAATTTTTGCGTCAATGTTCATTTAGGAGATTGGCCTATAGTTCCCCTTTTTGGAGGTGTCTTTGCCTGGTTTTGAGATAAGTGTAATACTGGCTTCATAAAATGTGTTAGGCAGTTTTCCTTCCCTTTCTATTTAGTGGAACAGTTTAAGGAGGGTTGGTATCAGTTCTTCTTTAAAGGTCTGATAGAATTCAGCAGAGAATCCATCAGGTCCTGGACTTTTCTTTTTTGGGGAGACTCTTGATTGCTGCTTCAATTTCATTTTGTATTATAGGTCTATTCAGGTGATTAATTTCCTCTTGGATCAGTTTTGGATGATCATATGCATCTAGAAATCTGTCCATTTCTTTAAGATTTTCAAATTTATTTGAATATAGGTTCTCAAAGTAGTCTCTGATGATTTCCTGGACTTCCATGGTGTTTGTTGTTATCTCCCCTTTTGCATTCCTGATTCTACTAATTTGGGTTTTTTTCTCTCCTCATTTTAGTCAGGTTTGCCAGGGGTCTGTCAATCTTGTTTATTTTTTCAAAGAACCAACTTTTTGTTTCCATTAATTCTTTGTATGTTTTTTTTTGGTTTCTATTTCATTGATTTCAGCTCTTATTTTTATTATTTCTCTCCTTCTATTTGTTTTGGGATTTGCTTGTTCTTGTTTTTCTAGGAGTTTGCGATGTATCATTAGGTCATTGATTTGGGATCTTTCAATCTTTTTAATATATGCACTCATGGCTATAAACTTTCCTCTCAGGACTGCCTTAGCTGTGTCCCATAGGTTCCGGTAGGTTGTGTTTTCAGTTTCATTGACTTCCAGGAACTTTTTAATTTCCTCTTTTATTTCATCAATGATCCATTCTTCATTAAGTAATGAGTTATTTAGTTTCCAGCTGTTTGCATGTTTTTTGTCTTTACTTTTGTTGTTGAGTTCTAGGTTTATTGCATTGTGGTCAGATAGTATGCACAGTATAATTTCTATTTTCTTATATTTGCTGAGACTTGCTTTGTGCCCTAGGATATGATCTATTTTGGAGAAGGTTCCATGGGCTGCTGAGAAGAATGTATATTGTGTAGAGGTTGGATGAAATGTTCTGTGGACATCAACTAGGTCCATTTGATCTATTGCATATTTTAGATCTTGGATTTCTTTATTGATTTTTTTGTTTGGATGACCTATCTATTGATGATAATGGGGTGTTAAAGTCTTCCACAACCACTGTGTTGGAGTTGATATATGCTTTTAGGTCTTTCAGGGTATGTTTGATGAAATCTTTCTTTCTTATGAGATTAAAGTACAGTATAAAATTTTTATGACTTTCAGTGCTTATACATTGATTCTTATTGTTTATATGTTGATTGGATTGCTTATACAATTTAATTCAATTCCCACTTAATGTACAACTGTTAACTAACTACCTCCTACGGACCTAGACCTGTGCTGCATCCTGGTATTACAACAGTGAACAAAGACATGCAAAGCCATTGCCCACGCTAGATAGCAGAGCAGATATTAATCACATAGCCAGATGGATCAGCAACGTGGTACCATGACAGTGTACATAAGGGGACGTGACCTATAGTGAGAAGGGGACAGTCTGTCTCAGGAAGAGCAGCTAGGAATTGGGGGAGAGTGCATTGTAAGCAGATCAAAGGCCTAAGTCTTTACTGTCCTTCAAACTTGCTTCAGGAGCTTATTTCAATTTAGGGGCTCTGCAGTGGGGCCCTAGACTCTACATTTGTAATAAACACTCTAAGTGACTCTGATGTACACGGTCTCTTGATCACACTCTGAAAAATACCCAGGCAAAGAGCACACAAAGGTATTAGTGCTTATTGGCATGTGCAACTTATTAACCGCCCTGTTCTGGAAGGCTAGCTCTGAGTTAGGCTCTGCCCTGATTGCTCACTGTGTTTGTGCCTCTCCTGGCCTTGTCCAGCCCTAGTCTGGGCACTTATCTCCCCATCTGTGACATGAAGCATTGGGCGGTGTGATCTCAACTGTCAGTGGCCCTAAAACTCTGAGAATATGATTTTTACATTCTACAGATGCACTTGCCAGAAAGGCTACGTGGGTGACGGCTTGACATGTTTTGGAAACATCATGGAGCGACTCAGAGAACTAAACACTGAGCCCAGAGGGAAATGGCAAGGAAAGCTGACCTCCTTCATCTCACTCCTGGGTATGCAGCTATGGAGACAGATTTCTTCCTCAAAGGCAGCCCTCTCTGGGGCACCAAGACACAAACCTGAAGAAAGGGATGAGCGAGGCTGGTCCACTGCCGATGGCCCTTCTAAGGAAGGGTCATACAAGTGAGAGGGAAGAGCAAACAGGTGTTTGCCAGGGTGTCTAGCAATGCAAGAATGAATAGTCAAAGAGCTCAGGCTAGAGTCCAGGGGCTACCAAAGATTGTCAGACCTGCAGCAACAGCAAGAGGTGCTGACGTAAAAGACCAAAGCCCTTCCCCGTCTCCAAGTCCTTTGAGGATAACAAAGATTGGCAGGTAGTGATGGTAATAGGGTGACCAAGGCCTAAAGTGTAATCTGTATACCTCAGTGGAGATGTCCTTTGAATGTGGAACAGTCCTGAAGTCACAAATCCTTCCCCAGGACCCCAGGCAGGGCAACAGTCTAAAAAGCCCTTAAGCATTTTGAAAGCCTTCTAAGGACTATTACTCCCTCCCACCAGCCCCCCAGAATGAAATATTAGATAAGACTTCCAATCAAACATGAAGTTGTCCAAGCAACAAATCAACAGTCTTGACTAATCAAGACTTAAATGATCAGCATTTATATTCAAATTTATCAGTCACCAAAAATGACTTCCCAAAAAACAAAAACAAAAAACACAAGTATTGGCCGGTCATGGTGGTACACACCTATAATCTCAGCTACAGGGTCACAGGTTAGAGGCCAGCACAGGCCAAATTAGTGAAGTCCTATCTCAAAACCAAAAATGGCTGGGGGCATGGCTCAAGTTCAAGGTCTTAGGTTCTTAGTGCCCTCTACCACACACAAGACAAGTACCATTGACAGGCCAATGCTGTGTTCTTGGCATAAACCCTGCATAAATGTCCTCTTCTTCCCAAGGCCTCCTATAGGGAGACTAGCATAACTGGCATGGTTTGGGTCTGGGGGCAATCTGCCTGCTCCTCTCACCTTTCTGTAGGAACTCTTGAACTTCAAATAGAAGTAGAAGGGGTGATGGGGGGTCCTTTGCAGACTGGGCCCTCAAACGTTTCCATGGACAGAATCCTGTTGACATTTTTCCCTCCTGTGACAAAGTGCTGGTCCTGCTGCCTGCTATGTGAGCACATGGAACCTGGCCTGATGTCCCAGCTTCCCCAGAGCAATGGAGAAAGTCTGGCTACATAATTTGCAAGGCCCATGGCAAAATGACAACGTGATTAAGCAATTCAAGGTAGCAGTGGCTAAGCATTAAACTGAGTATGGAGCTCTTCTGAGCTGGCCCTGAACAGAACCAAGGGCTACATCTTTGCTCACTGAGATGACAACAGCTCAAAAAGCCAGGCACAGGGTCAGGGACACTGGGGCTGTCAGAGGACCTTGTCATCCCAGGGTATCCTTGAAGCCAACTCTGTGGCTGTGGGGAAACACTTAGAACATTGGAATATGTCCAGACTAAGGGTTCGCAGTGCTGTGTGTTTTTAGAGTTTCGCAGTGTACCATGTGCTGCACATAGCAGTTAGAACACAGAAGGGCACAAACGGGGCCAATGTGACATAAAGCTCACTGCACGATTTTACTCCTTGTTCCACTAACCCACTTGGTGTTCTATTACTTTGTTTCCACTTCTAAGACAAAGCTTATGCCTGGCCAGTAAGCAACCTGGGACCGTTCACTGTGCTGCTGCCCTCAGACAAGGGCCTGAAAAGATTTGATGTGAGTACTTAAAATCACCCTGCTGGAGGGGCTGATAACCAAAGCCTTAATAGGCAGTGTCTTCTTTTATTTATGTGGAAAACCCTATTAAAATTAAACCTACTGGTTATAAGGATGATGGTATTTTGATAAATTCTGTTATTAACACATAATAGTTATACATATTTGTGGAGTACAGCATGATAAGTTGATACAAGTATGTAATGTATAATGATCAAATCAGAATAATTAGCATTTCCATCTCCTTAAACATTTATCATTTCTTAATGTTGCAAAGCCTCAAATTCCTCTCTTCTATCTCTTTGTAAACTATATTGTAAATGATCATAAACTAGTCACTCTACTATGCTACAGAGCACTAGAATTCACCATTCCTATCTAACCATATTTTGGTACCTATTATCCAAAGTCCTTCTATCCCCCACCCCCTCTGCCCCTCCTTGCCTCTAGTGACCACTTCTATGAAATCAACATTTAGCTTTCACATATGAATGAAAACATGCAGGATTTAATAAACTTCTTTGAGTGAAGTATCTTTACAAAAAGTAACACAAGTGGTAAATATACAAATCAAGAATTTTCTCATCATGGAGACCCTTGTGTATCTAGCAAAGCCATTACCAGCATTCTGAAATGCCCTCTTGTGTCCCCTTCTAATCACTGCTTCTCCAAAGGTAACCCCTAAAGATTCTTAACACTCAGTCACCTGATAAATAAGATTTGGATAACGTAAAACTGCTCATTCCCCACAAAAAGAATTAAACTCGTGCATTAGCATGCTATTTGTTTCTTTAAAACTGTCAGAATGCTAACAGTGATGAGGAACAAGAAAAATTTACTCTTCAGTGTGAATGGCTGTTGTTTGTGATAATGTCACCCAGTGGGGATGAAACTTGTGCCTGGTACACAGGTGTCCTACTGCGATGATAGCAACAAAAAGCTCTATTTGATTTCATGTAAATAATGGACTTCGTGATTTGCATAAAATTGGGTTATCTTAGTCCAAGTTATTCTGTGATAATAATTTTTGCTGCATTGAATTAAAACCCAGTAAGTTCCAGACTCCCTCACCCTGGTGTACCACATCAATCGTCTGTTTAGCTGAGTGTGCCTACTGTTAACCTCCAGTATGATAGCTAACATACTGAGATTTCAGGGATGTCCTGTGTCTCTCCTGATGAGAAGGAGAGCTAGCAACATTGGATGCCTCTAGGCTAGGCACTTTGCATGTGGTCTTGTGTTGAACATATAAGATTTGCACGGAGTTCATAAGAAGTACCTTATGACTGATGGTTGCCTATGTAGCAGTGACAAAAAGTAGATTTGGTCTAGTGGATTTCAGAAGTCTTAACTTTACTATTCAAAAGCATTATCAGTCCATCTACCTGCTCTTTGCACAAAACTTCAGGAGTATTTCCTTCCATGCATCCTCTTTCTGGACTCAAGGTAGATTCCTAGGTGTGAGATACTCAGGCTGTTCCTCCAGCTGCCATTGATCTGCAGTCGCCACCACAGTCAGTTTTCTGGCCAGGGAAGCCTCCCAGGTCTGACAGTGGACATCACCTACAGCTATCTTTGATGCCTGGCCTCGTGCTTGTGCTCAGAAAGCAACATCTATGTGGGAAAGAGTTCAAAGAGGGCCCCTAGGATGCCCTGGCTTTGATGTCTTTGATGCTGAATGAGACACAGCAAGTATTACAAACCCCATGTTCTCCTTCAGTCCAGCCAGCTCTCTTTTCTTAGGTGGAAGAGCTTTTGATGGATGCTGAGGCTGCCCAGTACTTTGTAAAGCTCCACATCATTGCTGGGCAGATGAGCACAGAAGTGATGAACAACACAGACGCCTTCTACACCTTGACCGGGAAGCCAGGGGAAATCTACAATGTAGATAAGGTAAGAATTTCTGTGAGTTTCACTCCCAGGACAAAATCGTCCACGAAGCCTATGCATATACCCTTCTTATCCTGGGTATTTGGGGTTTGTGAAAGACTACAAAGAACTTCTTTCCTAATTCCTAGTTTGTCAGACACCTTCCTATGCAGAAAGAAGCAGAGAGCAGCATGGGGTTTAGGGGCTAGGGGTTGACTGTTACTTAAGGGGGGTTACAGTGTTGAATTTGGATCTGATCTGATTTAGTTTTTAAGGCAACCATCACTCACTCAGCTGCCAGCAGGAGACAAGCTGCCATGACCCTGTTTCCTGGGAGCTTCAGCACAAAACCCCATCAACATTCCTCACCCAAAAGGAACTAGATTGTGTTTGCTTAGGTGGCTGGAGTTGATCCATCTTCTTCAACATGGCATTCTGTCTCTCTTAATACCATTAGTGCACCTTGCTTTTTAAATAAAGCTACTCTCCTCCTTTCACAAACAGCCTCTTTTGTGACTCTACTTAGCTAGTAGTGGAGAGGGAGAAGTGCTTGATGAAGAATGTGCATTTATGTCTTATGGCATATTTTGTTGTACTTCACCTAATATCAATACTTGATACATCATGCAGTATCCTTTCTAGGCTGAGTCCAGGGCTAAATCTTTATTTATGTTATGTAAGACTCACAAGAACCTCTGTAAAAGAGATCTTGTCAAAATCCCTGTTTTCACTATGAGACAGGCGAGGAGAAATCATACAGACGTGCCAGAGCCAGCAGTCAAATGTGGGTGTGCCTGACTCCAAAGTCCACAGACTTACCCTTAACAGTCTGCTATACTGTATGTGTGAGGATGGGTGGATGATAGAGATAGATATAGATAAATAGATAGGGAGTTAGGGAGTCAGAGAGGGAGGTAGATAGATTGGTGGTAGGACATAACAGAGTCATGTATACGTGACAGATATGAAGATGTGGCTTCTTTGCTCACCAGGACACACATATTATTCACACATTCATTCATTCAACAGGTACTTATTTGCTAAGTCTGTAACTTGTAGGGGTCTCATGGGAAGAAGAAGGAATTAGCTTCAGTTATTTCCTTCAACAAATATTTCTCTTGTGCGCTTTGAACAATACACTGAAACAAGTGTATTGCTGTGTCCTTCAGGCCTTGTAGTTTATTGGAGGACAGCACTGCAATGCCTTGTCCACGTTTTGCATGTGGCAGTCATAGTTGATGTCACACATTATCTCATTTGATCTTAGGGGAACCACATGAAGTGAACCAAAATCTCATAGCCAGTAAGTGGCAGGAGCCAAGGATCAGGGCTTCTGCCATCTAGTCCAGGGCTTGCTCTTTCCAGAACACCACATTAATTTGGTTTTATCTTTTTTTTTTTTTTTGGTATTTTAGGACAATCAACTAAAACTTAAACTTTATGGAGGCAAAAAGAAGGTGAAAATTATACAGGGGAACATCGTTGCTTCTAATGGACTTGTGCACATCATCGACAGAGCCATGGACAAGCTGGAACCCACGTTTCAGAGCAACGCTGAGGTGAGGTATTTTAGTTGAAAGGGAGGCCGACCTAAACCCATCTCCCTTTGATCCCTGGACAGTTGCATCCAAGAAGAAAGTGTTTGCCAACACCATGTGCTTGCTCTTCAGCTTACAAGGTCTCTAGTTTAGAGAAGATGAGATGATTTGTATTTTCAGTAGAATTCTGAGTAATTCTGCAGAGAGAAAGAAAGGCATGCAGTGTCTGCAGGAAAAATGCGAATTTTTAAAATCATCATCAGACAACAGAGCCCAATGACCCATCGTCATGGCAATTCACCCCTCATGCTTTATGGAGGAGGGCTGTTATTGTGAGGAAATTTATTCCTTCTGACCTATATGATGATGACCAGAGGTGGCTTCACAATATGTAGGTTTGAACCACTGTGTATATAACAAAAAACTTATATAACATATGGCAGTTGACCAGATCATTTTTAGTGCATACGTCCACACTCATGCATAAACTCTGGTCTCTTGATGTGAGAATTTGCATTTCCTAAACCACATTTTCTTAAAGCAAAATGTCTCTTTTCAGCAAACCATAATGACAATGCTGCAACCAAGATATAGCAAGTTCAGATCTTTGTTGGAGGTATGTATGTTTCATGAATTTCTGAAAAATGTTTAAGTCCTTTATAAAATTAACAGGATTGTCAACTACGAATGCTTTATACAGAAATAATTCTAATATCTGTCCAAGATAAATGGCAGTTATAAAATTTCACTTCTCAAATACAGGAAACAAAGGTGGGCCGTGCCTTACATGAGGATGGGGTTGGTGGACCGTATACCGTTTTTGTTCCAAGTAATGAAGCATTGGATAGCATGAAGGATGGCACTCTGGATTACCTCCTTTCTGCAGAGGTATTGTGTCCTGCTTACTCTGATGGCATTGTGCCAGCATCACTGCCTCCGTCTGTCCTAGCAGGCTCTTTCTAAACTGAGGGAGGTAATAAGTAGCACATGTATTGGCACTGTGTTCCCACACCCAAGGAAGACATCATCAATAGATTACCGTCCTATGGAGGACGCAGTTTCAGTCTCCTCAGTAGAGTTCTAATAGCTATGATCAGTTAATTAGACTCTGCACAGGAAATAAAGTCTGTTTACAAACTTAGGCCTACATGGTTGGTTTGATTGGTCCTGGATCTTCCAATGGCTCCCAGTAGTAAAATCAACAGTTAAAGTTCCCTATACCTCTAAAATGAGGTATAGAGAATGATATCTAAAGTAGGCCACCCAGAGCCAGGCCTAGGCTGAGCTCTCAAAGGAATGACTGTTATTTTTAGATGCCCCCAGCCTTTCTCTTGCTTTCCTCCTCTCTCCACAATAACGTTTTTGTTGTATTCCATGGGCCTTCAATTCTGTCACATTCCTCCCTAGGGACGAGACTGTGAATTCCTTCATTTCCAGGTTAAAATGACTGAGACCATTTAAAGCGCTTCATTTCCCAGAAATAACAGCCTGAAGAAAAGGATAGCTATCTACGGAGTTTTGCTCACTAGAATGACAAGTGGTAGGACTACACAAAGGGCCACAAATTTGCTTCCAGGGCTCTGAAATCATGCCACCACCTTAGCACAGTGCACAAATTCTATGAATTCACATAGGTTAGTGTTGATCATACAGGATGTGGGAGGTTAGGGTAGTGATTTTCAACCTTTGGTGCAGTTAGGGGTCACTTAACAGAGCTTGCCAGGTAAGCAGGTTCCAAGCTTCAACCAAAACAGTCTATCAGTGGCACTAGAATAAGACCCAGAAACAGATCTGCAGGTACACCCCACTTTCTAACATGTGGTCCCAGGCCACACTGTCTCTGCAAACAGTTGCCTTTTTAGTTTGGAGGTTCATGTGGATACAGTACTTTCTAGAATACTTTTTGATATCTTCAAGGTTATCTTGTGTTTGGAAAATTCTGAATTTATATATATCAAGAAGATGAGTCAAAATGTGTTTCTTTCATTGCAAACAGATATTCAGCATATGAAAGGATTTGCTATGGGTTTCATTGAACAAGCCAGGTCTCCCAGCATCTTGGATGTAAGATGTGACTTTAAAATATAACTCACACTTGAGTTCTCTGAAACCTTACTGTTGTTGAAAAACTGTTATACCTCTCTTTAGAATTTATCTTCAACTTAAAATGACCTAGAAAAGTCATGCTGTCCCCCTGGGAAATTATTAAAATCCTAAGATTATATGACCTCCCCAATGTGATATTTTAAAATTAATGATTGAGGTGTTTTTAGGCACCTAATCAGATACACCGAAAGTTGAAATAAAGCATTTTAACTGGAATTGAAAAAAAAAAATTAACCTGCCTACTTTTCTGTCAGGCACCTTTGTTTGGAAAGCTCGTCTCTTCTCCTTCCTGTAACTCCTGCCAGGTGTGGCAGAGGCAGGCTCCGGGGACTGCCAAGGGAGGAATGAATGTGTGTGTGTGTCTCTCCAGATCCATCCAATGACATCACATTAGCTTCAAATCAGCCTGCAGAACATTTACACCGTAGAAATTGCCCAGCACATCCCCTGCTCTGGCTCTTGATGTTGATTTTCACAAGAGCAGTGAGTGTAAAGAGTATAAACCTCCGTTCTCTTCGTTGGGAGTCAAAAACTGGTTTTCTACTTCAGTTTCTAAGTGAGGAATAGAACAATCATTTCTGCCACTTTCTGAGATCCACAGCCTGTGTCGGCTGAAGTTTCTGACCCTACAGAAAACTCCTTCTCCATCCTTTTAATAGCATCTTTCAGTTTTATCTCCAGAGAACAATGTGAGCTGAACACTAATGTCCTCATTGGCTCTGCCAATGAAATGGAAAACAAACTGGTTTCCTTAAAAGTGTTTCTGATTCTGATTTTGAAGTGCTGTGCTTTCTTAACAGAAAATTGTGCTTCTCCCTGAAGCATAATTTCAGTCCAAAAACCATCACACAGCCACAAACCATGGCTACTGATTACAAACCCCAGTCTATGACTTCATCACTGAACCAGACAAAAATAAAAGCACAGGGAGCAAGAAGCTCCCTTACAAGTAATGGGAGAAGGGAAGTGAATTTACAAAGTTCAAAGGCACGTTAACATTTGGATAGAAAAGTTCTCTCCGCCTCTGGCACCAAAAGACTTGGAGTATTTTTTACATAAACAGCAGAGGGGTGAGTGTCCTCATAAGCAAAAGAATGCAGGACACCAACAGGCTGTTGGACAACAGCACCTGGAAGAGAGGCTCCAGACACACATGGTGGCACCAGTCATGATGGTTGATTCCTTAGCTCCTTTCCTTCTCGTTCTTCTTGCAATTAATTCTTCACAAGTGAGTTATCCCTCTGATAAATTCCTTCCTATAGAATCAGAGGGCTGGAAAGGATCCATGTGAAACCCTGTAATTTGTAAAACTGAAACTCAGGTTGGTTCTGCTTGGTTCACAGAATCAGAGCCAAGATTAGAACTTAAGTTTCTAAGATCTAGCTCAGTGCTCTTTTGAGGACATCTACCCCTACTGCCTTTTAATTTATTGGTGCAAGTGTTTATGGAGAGCCTACTGTGTGCAAGGTCCTGAAGGCAGTGACTCAGTCTGTCCCCTAGCACACATGCTATAGGCATCCATATAACTCATCCTCCACCACAGGACACTCTTCAGAGGGAATAGAGCTGCCAGGACAATAGTTATAAGCCAGGACTGTACCAGACAAAGCAAGCTACGTGGCCACACTACTTACAGATAACTCCTTGGCATGGGTCACCAAGGCCACATGCAGAGAGGAGACGGAGTGGGGGAATTCGGGCTCAGCAGGGCTTTAGTTCAACCTAGGTCTTCATGGTGCTAGACCTAGAAATGACAATCTCCTGGTGATCATCAGGGTCTTGATTTGTGAACCGTCACCTTTCCAAGCCAGGGTGACTATTGTGCCACTTAAGGAGCAGAATTCCAGGTCGCAGAAGCTTGTGACTCCTGGCTAACTCAGCTGGGAGAGTGCAGGCAAGCTGGAGGAAGTTGCTGGCCCCTGCCTTTTCCCCCAAGATAGCAGTGTTCCTGCTTCTCTACCCCTAAGCGGACTCCTCCTGCCCACGGATCCCTCCATGTGCCCAAAGCCTCTTTTTTCTCCACTGCTTCTTCAGTTTTCTGAATAAAGAGGAACCTTGGAAAGGGTTTGAAGGAGAGATGACCTTCTTGTAGAAGGGAAGATTGTGGTCAAATATTCCTATGTGACATTCATAGCCTGACCTTTATTTAGGGGGCAAGTGAAACAGAATTATAAGCGGAGGGCTGTCATAGAAAATCCAGAACATAACCTTAGATATGCAGAGCGGTGACAGAGGGAGGGGCTGAGAGCTTGGGCTCATATCTGAGTTAGCTGTGTGACCTTGGATATGTCTTTGAAACTCAGTGTTATCGCATATAAAATGAATCAATAGTAGTCCCTACCTCATAAGGAGTGTTGGGAGGATCAAACGAAAGGCGTGTGTTATATTTTCACAGCCCCTACCACACAGTGGAGATTTGGTGAATGTTAGTTATTTGAGGGATGGGATTTTTCTCAGGCTGGACTTCCAAATAAAGAGGTTATGAGTTATTTATTTTTATAATTAAGCATCCAAAGTCATTTGAAGGTCTCCCACAAAAGGGCAAGCATAGTGTTTTCTTCATTGACTAAAGAAGTATTGCGGTTCCTTTGCAGGGCTCTCGGAAGCTTCTGGAACTTGTCAGATATCACATTGTTCCGTTTACCCAGGTTAGCCCTACTCTTCCTGCTACTACTTTCTCCATACTTTAAACATAGCCAACTGTCATCTTTAATTCCAGTATTTGGCTGGGTGCCAGAGAATTTGTGATTTCTTTAATTATCCATAGCTCTGAGGAAACACTCAGCCATGAATAATGAGTCTGTTATCAAAGAAATCTTCAATGCCACAAAAGCTGTGACATCAAAGCTCTCATTTACCTCATAAGCTGTTAAGGACGTTTTTTCAATAACAACTCTTAGACATCAGGACCCTGCATTGCTCCAGAGGTCTCCACCCACATCTTCTCGTTGCAGTTGGAGGTGGCCACTGTCATTTCGACCCCTCACATCAGGAGCATGGCCAACCAGATGATACGGTTCAACACGACCAGCAACGTAAGTGAGAAGCCCACGGATGGCGGCAGTCCTCACGTGTGTTTTGGCCCTGATGACAACCATTCATCAGGTTATCTGGCCTCTGTGCTAACTTGCACCCTTAAATTCTGCGCGACCATCCCACTCATTGGTCCTCTTGCCAGCAAATATGTGCTGAGCACCTGCATACATAACAGTCAGCACTGATGCCAGGGTTAGAGCTAAGAAACAGGCTTCTACCCCTGCGGGGAAAACAAACAACCCATTAGGTGATCCATAAATTTAGCTGCAATTGCAAAGAGTGCCCATTAGAGGGAGCTCAGAGGGCTGTGACACTGCCATTAATACTTGCAGGCAGCAGGCTTGGAGAAACTGGAAATCAGAAATCTTTGTTCTTTGTTCATTTTCTGCTCCCTCCCCTAGAAGCTAACAGAACTTGTCTGTTTACTGATGTCCCCAGTGCCTAAGACAGAGATAACTCAAGGTCAATATCAGTGTATCTGAATGTTTTGCCACAAAGAGGTAGAACAATTTGCCCAAAGCATTGTAGAGCTGGAATAGGTATGTCTCTGCCCAGCACAGCATGTGCGAGGACCTTTCTAGGAGGACATCCTTGCCTGGTTCAGGCACACATGCAATGGTTTCTGGCAGGCCGAGACTTCCAATAGCAACATGCTCCAGTGAAAACTTAAGGGGGGGGTATAAAGATTTTTTAGTGAGGTCACTGCTACTGTATTTTCACCTGCCTGGGGACCACGGGCACTCTGCAGTACAGAATGAAGCATGATGTCACTTCTCTCCAGGGACAGATTCTGGCTAATGAAGTGGCAATGGATGAAACCGAGATCACTGCCAAAAATGGCCGAATTTACACACTGACCGGGGTTCTCATTCCTCCCTCCATCGTCCCAATCCTACCCCATCGATGCGATGAAACAAAGAGAGAAACGAAACTGGTAAGGAAACCAGGAAATAAGGTCCCCAAGCAGCTGCTTCTCACGCTTCTGAGAATGCTGACAAGGACAGGCTTAGCTCAGGGTTGCTGTCTCCATGCAGAGGCAGGTGAGGCTGAGGTTCTAGCTGACCAACTGTGAACCCAACCAAGGTTCCAGGGGCAGTTCCATGACCGATGCTGCCAGGTATGTGATGTTCCTGGGGCTTCCGTAACAAACTACTACAAGCCAGGTGGCTTAACACACTGTTGTTTATTTTCTCACAGTTCTGGAGGCCAGGAGTCTGAAATCAAGGTGTCAGCAGAGCCATCCTCACTCTGAAGGTTCTAAACTCATGAAGTGCTCTTTTTCCTCCTCCTCCTCCCTCTCCCTCTCTTTCTCCCTTATATTTTTCAGACAGGGTCTCACTGTGCTGGCAGATTGGTCCCAAACACATGCACTCAAGTGATCTTTCTACCTCAGCCTCCCAAGTAACTGGGATTAAAGGCATGCATCACTGCACCAGCTAGCTCCCAAATTTCTGATGGCTCCCAGAAGCCCTTGACATGCATTGGTTTACGGCTGCATTACTTCCATCTCTGCCTCCATTTCCAGGTGGCCTTGCTCCCTGTGGGTGTTTGTGTGGGCTCTCCCCTGTTTATAAGGACACCCGTCATTGGATTTAGGACACCCTAACTCAATATGACCTCATCTTAGCCTAACTAATTATATCCACAAAGACATTACTTTCAAATGAGGATTCAGGCTGGGGGGAGGTGACATGAATTTTTGGAGAGTCACTATCTAGCCTACTATATCACAGCTCTGGAGTCAGATCAGGTCTGTTCCCCCCATGGGTTTTAGGAACAGTCTTCTACCTCTTCCTTCTGCCCATCACCTAGGACCACCCTGCTGTAATCCCATACTTTTACTGTTTCCAAGAGGGACTTAACTTTGCTTTGCATATAGATTCTCTGGGCTTGTTAATCAACAATCTTCCTGTAGTTTGTTTCACATTCCAAACTTTCTGTTTCCATATGCATTTCTGAACCTTCTAATGGCCTTTTCTGTTTTCATAGCAACATTTTTGGCCCATCCAGTTTAATCAAAGCACCCCCAAATGCCAATATTGCTCTACAGGCAATCTTGAATTTCCCGTGCAAGCTATAACCTCGAAATTATGGCACTCGTAGGTCGGCTTTTTCTTTTCAGTGCACTTCAATAATGCATCAATAGTTATTCTCATGATGTCTTTGGAACATGGGCACCGACCAAGGAAGATGGCCTTGTTTTATTTTAGCTTGTCCTCTTCTTGATGAGCACTGTAAATAGCACCTAGCACAAGATGGCTCTGACTTTTTGGGTCTAGAATTCTTAATTGATGTATTGACTCTGATATGTCTTAGGCTATTAAGCATAGCTTTTTTCAGTCAAATGCCACCTGGAGGTTATTGTCCTGTTCTAATCACCCCGTTTTAAAAGAGGTAGAAAGAAACAGGGTCACTTGCCTAGCTGGTCCCTGGTGATGATGTGTCCGGTTCATGCTTTGGAAACAAGCGTTAGCAGATGCTTTGCCTCTTAGGCCAGGATGAGGATCAGAACAGGCTAGAGAGATTGAGCTCTCTCCTAATCCTGAGCTGAAACTGTTACCAGATTTGGGTCACAAGTCTGGGCTAGAAAGTTCTCAGATTCAAGGACACAGAGGAGACTTATGCAGGAGCAGGTTTATTAATGCAATGCAAAATGGAAGTATACTCTTCAGACGGGAGGGTGGTCAGGCTCAAGACCTCAAGCTTTTATTGGGGTCTGCAGACAAGGGGTTGTCAGTCCTGAAAAACTGAGTTAATGGGTCATTAACTTCCAGTGACTGGGTTATACTTCATCAACTCTTCCCATATGTCAGGCATAGGGGCAGTTTCCTTGGCCTTGGATGGTTTGCACAGGGCTATCATTTTCTGTGAGTTTTGGGAACTATGTGTCAGCAGGACCCTGCTTGCTATATGTCACAACTCATTCTATTAATATCAGCTGTCTAAGATGTGATTCCTTATCAAGATCTGAGTCATGATCCTCAGCCATCAGACTTCCTAACCCCTATATCATTCCTGGCTCAAGGAGTGTGGACCCTTATATTCCATGGGCAGAAGAGCCATAGATCTCTTTCTTCAGAAACTATTTCCTGCTGAATGAGGACATTGGCCCTATCTACAGGTCTGCCATTTCCCTTTGTTGCCCATTAGGGGTTATGGCTGAGACAGGTGGTGGCATAGGATGTGACTACCTGCTTTAAAGGACTAAGATATCTTGTGGTATTGGCTGAAACCCCTGGTGAAGCATCATTTACAGAGAAACGTTTGAAGCCCAACAATTGGGTTTGTTATAGGTTGTTGCTGTGGTCACTACCCATTGCAGGAAGAGGTTCCCTTCAACTGGCAGCAGCAGTAATCTTGCAGGATCCATCTCCCAGCCCTGCTTCTTTGGTTGGACTTGTATATCTAGGTCTATTTTTTTTCCAAAAATAATTTATAAAGAATATATAGGTGAACAATTGCAGTGGCCCCTCTGGGACAGGTGCCTCCCTGCACACATAGATCAGAAGGTTGAGCCTGTGGACAGGCTGGCTCTGCCCAGAATGAAGGACAGGAAGTGCTGCTCTTAGCAGGGACACCTGTGCTGACTCACTGCTCTTTTTCCCAGGGAACTTGTGTGAGCTGCTCCCTGTTGAATTGGAGCAAATGTCCTGCTGACTCTGAGCCTATGGTGAGTATATAGCACAGCTGCATGAAGCCATCCTTCCCAAGTGGTTTCTTGTCCATCCTTCCTTCTTTAAAAGATGTCAGTGCAACTGGTGTAATGTCACTAGTGCTTAACCTGTGTAGGAATGGTAGGAAGAGAACTCACAGATCCATGTTCGAATCCAACCTCACTGACCCCAGGAAAGTTGGCTAACCTTTTTTATCCTAATTTTCCTCGTCTGTAAATAATAATAATAACAATATTAGCATAAATAAAGCCTAAGCATAAAGGTTCCTCTCCACTTCTCCCTCTTAAATAAAATCCAGTGTTTATAATTCACAAGCATTAGTCTGGAGAAAAATAAAAGAAATACCAGGAAAGGTGCATCATCTCAGTTAGACAGGTGGGATTTGTTGCAGTGATTTCACAGGTTAGGCACAGCACAGTGGCCATCATTAATAATAATAAAATGTATATTTCAAAATTGCTGAGATAGATTTTAAATGTTTTCCCCACAAAGAAATAAATATCTGAGGTGATAGTTACGTTAATTAGTTTTATATAATCATTCCACAATAACACATATATTATAATATCACATTGTACCCTGTGTATGTACATAATTTTTATTTGTACATTAAGAATAAAAATAAATAAGACAGGTGTAATAGTGTAAATCTGTAATCCTAGCACCCAAGAGGCCTAGGCTAGAGTTCACGGCTGGCCTAGGCTAGATAGCATGACCCTATCTTAAATGAATAAATATTTAAATAAAATAAATTAATTTAAAGATAAAAATAAATATCAGCAAAATGGCATTTGGAACTATCAAAAGATTTTCAAGGTTGATTGAATTCACACATTTTATTGAGGCTTGATCGTGGTACTTGGTTCTGGAGGCATAAAGATAAATAAGGTTTTGTTTGGTTTGGTTTTGCTTGGTTTGGTCTTAAGAAGTTCTTTTCAAAAAGGAAAGCAAACCATTATACAACAATCTATAGTTCATTTGCCAAGTGTTCTATTGATGGCAAAAGCAACGTGCCATCACGTAAGAAGGATGATAGAAATGTCTGCCTGTAAGTTCATTACAAGAAAGAATTTCCCAACCAGAAAGTTCAGTCAACACTAGAATAGGTCATTTTGGAGAGTGACAAGTTTTTTTCATATAATCCTACTGTGAATTATTTAATAAAGAAAAGCATTAAAATTAAAGAGACTCGGGGTGCTCCGTCACTTGTTTTGCTGAATGAAGCCATCTCCTATGAGTCCTTTAGGATACTGTTGACCAGGGAACAAGAGAGGGAGAAAAGGAAGTCATTTTGAGTGATAACACAGTGACTGCCATGTACCAGACATCATTCTAAAGGCTCTATGCAGCAACCCTGGAAGGAGGGGGCTACAGCATAACCACTGTGCAACTGAGGATCCAAGACAAGGAAACAAAACACCTTGCATGAGGTCACACAGCTGACATGTGGCAGAGCCATGACTTGGTCTGTGTTTGACCAACATTCTTATTGCCTCAGCCCTGGGGGAAAAAAAAAATGAGATGAATGGGTAGGAGCCAAAAGAGCTCCCAAATCACCCTCCAAGATCCCATGAGCCATCATTAACCTTGGACCAGAAGATGGCTAAAATGTTCCTCCCTTGGTGACCTCAGAATTCCTTTAGATAGCTAGAATTTTAGGATTTTATAGCCTCTTAGTCAAGACCCTAAAAGGAAAGGGTAAACTTGACATAAACATTTATCTGATACAAAATTTGAGCCAGGAACTAAATTCTTATGATAAAACTTGGTATCAGCATTATTTTCCCATTTCACAGATAAAGCACTGAGACTAGTGGAGACTATGTCATTTGCCCATGATCCTAAAGTTAGTAGGCTGTAAGACTTATTCTCTGGACCTGATACTTACTAGTGTTTCTTAGGAAAGAAAATGGTTGTCTGGTCCTGTTTCCTGATCTGTGTAAAAGGCATGGAAAACACTTCACGTGGAGTCGAAGACTGATGTACTTGTATGCAATGTGTCTGGCCCACTGCAAGTTCTCTGGCTAATTATGAGTGGGCATAAAGGGTTAAAGAATGGAAGGATGCATTACATTTGCCCCACACCTAAGGAGAAAGCCTCAAACTATTGCTGTTTTGCTTGGTGGATATTTCCACAAAGTAGACATAGACCCTTTAGCGACTCCAAAATTTCCACACAAGAAGAGCTTAAGGATACCTAGATCAGAAGGGAAGGCCAGGGCACATGCAGGATGAGCCAGAAAGTGCTCCTCGATCAATTACAGGTGTCTGCCATGATATGACAGCAGGCACCAAGAAGGAAAGAGCCTATGGGAGTAGCAGACCTCCAGCATGGCCCCAGGTGTGCTGGGGTGGCCTATGCTCTGACATCAGTGATGCCATGGAACAGAATGGTGGGCGTGGGGAGAACCACGCCATGCACTGCTTTTGCTCACTGGCTTTCTTCCAGGAACTCTTCACACCCAATTGTGTCTACAGCAGCAGAATAAGGAGCCTGAAGAGGGGCTGTGCCCAATACTGTAATGCCACTGTGAAGGTGAGGCAGGTGCGGTCCGGGTCTCATCCAGGCCACCAAGGGTAGGCAGATCCATGGCCAACATTCTTAAGCCCTGTGGTAATTTAGAATGTGCTCTGACAGGGGAATCGAAGAGCAGCCAAGTCACTCCCTCCCTGAGCCACATCTCTGTGTGTCCCTTCTCCCTCTGAGCACAGAGCGCACACTCTTGACACAGACACATGCAGCCTGACCTCTGCCTGAGCCTCTGACCTATCTCTTATCCACAGTCCTGCCTCAGAGCATGTGCACTGGCCATTCCCTCTGTCAGAGTACTCTTCCAGATTTTCAAATCTCCATTTCACTTTCACCTCTGTCACCACCACCATGGCCTCTCCAACTCTCCAGCCCTCAACCTTTGCCTCTACCTGCCACCACATGACTACAGCACTTTGTTTTCCCAGCACTTACCATTCTTTGAAATTACCATTCCTTATGTATTTATGTTTTATTTATTTGTTTATGTAAACTTCTGTATTGACTCTTCCCTGACTAGTACAGGGGCTGAATGACCATGGGTCCTTCATGTGCTTTGCTCACAGCATTAGACCCAGGCCAGTGCCCACAGGAGGGACCCAGTAGGTTTGTGGTAAGCAGGTGGCCGAGCACTAACCAGGTACTGTGTCCAAAAGAGAAAGACAAGTTCATAAAACAAGGGCTCCATTGCTTATTGTACCAATGGAAATTAAAATCTATTTCTTTTGAGGAATCGTCACCCTTCTTGGGGCTCTGTAGAACAATGTGTTGTGTTCCTCAGATACCGAAATGCTGCAAAGGCTTCTACGGACCTGACTGCAACCCCTGTCCAGGAGGCTTCTCGAATCCATGCTCAGGAAATGGACAGGTGAGAAGGACAGTCCCGGATGCACACTGTTTTATAAGTCAAGTTACACAATAATGTTTAAAACTGTTCAACAGTGGCACAATTTAGTTGCTATTCTCAGGAAGTAAAAGAGATGGCTATAAAAGAACAAAGGATGAATGCAGTAGAGGAGTCTAGGTCTGGAGTTGGGAGGAAGAGAGGTTCGGCAATATTGTCTCTAGTCTCTGCTCTCCTAGTGCCCTCCTTGGCACCGAGGGCAGCTCAACAAGGCTTTCTGGACCTCACTTTCTACCTGTGGGAGGTATCAGGGTCTAAGCTTTATGACATTTTAAAAAAATAAATAAATAATACTGCCCAGTGATTGTTTTTATTAACCCATCTGCGAAATCAACTGTAATGTAAAGTCCAAAACTTAAAGGAAGGTAAAAACAGCTGGTTCATTCGGGGAAATTGTAGACCCTGGATATTTAATACAGCCACATCTAAAATATGGCCCTTACAAGGGAAAAGAAAAAAACTATACAACCATGAATGGAGAACATCCACAGAAGATTTTTCAAAAAAGGAAAAGCTAGTACTAATGACTGTGACCAGGTGGTCAGGAAGCCAGCCCACGCTCAACCCGGATGCATGTCAGTCAACACAAATCTGACTTTGCCCAGGCCAGGCAGGTGGGAGAGCAAATGGGAGTTTGTCACTAAAGAGAGATGAGACTGCAGTTTGGAGTCACAGGGCAGAGTCAAGGAAAGTCCAGAGAGCCAGGGAGGTCTTCAGCCAGAGACCCCTGTCTTACCACTGCCTTTCCTTAATCATTGTGTGAAGCTTCCTGGTTCACCAGTGTGATCCCCTCTTGGATAACATACCTTACACTTCTAAATCCTGGCTTAGGATCCCCAACCCCAGGACTGGTTTTGCATCCTATCTAGTACCAAGAGGACTCCACCTCCCACAAAGAGTACCAAAGCATCATTTCAAGTGGGACTGAACCTGAGTTCAAAGTCAGGCCATAAAGCAACAGCATCTGAAACTCCTTCACCTACACACATGACTAATGGCCTACGGTCTGCCTTTGCTCCCAGTGTGCAGATGGCCTCGAGGGCAATGGGACGTGCGCTTGTAAGGATGGCTTCCAGGGCTCCCAGTGTCAGTTCTGCTCTGACCCCAACAAATATGGACCTCGGTGTAACCAAAGTAAGTGGTGCTTCCAGAGCCTCCTTCCACTGGATCCCTCCTGTGCTATACATCTGGTGGTACAGGTCTGGTGTCTTGTGATTTTCACTTAAGGTGAGCCATCATCACAGGGCATTTCTTAAGTGCTGCTGCTTCTCAAACCATAGCATGTGCCAGACAGCTGGGCTCCACCTGCAGCTTCTGACTGAGCAGGAGTGGGACAGGGCCTGAGAGTTTGCATCCCAGGGGAGGCCGACAGTGCTGGTCCAAGAGCCACACTTGAAAACCACGCTCTACATCCCCAAAGTAATTTCCTCCTTTTTAAGTAGTCCTCTTCCAACAGCATCTCCATTTAAGGATGTATGATCTTGAGCAAGTCACTACACTTCCCTAGGCCTCTGTCTTCATCTCTAGAATCAGGATGGTAATACCAGTGACTACGCTGTGTGATTAGCACCAGTGACAAATGGAAAGCTCTTCCTGTAGAACAATGCACCACAAATGTGTTAGCTATTAGTATTTTCTCTCACTGATGTGGCTGTTATTGTAAAAGTGACATAAATATCAAGATGCTTGTACAACATGTGGAGAGTTCTACAATAAGCACTGGAAAATACAGTCATACAATACAATCTTAGAAAGTGAATTATTCCTTAAAACAGTGTCCTGTGAATATTTAAATATGTGTATCTCAGCTATTTACTTCTAAGCTCAGATTAGAACTTAACAATACAGTAAAATGAATAGTTAAGAGCTTCCTGTGGAGTCAGACCAACCTGAAGTTAAATTCGCATCCTGCAATTTATTGGCTGTGACCTGAGGAAAGGTCTTTCAGTTTCTCCACCTAGAAAATGAGGATAATATGGTACAATTGTCCCTCAAATCCACGGGAGTTAGTTCTGGGACACCCCCACCCCTAGTACCAAAATCTGCAGATCCTCTAGTCCTTTGTGAAAACAGTGTAACATTTGCATAGACCTCACACATCTTCCTGTATACTTAAATCATCGCTAGGCCACTTCTAATACCAAATGCAATATAAGTGCTACATCAATCGTTATTATACTATGTCATTTAGGCACTGATGACCAAAAAAGACTACACATGTTTAAAATAGACACGACTGTTTTCTGGAATTTTTTTTGTTGGGGTAGTATACTGGAATTTGAATCCAGGACTTTGTACTCTACCACTTGAGCCATACCTCTAAGCCCATTTGCTCCAACTATTTTGGAAATAGCCTTTTGCTTTTTCCCTGTCTGACCTGGACTGCTACCCTCCTATTTTACACTTCCTATAGGATGATAGGCATGCACTACTGTGCATTGCTATTTGTTGCGGCAGGGGGAGGAGAGTGGAGGGGTGTCACACAAACTTGTTTTTTTGCCCAGCTGGCCTTGAGCCACTATCCTTCCAATGTCAGCCTCCCAAGTAGCTAAGATTACAGGTGTGAGCCACCAGTCACAAGCTTCTGGAATATTTTTGATCCAAGTTTGGTTTGGTTGAATCCGTGAGTGTAAGATCCAGGGATAGTTCATAGGCAGTAGACAAGATTAACTTAAATAATAATTGAGAGCTTCCATCTCAGAGATTGTAACTAGCAAGTAATTAACAGACAAAGCCACATGTACTGCTATTCCTCCTAGCTCCACCTATCTGATACAAAACACACCTCCCTTCCCCTGTCTTACTCTATTCTATCTTCACAATGCCCCCGGAGATGGACAAGAAACCAGAGCACAGCAGGTCAGGGCTGCTGAATCCTATCCTACTGCTCTTTTTGCCAAATAAGATTTCTGAAACACAAAATTAAATTCATTCCGAGGCCTGGTTCCTTGGTATTTATCTGGATGCAGAGCTTGGGACAGGGGCAGTGGCCCTCCAGCTCTAATGCCTCTCATCCCATGTCTGTGGCTATCCAAAAATCCCACATGGGAGTCTTGCTCCTTGAAAATTAAGCCTTGGCTTAGTAAAAATGTTATAAAAGTTATTTTCTGTTTTAAATCCAGCTGTGCATTTCCAGAGCTCCTCGATTGAGTTTGTCTTCTTTTTACTGGATGTTGGGTCCAAGCCAACCACACCGCCTCCCATCTCATCAGTCCTTTATTTAAGGTCGTATTTCAAGCCCCCAAATCCTTAAGCTTTCCTTTGAGAATCAATGTGTGCCTCTCCTTCTCACAGCCCCATGCATGAGCACCTAAGTCTGAGGAGCTCACTTTCCAATTTTTAAATCTCTATAATCAGAAGCAAAGTTGAAATGATAAGAGAGGTGTGGAGATGCTGGTTGATGTAGTGATTGCTGTGATTTCACATAGTCACTAATAGAAATGGACTTTGAAGGCCCAGGTTTGAGACCCTGCTTGGAAACTTAGCAGGAAGTTGGGTGATATTCTTCACTTTTCTGGGCCTCAGTTTCTGCATCTGGAAAGTAGAGGTGATAAAAGCATGGCCTCTGGGACTGTGGTGTGTACAAAAGGCTGGTCCAGAGCCTTGAATGTAGTCATGGTCCAAATATTAGCCATTAGTTATCACAGGTTTGCTGTGACAGAGGGCAGAACAAACACTGAGCCCAACAGGGGCTCTGCCAACATGAGAAGTCACTTTTATTTATCCAGAAGATCTCAGGAGGAAGTGAGAAATTTCTTGGCTAAACTCTCCAACCTCAAAGCAGTTGAAAACTTGGTTTCTTGACCTCTTTTACCATATCACAAGTCACCCTCTCCCCCACACCCCACACAGATACATAGAAAGTACCCTGGGGACCAAGTTCTCCTCCTGGGACCATAAGATCTCCCTTGGCTGAGACCCTGCACTCCCTCTGTACAACATAGGCTCTGCCTTAACAAGAGTGGGTGTGGGGTGAGAGGAGGTAGTCCCTGTCTTCCAGGATGCTGTGCCTGGATGCTAAGCTTGTTCCCTAAATGTGTCATTTCTTCCAGCATGCCTGTGTGTTCACGGAGCGTGTGATAACAGGATAGACAGTTCAGGGGCCTGCCTCAGTGGCACATGCAGAAACGGCACAGCCGGGAGATTCTGTGACAAGCAGACTTCAGCCTGTGGGCCCTATGTTCAGTTCTGTCACATCCATGCCACTTGCCACTACAGCAATGGGACTGCCAGGTAGGTCTGGGAGGGGTGGACCCTTCCCAATCTATGGTCACTGTCTAAACTCTTTGTAAACTAAGGTCTGTACTCTCCAACTGACAGCATGACTTTTGTGGAAGAACTTCAGGTTGAGCTACATTCAAATTGTGCAGTACTCCCTGTTTTAAAACTTACCTGCTGTATGACCTTGGGCAAGTTAATTTGCCTCTCTGAGCCTTACTTTCCTCATTAATACTGATGATACCGATCTAACTGGGCAATGGTGGAGATCAAAAGAATTGATGTACACCAGGGGTGGCACATCATAGATCTCCATTACAGACACTGTAACTGTCATTGCAAATGTGAAAACAATGAAAATTTGCCATCAACTTCCCAACCTTTGAAGACACCTCCCCTGTTGAGGCATTTTGCATGCTACTGTGACTTTCATTAATGGCTTGACACTTACTTCCTTCAAACTATCTAACACCTCTAACAGCATGTGGGCTTGAGGGGTGGGAAGACCAGTGGGAAGTGACCATTCCTCTCTGGGAATACCTGGTTCAAAGGAAGTAACCCCCATCTCCACCCCAAGCATCTTTGGGGGTGCAGAGATGTCCAGAATTTCTGGCCCTATTCTTACGCCAAGTTTCTTAATTTGTATTTACACATTTATTTGCCTATTGTTTGTCTCTACCACTAGACTGCAGGCTATATGAGGCCAGAGACTGGGCCTTTTCTTTCCCAAAGTTGTATGATAGAAATGAACCTTTCTAAGGAATTCAGATCTGTGCCTGTGCATAAAGCAAAAATCACATGTCATAAAAAACCTCTTACATCAACCCCAGCGGACTACCTGCCTGTACAATGTCACCTTCAGAAACTCAAAAGGGTTGGAAAAGATCAACTATTTCTTCATGTGAACACCAGATAAAATGTGGAGCTCCTCTAGCAACCTTGACCCATGAGCAGTAGGTTTTAAATTTTTGTGAAGCATATGTGACTGAGTTTGCAGGAGGACACAGGCTGGAATGGAGCCACTTGGTGTCCCAAAGCAGCCATCCCGAGCACTCCATCAAGATTGGTTGAGCCAATGTATAAATGAATGGATGACTGGTCCACATTTAGTAGCAAAAGACTGCTCAGCTCACAGAATGAGGCACCTGAGAACGCTGAGCCTAGGGAGAAAAAGAAATATTGGAGGGCCCAGTGAAGGGGAGAGAAGTCTCACCTGTCATTTGTAAATATTTTCAGATCAATCACATAGATAGAGCTGTTCTCTGCTTGAAGCTAGTTATCTCTAGCACTGAGCAGAGCAGGTCCAATAAAAGCAGAAAAGTGGCCAGTTATTGAGCTTCATGGTGTCCAAGTGACTCTGCTACACACTCATGTACATTCAATCGTCTTCACCATGGCTTATGCAGGCAGTGTTAGACCCATTTTCCAGATAAGAAAATGAAGCCTTCCAGCTGTTAAAGAGACTCAGGCAGGGTCACACACCTGCTTAGCTGTGGGCCCTGGATTCCCCCCATACAGGCGTGTCTGACTGCAGGCCCCAGGGGTAGCCCTGAACCCCTTTGCACACCAGCTTAAGAGCTAACGCTGCCTGGCAGAAAGTGGTTCCTCCCTTACTGGCTGACTGTCCCTGCTCTGGGTGGTGGGTGCTTATGTCTCTGTGGCTGATTCTGTGTGTTCTTCTTCACAGCTGCGTTTGCAAGGAAGGCTACAGAGGAGACGGAACTCTGTGCTCTGAGAAGGACCCTTGCGTGGGATTAGCCCCAGGCGGTTGTAGTCGCAATGTGAGTATCGGTCTTTATTATCAAGCTATCTGGGTGATTTTTTTTTTTAAAGAAAATCCTGGAGAAAAGCAATCTAAAAGGCCATGTCTAATCACTTTCAGTTTGAATGAAGCACTTGGGTTTGAACTTTGAATTCTAAAGAAGGGAGCCTCTACTCCCTAAATCCAAATATGCGGGGCTCTTAAGAGATGCTAAGATATTAAGATCAGTCGTAATAACTCTTGATTAAAATTGACAGCTTATAAGCTTTCCCACTACACCATCCATCATTGAATATTTGTAATATTAGGATGAGTTTTCATGTTCCTAACCTAGCTACATATTTACTTTTGAAATTTTTCAGTGGATATGAACAATTTCCAAATTTAAGTATGCATATAAATTATAAAGTTGTATCATAGAAAGTTATGTTACTGCTGACTGCAGACAATTAAAATATTTCTCTTATAAAATAAATAAATAAATAAATAAAAATAAAATTGACAGCTTACAGGGGACTCTAATACATTTGACCTCTCTTGTTCCTTCTATGGATCCAGCAAAGTACATACTGCCATCCCCATTTTCCTGAAGAGAAACTGAGGCTCAGGAAAGCTAAGTAGCTACCCTAAATTCTGTGGGAAAGCCAGACCCATCACCACTTTTCCTAGAAACTTTCAAATACTGCCACCACCACTTGACCCTAGCCGCCCTCATTCTTCACCAATGGCTTAACATCTGCTCCTTCCTTCCTTCTGTGCTACCCACAGAACGGTGTCCACCCACAGCCTGAGTTGCCTGAGTGAACCAGATCCCTTCTCCTGGGCTTAAACCACTTCAGAAACTGCCCTGGGTTCTGGGGATGAAATCTAGACACAACTGCCAGTCCCGCCCACCTCAGATTCCCCTTGGACAAGCCCCATCCACCTCTGACAACCCATCTCAACAACTTAGCCCGCTCCTCCCCTCCTTCCTGTCCTGTCCTTCAGCCTCCTGTGTGGTTGTCCTGAGAGGCTGGGGGTTGGTATAGCGGTGAGAGCTTGGATCCAACATCACAGACCTGGGTTCATGCCTCTTTGTGGCTCTGCGACATGTTTCCTCATCTCTAAAACAGAGATAGCAGTGCCTTCTTCAAGGTGATTGTCTACACCTGCAAACCAATAAAAACAGCCCTCTGGCTTAACCAATAGCTCAGTGACGAGTGGTGGCCGTCAGCTGGCCAGCTCCAAGCAGTTTTGCTGTTTCAGTCACCTCATCTTTTCACTGATGCTCGTGCAATTAATCATTCCAGTCATTTCCATTGCACACCTTGCAAATAGGTGTTTCTAGAACATACCTCTGGATCCTTTCTGACTTTTGGCACCATGTGGCTGGAAGGTGATTTCAGAAGTCTTGCTCTGTCTCTTCCTTCTGCAGGCAGAATGCATCAGAACTGGCACAGGGAGCCACACCTGTGTGTGCCAGCAGGGCTGGACAGGGAATGGGAGAGATTGTGTAGAGATCAACAACTGCCTGCTACCCAGTGCTGGCGGCTGTCACAACAATGCCACCTGCTTGTACGTAGGCCCTGGGCAGGTAGGTAGCATGGGGAAGAAAATGAAGGGGAGGCAGATTGCTGCAGTGACATTTTCCCCTAGTCACAGAGCACTTTGGCTACAAGGTACTGCAGCTTTTTTCTATCATCTGTAGCAGTGAAAATGGGTTAATTTTCAAAAACCTATGACATGGGTATTAATACTGTTCTGTGTTCCAGAAGAAGTTGAGGCCTTTAAGAGGCTATGTAATTTGCTCACATCACTTAGAAAACAAATCATGGTGAAATTCGCACTCAGCATTGGAATCCAGCACTACCTTTTCAGTCGCCCTCCTGTACCACACTTAATATTTCTGTAGCACTCTAGAGCTTATTGCTCTTTTTTCCCTTGGCCTCATTCAATGGAGATCAAGGCAAAGAAGGCCACTGTTTGGTCATTAGTGTGCTCCAGGGGAGGTGCTGCCAACCACACTGGGATTGTGGTCATGGAAAAGATGGGGCTCTATTCCCCCATCCATTCCTGTTTGCTTCCACCTCTCACCAGAGAAAGGAGGAGCAGGTGTTTTCTACAAAGCCAAGGGGACACAGACATGGAAGATAGGAACCAGGATTTGAAACTACCTTCCCCCCATCTTTTGAATCAATGCAACTTCCCACTGTTATGGTTTAAGGCTGGGCTTAAAAAAAAAAAACCTCCACATGATTTTCTGTTCCATGGAACTGTATTTTTCCCATGGTGTAAGGCCTAACCTTCCTCAGCATGAGAGTTTTCAGGCTTTCATCCCAAGCTTTCCAGGTGTTGGACCTCACATTTCTCTGCATGTGTCAGTAACCAGGGAAACACAAAGCTTGAGGGGATCTTAAAGCCCAGCTAGTGCCTTTCCTTTCTACTGGGGAGGAAGTTGCCAAAAAATGAAGATCTGGACTGGCTAAGGTATAAAGATGGAAGTTTCAGCTGGGCACTGGTGGCTTACGCCTGTAATCCTAGCTACTCAGGAGGCAGAGATCAGGAGGATTGCAGTTTGAAGCCAGGCTGGGCAAATAGTTCAAGAGACCCTATCTCAAAAAAACCCATCACAAAAAAGGACTGGTGGAGTGGCTCAAGGTGAAGGCCCAGAGTTCAAGCCCCAGTAAGTGCCACCCCCCTCCAAAAAAAAAGAAGGAACAAGGGATCAAGCACCTCTCTTGAGGGGCCAGTGCAGGGCTGCACACACGTGCAGGTGTAAATTGGTGGCCAGCCTCGGACAGCCACCTCCCTCATTTTTCTACCTTTTCTCAGGTGCCACTGGGCTCTGTGGTGGGGATCAGAAATTACCAGGGCCAGGGCTCTCAGGCATCTCTGAAGAAACACAATCTAGTGCAAGGCGACCAACACACTAATGAATAACAAAGTGACAAATGCTCTAAAATCTGACCAGAGGAGGCTCATGGTCTGTTTGGTCCTCAGCACCTGGGGGCTGCTCTCCTGTCAATAATTCTGATATCTCTGACAGCAGAGCCTGCTCGTGGGTCTGGAGTAAATGAATTTTCAAATGTGGCCCCAGGAGTCCCAGTGATGGACTCCTGTCTCACCAAGCACTTAGTAATCAAAGGGGTTAGTTTTCGACTCACTTGAATTGCCAGGTTGTACTTGAGAAAAAAACCCAGAAATATCTAGGTGTCTGCGTCAATTCTTTAGGGCTTCTATAACAAAATGCCACAAATTTGGTGGCGTAGAGTGACAAAAGTGTATGGTCCCACAGTTCTGGAGGCTGGAAGCCTGAGATCCAGGTGTCAAGTGGGTTGGTCCCTTCCAATGGCTGTGAGAGAGGATCTGTCTCTCACTTTCCCCCTATCCTTGGGTCACTTGCTGGCCACTTTTGGCATTCCTTGGCTTGGAGATGCGTCACTTGGTCACCATCTTCATATACACATGGCGGTCTCTCTGGGCTCATGTCTCCAATTTTCTCCTTTTTGTAAGGACACTGGTCATAGTGGATTCGGAGTCCATCTACTCCAGTGTGACCTCACCTTAACTAATTATGTAATAGCAACCTTATCTCCAAATAAGGTCACACATTCTGAGGTACTGGAGGTCAGGATATCAACATATGAATTTGGGGTTAAGAGTTTCCTCTCTCAGTCTTCCTTTCCACGGATAAATGTGAAAAGCACCCTGATGGGAACGAGGAGGATGAGAGAGTCTCTTTACAGCTCATGTAAGAAACAGAGTAGACCCTAGCTGGGATTGCCTTCTATTGGTCATAGTTGACTTGAAAACTTTTCAAAATACTAAATAACTGCTAGCCTAATGACCAGGAATGTTGCTTCAAAAAGACAAACCACACTTGGGCCAAATATGCCAAGAGGCTGTCAGGGTCGGAAGTTGGGGGGCGGGGTGCAGCACCACGCCATGTGGAGGAGATTAAACACTCTGTTGATAAGGTTGGGCTCTACCATGCCCAGTTGTGTGCAGGTCCTTATGGACTTGTATGCAAGATAAACACATTTACCTTATAAAGCACACATATCAGGGAATATTCATGCCTTCATTTATAAGAGGCTCTATTCACGTCCTTCTTTAACCTACTGGATTATCTTGTATTGATCACTGGGGGGTACACGTACATTCTTTTGAACCCAGTGTTAATGAACCCTTCAATCACACCCACGCACACCATCCCAAATCTGTTCACTCCTCCTGGCTTTTGCCCTCAGCTTGGATGCCCGTGCACCCCCCTCTCCTCTGAGCAACGGCTGTCCCTCACACAAGCATTCATGTGCCAAAAGGGATGGCCGCAAAGCTTACACTTTCTCTTGTTTTTCAGGGTTTATTAGGGTCGGACCCTTCTTTTTTACTTTTTAATAAAAAAGTAGTGTGCTTCCTCTAGATTCACTGAGCAGGTGAATTTCAGTAAGGTATTCCTTCTGCACAGACAAGCCACAGCACATGGCTCTACAGATAGACAGCACCTTCAGAAAGTGCCCATCTGTGACAGCTGAGTCTCCTGTTGGAGACTAGATTGCTGATTCCATAATAGTTGGGTTTTTTTAATCAATTGAAAAAATTACTTCTTTTAAAATTACGTTTTAAATTTCAAGATATTGCATAATAGTGGAAAACACTTGGGAAGCTTAAGTAAGGAAACAAATTAAAGTCACTCACAGTGCTCCACAATCACTACTTGCATTCTGATCTTTTTTCTTCTGTTCTTTTTCATGCCTCGGTTTTAGTTTCCTTTACAATGTTGTGATCACAGCTTTGTTGGTGCCCTGCCTGCACTTAACACCAACATTTTCTTATTTGTCACACAACTCATTTTCATCAACCTAAGGTATTGATTAGCAATGTGATCGGAGCCACTAAACCTCTGCTTCTGTGGTTTAGTTTATGGACAGCACCACGTGCATAGCCCATGGGGAAGTAGGGTGAAATGAAGCCTACCCTGTACCCTGCTTACCAGTGTGAACCCCGCGGTTCACACTAGAAGGAACACATTCTGGTTGCACAGAGGTGCTGTCCACCCACTGAACAATGTGCTGTGACTTATCTCTGCAGGCGTGATACCTTACCAAAGTCACCTGCTCGGAGGGAAGCCTCCTCTAAACTGAGCAGAATGCCTCTGGATGGCAGTGGCCTCAGGTGTGGAGCTCCACCAAGTGGATCTTCGTGGTTGCTTAACATTTCTGTCTTAGGTACAGGGACTAACATTCCCAATGTGACACTCTGTAGGATTTGTTTACTCTGAGACTACCTCTTTATACCCTTCTGGGGTCAAAAATTCAAAAAGAAGCCAGGCCCCAGTAGTTCACATCTATAATCCTAGCTACTTGGGAGGCTGAGATAGAGAGGATCACAGTTCAAGACCAGCCCAGGCAAAAAATTAGCAAAACCTCATCTCAAGCAATAGCTTGGCACAGTGTTGACCACCTGTCATCCCAAGCTATGTGAGAGGCATAGATCGGGAGGATCAAGGATCCAGGCTAGCCTGGGCAAAAAAGCAAGACCCTATCTCCAAAATAACTGAGCAAAAGGAGCTGGAGTTGTGGCTCAAGTGGTAGAGCACTTTCCTAACAAGTGCAAAGCCCTGAGTTCAAACCCCAGTACCACCACCAATAATAACAATTTGAAAAGAAAGTACCAAGGAACTATCAGATTGGAAACTCTAATATAAAGTGAGTAGGCTAACTGCCATGGAAGGTGAAATATAACAAGCAAGAGACGCCAGCACCATTCTCTAGGACAGCTGGACGACCATGGTTTCCTGTTTGCTCTAGGGCATGCGCGGGCCAGGCGTGGGAAGCACTGGCTTTCCTAATGTTCTCTGTGTTCTTGAACTCATAGAACGAATGTGAGTGCAAGAAAGGGTTTCGAGGAAACGGGGTTGACTGTGAACCAATAATTTCATGCTTGGAGCAAACCGGGAAATGTCACCCACTGGTGAGTTTACTTGACTGTTTTTCATTACTAAACAAGATACTTGAGAAAGAAAGGAAGTTAGGTTATTGGTTATTTTTGTCACAGTCACAAAATACCCAAGAAAACAGCTTAAGGGAAGAAGAATTTATTTTGGCTCATGGTTTCAGAGGAAACGGTCCCTCCACTGCATTGCCTCTGGGCCCATGGGAGATGAGGCAAAGCAGATCAGGTGGAGCAAAGTGCTCACCTGATGGCAGACAGGAGACAGAGAGGAAGGGACCATAGACAAGATGTGTCCCCAGAGACCTACTTCCCTCCATAGGCCACCCTCTCAAAGTTTCCAATAACACTATTAATTTATGAATCCATCAGTGGATTAATCCATTCATAAAGTCAGAGTTCTCGTGATCCAATCACTTCCCCAAAACCCATCTTTTCACATGATGCATTGGGGAACAAGCCCCCAACACACGAGCCTTTGGGGGAATAATTCATATCCACACTATAACAGCTAACACCATTTTAGAGCTTTGAAGAACCAACCTAAGGTTACCAGATAAAATACAGAACACCCCACTGAATTTGAATTTCAGATACATAATCAGTAAGTTTTTAGCAGAAGTATGGATACGGTATTTCATGAGACAAGCTACACTAAAACATACTCTACACTCAAGTCTGTGTGTCTTGTATTTTTTCAGTTGCTAGATGTGGCAGGGATGAAATGAAAGACTTCAGTTCTGATTAAATAAGAGCTGCAGACAGAACCTCAGATAGCAACACTGAAGGATTCCACCATCTTTCAGCCCTGAGTTTGCAGTTCTTACCCTACATGGGGCCTGTTGACTCACAGACGTAACTCAGATCTAACACTTTCCTTAGGAAACAAGTCATTTCCTTCCTTGGTTTTCTCAGGCAACCTGTGAGTTTGCTTCTTCTGGTGTCTGGAGGTGTGTGTGTCAAGAGGGCTATGAAGGAGATGGTCTCCTGTGTTATGGAAACGCAGCCATGGTAAGTCACTCACAAGGACCTCAAATGCGAGTGACAGAGGCCACGCCTGGAAGGACAGTGAGGCTCTGAGCTAAGAAGCCTCAGACTCACTCCATCCACACGCCATTTGCTGCAGGAGATTTTGCTTGAAGCCAGCTGCGTCTCACACACGCCATGTGCACCATGTGCGCTCTGTGAGTCCCTCATTCCCACAGGCTACGGGGAGCTAACTTTCATTTGGCACCTTCCGTATGCTAAGTAGTCCTGACATCTCTTGTTTTCCCATCCACCTGTTACTCAAACTTCCCAAATGACCAACTAACTGGCCTCTGGCTGTCTGGGATCCTCTGTGTGGGTTGGGTGCCTCCCATAGGTACCCAAAATACACTGGGCTTGCCTCTATCAGGAGGTATGTGTGAGCATGTGTGCGCATGAAGTGAGCACTCTCCTGTGCCAGGCATCTTCCTTACTATGCTACAGAATCTCAGTGAACCCTCACAACAACCCTCCAGGGTTGGTGGTATATTATGCCCATTTTACAGGTGAGGAAACTGAGAGGCTAAGCAAACTTGCCTGGGGTCAGTAGATCTAAGTGCATGGAGTACTCCATAGAATGTGATGGAGTTTTCTATCCATCATCACTCCCCATACAAGTCTCTGTCTCCCCAGCACTGCAGCAAGCTCGGGGAAGATCTTCATCTTGACCCTATGTTACTCCCGTTGCTTATAAATATTTCTCAAGATGAGAAATAAAGTAAATGGATGAATTTTCTCAGCACTCCATTTTTGCTCCCCCTCTCCTCTCCACTGAACGTTTGGTTTGGGGTGCAGCCTCCCAACTTGACAGCCACGCTCCAGTGCTCACCCAGGCATGGGGCATCACATGCATTTAGCTTCCACTCATCTTCCACTCACCGTGTTAGGCCCAGCAGCTCCCTGACCCCCACATCTCAGCACGGTCCTAGTGCCACATCCCCTAAAACCCCAAATTCAGCTTCCACAATGTCCCTGCCCTCCAGGGAAAACAAGCTGAGGTCTGAGTCCTCGGCCTGGCCCTCCAGCTCCACTCACCTGTTCTCCAAACAACCTCCCCTCCAGCTTGGCTGCCATTGCCCTGGGCCCATGCCTGGCAATGTCCCTCTGCCCCGGACCAGACTCTGGCCTTTCTGCCATCAGTTGGGGTCCAATTTAGGTCCTCTGCTCCCTCAACCTAACCCCTTTAAGGGACATCTCAAGCATCTCACCTCTGTGCTCATTTATTTGTTTCACTTTTTAACATGGATTTACCAATTTATTTAATAATTTCAACTGATCACAAAGATAAAAAATATCATATGATATCTTTTATGATATCATATTATTACTGTTTAATAGTTTTAGATGCTGTTGTACACATTAATGCACTTAATTCTCATAATGCCAAGAGGAAAGCCTCATTGTGTTCAATTTTCACACAAGGCCCTGTGTTCTCATAGAGGTTAAGTGACTTTTCCAAGGTCACACAGCTAGTAAATGGCAAACCCAAAAATTGAACCCAGTCTTTTTTTAACACAAAGTCTTAGAGCTTTTAAAAAAAAACTCTGTCACACCTTCTGACTGACAATGTTGGTTATCTTTTCCAATCTTTACTTCCCCAAAACGACTAGCAGAGGCCACCTTCTCCCTCCATATCCTGTATCCTTCCTATGTCCACTGTGGTGGCTCCTTATATTTGTTCATGAATTAACAAATTGCACAGTGAGCCAGTTCATTTTAAGAACTTTAACTCCTCCGTTTCTCACATCAACTCTACGAGCTGTAGCTTTTTTATTGCCACTTTACAGATGAGGAAAACTGAGGTCCACAAAGTAACTTAGCTGGCAAAATAGGACACGGGTAAGCCAGAATGAAAATTCTGGTGGTTTGTGTCCATGCGCCAAGCCGCTACTCCACATTGGCTCTGAGTGGGGGCTGTTCACTGAGCTGTGTCCCTTCTTAGGGCTGTGTTCTCACAAACTAAATTCTGACTTGAAAGAACTTCATTCAGATTGTTGTCGGCATTTGAAGTTGCTAGAATTAATTCTTCACCGCCATATAGAGGATAATTGAGCCTCTGGAGTGTGAAACAAATGTGCAACTGAAATTCAGTGAGCTGGGGGCACACACTCAGGGCAGCCAGTATGGCGAAGTGCAGGCTGCCCAGAAATGCCCAGTGACGGTGCTCTCTCTGTCCCTTCTCTGTGTTCTCTCTGTCTCTCCCTCCTTCCGTACATGAAATGAATAAGGAATTGTCATTCCTCTCCGAAGCAGCTGTGTTTAACCAATGGATAAACGTGAGTACTTTCATGGCAGTTTAAATTGGCAACCTGCAGAATGTTAGAAAGTTGGAATGTACATAAAATAAAACTGGAAATGCAGCTGGGAGGGTAGGAGGGGGTCCTGCCCTGGTCAGAAGTTCTCAGCCTGACTGCAGTTTAGACTCTCAGGGACCATTTTTCTACAGTCTTGCCAGGGCCACCCCCACCCCCAGACTCTGATGTGATAGGTCAGAGGTTTGCCCTGGGCATCTGTGTATTCTAAAACACTGACCAGTGATACTACCATACAACAAGGGCCGAGAACTTCTGGTCCAGGACAAACTGGGATGGGCAGATTTTTCAGTCAGATCAAATATATATGGACAGCGTCACCCTTCAACACAGGTGTTTTGTTTTGTTTTGACAGTACTGGGATTTAAACTCAGGACTTTGTGCTTGCTAGGCAGGCACTCTACCACTTGAGCCCACAGGTCTTTTATTTTTTCTTTTTTTAAGTTAACACAATTCATGTTGTAATTTACCACATTAGATTCTAATTTATAGTGCCACCTGGGATAATTGAGGTTAGCTTAGCTCTCAGCTAACACCCCTGGGAGGTATTATAATAAAGAATCCAATCCCCACCCTGCCCAGTTGTCTGGGTCTCTGTCCTCTTTGACTGAATGGACCAAGGCATCTGGCCCAGTGGCCATGATGACAAATAATTTACTCCCTTTAAATAGGGCCACCTGGTCAGCACCCGCTCCCGGACAGCTCCCCGTTGCTTCCTATAGCACCTCAGATCCTCAGAAGGGCGGAGCCTTGCTTGAGCATGCTGATTTCCACCCTAGCCACCATGCATGCACACACTTGCCCATCGGTGTGTTAACCCCACTCTCGCTAGCCCTCTACAGCTGATTGGGCTCATTGTCCCCAACTTCACTTCCAATACTCTCACCTTGGTAGCCCTGATGGAAGCATTTTCACAAGAGAAATCAGCAAAAGCTACAAACCAGGGTCTAGGGTTTTGTTTTATCCTGGCGATCCAAATCTTAAGCATAACATGCACTGCTTCCACCAAGGAGTGGCTCCCTAGGCAAAGTTAAGTGTGGGTTAAGTTTGATTCCAGGCCTACAGGCTCTCTCTCACTGAAATTGTTCCTGCAATCTCCTCACCATCCTCACTCTAATAACATCGAAGAATTCACGTGGTCCTTTGTGTGTGCATACACACATGCACACACAACCCCATCAAGACTATTTCTATGACTCTTCATTTAGACTAGAGTGTGGACTTATAATGACCCCAAGTGTGACCTAATCATGAAATTTTGAAAATGCTCACACATTTAAATAAAAAGAATGAGTCTCATGAAAAAGTATGAGGCATCGGGCAGTGACCAGAGTATGGACTGGGGAAAAGGAGACCCTAGAATCTTCCCAGGGTCCCTGGATTTACATCACATGGGAAACTGTTGTCTCTGCCAAGCATTTAAGCCAGCCTGTCCGTCCCGCCGTGAGTCGGGTCACTTTATTTTCCTCCTGTGATTCAGAATGCCTCTCTACAACCCATGCTGTCCACCACCTTGAATCTCACTGTCCTCGTGCCTTCCCAGCAAGCTATTGAGGACATGGACCAAGATGAGAAGAACTTTTGGTTGTCACAGAGCAATATTCCAGCCCTAATAAAGTAGGTGTCACTTATTTTATTCTCCGTGACTTCTGACCGGCATTCCGTGTGAGCATAGCTCTGAAGTTCAGTGTGGGGAGGGATCCATGTGGTCCTTCAAAATCCATGGGCTGGAGCATGTCCTAGATCCCCCATCCCCAGAGAGAGTTAGAACCTGTTGACAGCTGACTGCGGACCAAGCACTGCTCTCTGCTTTATGTGTAACTCAGTTAACCTTCCCAACACCCCTAAGAGGTAGGTGTTATAATTATTGCTATTTACAAATGTGGAAATGGAGGCTCTGGGTGGTTAATAACTCCAGCTAAGGCTGCTAACTGCAGGGATATTTGAATTTTGAATTTGGCAGTCTGGCTCCAACGCTATTCTCCTGATGCCACAGTGTTACTGTCTTGCACACTAACATTTAGTTGTAACCCTATGGCCTGGCATTGTAGGTATCACACGCTGCTCGGCACCTATGGGGTGGCAGACCTGCAGACCCTGACATCTTCTGACACGCTAGCAACATCATTGCAGGGCATCTTCCTTCACCTGGACAAGGCAAATGGGGTAAGACGGTCCTGCCACCCAGCTGTCTAGTTGAAACATGGCGCCTTTGTTCATGTTGCACTTTTTAATTCTTTGTAGTATGGAAACTCCCAAATATGTGTAAAAATAGAGGGACTGGAACCCCCATATGGGCATCACCCGGTTTCCACAATTAGCATCGCACACACACACACACACACACACACACACACACACTAGGTGACAGCAGTGACACTATAGACTGATCCAGGAAGGGTAAAATATGTGTAGTGCACAACTTTTATTTTGGTTTCAAGTTAACTAACTGGTTACTAGTCACCTACTAACAGAGTCATTACAGATAACTCAAATTTAAAGTAAGTTGAGCTAGCCACAAGTGTGCATTGAGTACCTGCGGTGGACAAGCACAGGTCTCAGTGCTGAGGGTTCACCCTTAAAACCCACATGGAAGTCTAGCTGCCTGGCTGCATGTGGCAGTGTTAAAGATCTTCTGTGAATTACACGAGATGAGAATGAGTCTCCACCATAGAGTGAGAACTGCTACATCTGTGGCTCACACACCATAGTCAAAAAAGTCTGAGAATCACAACTGGAAAACATTCCTACCTTCCTGCTCAGCAGTGTGAGCACCGAGGGACCCTAAATATATCTGGCTCGTGGAATGACCCGTTTTAGAAAGCAGAAAACACTCACACAGGGTCCCATGGATATTGTTGTGTATTTGGATAATTCTGGTGACACTCACGTTATTGTCAGAGATTTTTTAATAAAAATATGAGGTAGGCTAAAGAGTATAAGAACAGAGTCAGCTAGGAGGAATTGGATCTGGTTACTACTACACAGAAGGATCACAGTATTACAGCATCTAAACCAAATAGCTAAAGGAGTGGATTCATCACAAAGAAATGACAAATAATTGAGATGATAGATAGCTTAAATATCCTGAATTGATCATTACACAATGTACACAATGTGTAGTAAAACATTAAACTGAACCACATAAATATATACAACTATTTTTAAATGAATTTTTAAAATTACATACTTAATGAGTACATGATGTTCCATGTGCACCTATGGGATGTACTCATTAAGTATGTACCCATGTGAATGGTTACTATTGTCATGCTAATTCATTGGTGTTTTAAGCCACTGATTTTTTTTTTCATTTTTCTTTTATTATTCATATGTGCATACAAGGCTTGGTTCATTTCTCCCCCCTGCCCCCACTCCCTCCCTAACCACCCACTCTGCCCCCTCCCTCTCCCCTCCACTCCCTCAATACCCAGCAGAAACTATTTTGCCCTTATCTAATTTTGTTGAAGAGAGAGTATAAGCAATAATAGGAAGGAACAAGGGTTTTTGCTGGTTGAGATAAGGATAGCTATACAGGGCATTGACTCACATTGATTTCCTGTGCGTGGGTGTTACCTTCTAGGTTAATTCTTTTTGATCTAACCTTCTCTCTAGTTCCTGGTCCCCTTTTCCTATTGGCCTCAGTTGCTTTAAGGTATCTGCTTTAGTTTCTCTGCGTTAAGGGCAACAAATGCTAGCTAGTTTTTTAGGTGTCTTACCTATCCTCACCCCTTCCTTGTGTGCTCTTGCTTTTATCATGTGCTCATAGTCCAATCCCCTTGTTGTGTTTGCCCTTGATCTAATGTCCACATATTAGGGAGAACATATGATTTTTGGTCTTTTGGGCCAGGCTAACCTCACTCAGAATGATGTTCTCCAATTCCATCCATTTACTAGCAAATGATAACATTTTGTTCTTCTTCATGGCTGCATAGAATTCCATTGTGTATAGATACCACATTTTCTTAATCCATTCATCAGTGGTGGGTAAGCCACCGATTCTTGTCACAATGTTAACTAAACTCCCATCCTGGGCAGGCGTATTCCCCAGGCTCTCTAGATTAATCAATCAAGACCTTGAACTAAAGGAGTTACCCATCACAGACACATTTTTATAAGTTTATTCCTATATCTGATATAAACATCTCCCTTTAACCAAAATAGATGTGAGAAGTAGCCAGAAATGCCTCTGCTCATGAAACTTGAGAGCCACTCAAGGCGAGGCAAATCTTCCTCACCCAGGGTCCCCAGAAGGAATTTCAGATAAAGGCCATGGTGGGGAGAAGAGAACAGGAAACCTGAGAGAGTAGGGGATGGTTGTTCTTGGCTGGTGGCTGGATGGGTGGGTGGCAGGGATTTCCTTTAGCCCTGTTCCTCATGTAATTAATAATCCTGAAAAGTGGCTAGAATATGACCAGGAAATCAGTTATTCTCTGTACTAGTTTTCTGGGGATGCTATAAAAAAGGACCACTGACTGGGGCTTAAACAACAAAAATTTATTTTCTCATAGTTCTTCCAGCCTGAAGTCCAAGGTGTTGGCAATTTCTCCTGAGGGCTGTGAAGGAAGAGCCATTCCAGGCCTGTCTCTTTAGCCTGTGATTGACCACACAGAGTCCTCCTTCTATAGCCATCTGTGATTTTCCCATACTTATAAGGATACCATTCATATTGGATTAGAGCCAGCCTCATGTCCTCATTTTAACTTGGTCACCTCTGTAAAGACCCTGTCTCCAAATAAGGTCGCAAGCTGAGGTCCTGAGGTTTAGGACTTCAAATAGGAATTGTGGGGTTGGGAAGACACAGTTCAATCAATAACACAGGATGCTTTCAAACTGCAGGCTCACTTTAATGAGCCTCAGCCAGCACCTTTTCAATGAAACAGAAGAGAGTGGAACCAATTGATGATCAGAGTACCTCCCACATAGTAGGAAAAACTATTTCATTGTGTGTGTGTGTGTGTGTGTGTGTGTGTGTGTGTGTGTGTGTATGTGACGTCTAATGAGTTACAATTCAAGGTATCTCTCACTGTGGATCATAGCCCCAAAAACAGCTGCTCAAAAGGTGGAAAACTCAGAAACAATTCACTGCCTGTATGTACTCTGTGAAGATTCACCTTCCTCTGTGGTTTGCATTTGCAGAATATCACAATTGAAGGGGCATCCATCATTGATGGTGACAACGCAGCCACAAATGGATTGATACACATCATCGACAAGGTAACACGTCCACCTGCCCACACAGGTGACATCCCTTCCCCCTGTATTGTTAAGCTTCCTGCATGCTATTGTTTGGGGGAAATTTAAAAAATACTTAGCCTTGGTATAAAAGCAACATCACCTTTATTTCAAAACCATTTAAGGCTGTGTTCATTCATCAGTCTCAGCATCCATTTCCTCAGCCTGCTTTCTGCAGCAGGCCCGCAGTCCAGCATGGTCACATGTTATCTCTTTCGAGTGTGGAAACACCTAAATAACACATGAGCACCCTGGCATTGAGAATCCAAAATGAAGGACTAGGAGGGAGGCAATTGGTCATGTATCACTGTTTACTCCCCGCTCTGCATTATGGTACCCTAAAAAGAAGGCACACAGAAGACCCTAAGAGAAAAAAAAAGACTAGAACAAAATATTCTGAGATTTCCATTTTCTTCTAAGTCCCAATTCAACAGTATTCAAAGGTATGAAATAGAAGGGGAAAAAAGAATGGGAAATAGACTTGTAAGCTACCCTATAATTTTCAGTTACTATTTTAGGATCTTCATTTAAAATGAAAGAATTTAGGGCACATTGGAAACTTTTAGAATATGAAAGATTGGGGGAGAAATAATTAACTAATTGCATTTTAATTATTGGGATTGTTCTTGCTTGGCACTTAGAGTCTCCTTTTTTCTTAAGTTACAGAAAAGGTCAACTATTTCTTTTGAGAAAAGATAAGCTATTTGTAAGTCTGCAAAGATCCAGCAGCCCTGAGTAACGCCAAGAGGCAATAAGAATCATAACATTTTTTAGCAAGTGATTGAAGTCATGGGAAACCATGACTTCATATAAGCTATCATTTATCCAGGGTATTTTTCTTTTCCAATCTTGGCTTTCCAAAATACTAAAGTACTTTAAAAAAAAAAAACCATAAAATTACCTCTTACATTTTTGATGGCCACAATCTCCTTAGTCGAATAGCACTCAACCCATTGCCTTCACTAAGGTTATTATTATCGATCCTACCCCTCTGTGGAGCCTTACTTGACCCACAAAGCCCATACCACTGAGGATGACATGGTGTCAAGAAGGTAAATTCTAAAGTCATATGGAGTCTGGGTCTGGTTACTTAGCTAACTGTGTGATTTTGGGCAAGTCACCTAACTTCTCTGAGCCTCATCTTTCTTCTCCTGTGAGGATTAAATAACACCCTCTATCTCAGTGCCTACTGTTAATGAACCCTCAGTAAACATTGGTTTTATCCCCTTCTTCTTCCTCTGAAATCCCATGGAATTTCTTTATATGGAAATTCATTTGGCATCATCAACAGTTATCTTGCACTGATGACATTGTTATGGTATAGTCCTGGACCCCTCTAATTATGGCCTGCCCTGGAGACTTGCATCTTTATCTGTGTGTTCCTCATTGGTACAAGCACCTCACCCTTTGTACAATGAGAGTTGGAATCTTTGAAAGCCCACAAGATGCCAGGCACTACCCCAAGGATCACATGCTGCACTGTCTCATTTGATTCCTTCAATGTCCCTGAGAAACTAGGTGCTGTATCGTCTTCATGTCACAACTGAGGTGGCCAAGGCTCCCCATGGCTAAGCAAGTGGGTCACTTGACCCCAAAAGATTCACAGATGGATGCCAACTGATCAGAGTTCTCTGCTTAGCCTCTGGCTGCATGGCTCCCTCAATAGCTCCTTCTGTGTCTGCCCATTGGCATCCTGGTCACTTTCGGCAGGGCTTCTATGTACAGCTATGCAGGTAGTGCCCTACATAAAGGCACCTGGCCAGAGGTCCACACCACTTCCCATGGCTTTTACCCATTTGGGGTTACAAATGTTCTAGAGAAAGGGGTACCTTTAAAAATAAGTTGCAGTGCCTTTCATAGTTGCATATTATTATGTGATATGAATCTAGAACCATCAAGTCCCATCAGACCATCTCCACAGAGCCCAAGAGTCTGCCGTATCCCCACCAGTCATTCCCAGTCCTTCCTCCTGCTTCAGCTCTAAAAACTCAGAAATGTATCTATCCTCCTCTAACACAGGGGCTGGATGGTCTTCCATAAAGACCAGGTCAAATGGTCTCTGTCCCAATTACTCAGCCCTGCCTTGGTAATGCAAAATCAGTCTTAGACAATATGTAAGTAAATTTACATGACTGTGTTCCAATAAAACTTTCTTTTCAAATATAGCATCAGACTGCATTGGGCCATCTCCTGTCATATGCTGTGAGTCCCTTGAGGGCAGAACCCAGACCTCAGTCACATTTGTGTATGCACTGCTTGGCCCCTAGTAAACACTCAATACATGTTGGTTGAAGATTGATTGAGTGAGGAGAACATTCCAGTGTTGGGTTCTTTTATCTGAGAAGAACAAAAAGATGGAAGTAGTTATCTTGCCCAGAACTTAACCAGGCTAGGTTTCCAAATTCAAATGCTGGGATAGACCAGAGTGATGATAAAATGAATGAGCAGAGCCAGGTGGAAGGCATCAGGGAGTGGTGGTGGCCCTATTGAAAGCCCCTGCTGCTCCTCTCTGCAGCTGTATGTTGTCTGAGGGTATAGAGATGGGTGTTTTTAAAAAGACTTCAGACATCTAAAATTTTATGTTTAAAAATGTTCTATTTTTATTACACTACATGAGCCAGCAAAACATTTTTATGAAGCTGACTCAGATTATTGGGTTGCAGTAGACTTAACGCTTCCAGAAAAAGAAATGAAGAATAAACAAAAGAACAAAAAACCAATGCATTTCAGCTACAGCCTGTTTCAGTTCGGACAGCTGGCAGGGTCTTCCGTGGGTAGATTAATGAAAGTCAGAATGGATTCCTTGGAGAGAGCTAGAAAGTCTTTTGTACAGATGAAATTTTCTCTACGTGGCGAGAATTTATTTAAAGGCACAACATAAAATGGAACTAATTACATCTCCAAGTTCCTTCTGTCTTGTCACTCTGCAACCTACAATGTTATCCTGTGAGGATAGCATTATGACATTTTCAATGTCAATTCTTTTAACCCTCAAGAGAAGTTAAAGCACCAATGAGCAGCGAATGCTACCACAATGTGCTAAGCAGAATTTGGGGGCTTCCTTTCCCAGGTGCTGGTCCCCAGAAGAGGTCTAACTGGCTCCTTGCCAAATCTGCTCACCCGGCTGGACCAGATGCCAGACTATTCCATCTTCCGGGGCTACATCATTGCAAGTACCATGTTCTCTGACTCAACTGGGAACACCTGGCTTAGGCCACCTGGAACTTCAGTCCCTCACACACTCTTGTCTCTTTCCTTTGTAGCAATACAATCTGGGAAATGCTATCGAGGCTGCAGACACCTACACTGTGTTTGCTCCAAACAATGATGCCATTGAGAATTACGTCAGGGAGAAGAAGGTCACAACTCTAGTAGGTATCAGGAACAATAGCCAGGAAAGTTATTTTCTGAAAATTCAAACATCTGGCATGGATTCCCACAGTCATGAAAGCCTACTGGTCCAGCTTCACATACCTAACAGAGACACATGCAGAGACCCTCCCACACAGAGACCTCTCCTGCCAGAGCTGCTGGTGTGGACTGCACAGCCCTGGATTCACTCGCTTGAACCGACATACAGAAACAGAACCATCTCAGGTCTGATAGGATCAGGAAAGACCCTATGGTCATCTGTTCTCCCTTGAACCAGCAGCTGTCTTTACCCTGCCCACCCCTGCTCCTTTACCTGCTTGCTGAGGAATATTCTTTTCCTGGTGGGATGACTCTTCAGGCAATCTCACAGCCTTTCTGCTTCCCCCCCAAAAGTCCTATGGACACTTTAAGCTACAAAGACAATCTTAATTAAGTTAAATCATAATGATAACCCAGACTACTAGGATTGAGATATGGTTTGAGTGTGTCCCTCGAGGTTTCCTGTGTTGGAGACTTGATCTTTGGTGTGGTGATGTTGGGAGGTGATGGAACCTTAAAGAGGTGGGGTTTAGCACAGGATCATTAGATCTTTGGGGACACTGCCCTCAGAAGGGGTGGATACTAGTCTCATGGAGTGAATGGGTTGTTGTCACAGGACTGGCACTTTCTACTTGTTGGCCTCCTATCTCCACTGATCATTCATGCACATGTTCTTACCACTGTGGTACCATCAGCCATGAGGCCCTCACCAGAAACCAAATAAATGAGGTTTCTGAGTCTTGGACTTTCAGCCTCCCAAACCAAGAACTAAATGAGCCTCTCTTCTTTACTAAGTACTCAGGCTCAAGTATTTTGGAATAGCAGCAGAATATGGGCTAATATATAACCCCTTGTAATAGTCAACATTTTCTTTTGAATTGGGTTTAAAATCATATTCCTTCACTGTTCACAGTACAACTCAGTGCAGGCAGGAAGCTATAGAAAAGTCCTTGAATCAGTCAGGATCCGCCAAGAGATACAAGCCATCCCAGTTACTCAAACAGAGAGAATTTAATAGTATGAATTGTTTATTGACTATAAAACCACATAAATATAGCTGAAAGGTGAAAAAAAGAGATGTCACAGAGGAAGCAACTGCAAGAAGCATATATAACCTCTAAGACTGAGAAAATAAAGAGAAGAGGTTAGAATTATTAAAACTTAGAAACTCATAGGAGGAGCCCAGGGGAGCTGAAACTCAGACTTCTGTGAGGGTCATTGTTTACCTGGTGTCTTGGAGCGTGGAGGAAGGTCCCTGTGGGCCCAAGACTCAGTTGTCCGGGAGTGGCATTGCCTGGCTGGTGTCTCAGACATGGGGAAAGCATGATATCTGGTTCTGTGAGTGATAGGAATCTGCTAGCCAGACCCAGTTAACACTGCAGAAAGAGAGAAGTGAGAGGTGCTGGAAGCAACCCAAAAGGAGCAGATCTTTCCCGTCCAGCCTCATGTCTCTTTTGAGAGTTTCCCATGGGTACAACCTAAATAAGGGGGTCCTGGCCAAGGAAAATGAAGAATACAGCACCAGCCCCAGCATCACAAATCAGAATATAAGCGGGGAGGGGTTGGAGCCTTCTTCTCTCCTTCCCCATGTTATGCTCCTATTCCACTTCCTGAACTCAGTTTTGCTTTTACCAAGTTGAAGTTTTGCTGGAAATTTTGCTGGCTGGGAAGAGACATAGGGAGAACAGGAAGGTTAAACAGGAAGGAGGGTAGGATGGAGTCTAAGAATCAGAGCTCACCTTTAGCTTTGCCCTGGGGAAGCCTGTCTGCCCTTCTAAGCTGCCATCTTGGGCAGGATCTAAGGCACCAGCACTCAGACATAGCCCCACATCCACCCCAAGGGAAGATACCCACTCTCTTGTCCCAAGACAGCTCTGTGAGTGCAAGTCTATTCCAGTGCCACTGCTGTGCACCTTGGCAGCAGTCCCTGGCTTAGGAATTGCCCAGGCCTGAATGGACTTCAGCCAACTACTCCAGCTCAACTGCAGTGGACACAGGTCAAGTTCTTTGAAACGTCCCCTTGAGCCTCCTCTCAGGATCCCTGTGGCAAGGCAACCTGAGTATGAGGAGTCTTGCTTCACAGCTGTCCTGTTCAAAAAACTCATCCTTAAAATCTACTCCCAACTCTCACACTCTTCATCGGGCATTAGCGTCACCTAACAAGTTCTTGACCATCTTTCTTGGAAATTCCGCAAATTCTCTAAGATGATCTATTTCACAACTTACTTTATTATTTAATATTTTTTTGTGCCTCAATGCCTTAGTTAAATCTTCCACTTGGTCAAGCCTTTGCTCCTCTTTGATCCCCACAGTGCTGGCACACACCCCTTCCCCATCCCCACCCCGGTGACCCAGTGGCTGATCTATTGACTGACTTGCCCTGTGTGCCTGGTGCAGGAGGAGGACGTACTCCGGTACCACGTGGTCCTAGAGGAGAAGCTCTTGAAGAACGACCTGCACAATGGTATGCACAGGGAGACCATGCTGGGCTCCTCCTACCTCCTCGGCTTCTTCCTCCGCGATGACCAGGTATGTCCTTTTATTCAAAATCCAGGAACTAATGTCTCAGTTCCCATCAACCCTCACCTCTTTCATATTGGAAGACTCTCTCCAGTGTTTCCTGAGCCTTAGCAGCACAAAACAGTTGTCTATGTTCTACCAGGAAGTAATGCTAAACCAGATTGTCAAGTTCCTACTCACCTGCCCTGTGGTCAGCCCCAGATAACCAGTGTGGCCCTATGATTTGTGGCATTTGAATCCAGCAGCATAGACACCCTTCAGCACTGGTACTACAAACCTAACAGACAAGTCCCAAGCAGTCTCCAAGATGGAAGGGACCTGGGAGCTCAAGCTAACTCCCAAGGTGTGCCATTGGCTCCAGGACATAAGGAACCTAATGACGTATGTAGGAGCCAGCAACCAAATAAATGATTTCTATCATCATGGCACAATCATGGAGATTGCAGTCCTAGGACCAATGACCACCACATGGACTCCAGTATCTATCCCATACAATGCCTAAACATTTAAATAGAATTCATAAAAAAGAGTTCATAAGAACAAATGTTTAATATAGTTCAAATATAAAAATTTTTTCATACCGTTCAAATATCAAGGAAAGACATCAATCTATGAAAAATTTTTAGAAGCTTACTATATAATTCTAATACAGTTTTCACAAGAAAAATTAATTTAAAATTGTTATTTATGAGATAATAAGGTATTGAAATGAAATTTTAATTTCAGAATCTTTAAGCAAAAATATTATGTGATCCTTTTTAAAAAGTATAATCTTAAGAATAATTTCTTCAGTACTGTCATCATTGAATTACAAGTAAACTTTTATGTGAAAAAATGTTTTACCTGGCTGGGGATAAGAAAAAAAAAAAAACACAGGTCTTTCTCAGCCAGGTGCCTATGGAATCCTATCTGTGTGAGAAGCTAAGATTGAGAGGATCCCAGTTCCAGGCTAACCCAGACAAAAAATGAAACCCTGTCTCCAAAAAAAAACTGAGCAAAAGGCCTGGAGGTGTGGCTCAAGCCACAAAGTACCTACCTAGCAAGCACAAACCCCCGAGTTCAAACCCCAGTCCCAACACAAAAAAAAAAAAGGAAAAAAGAGAAAAGTCTTTTCCATTCTTCATTACTTGGAGAATAATCTGATTTCAAATATTTTTTTCTGACTCCTACAAATTATTCTACTTGTAGTGTAATAACTATAAAATAGTCTTTTAAATACATTTTCTTATTTTTCCTAAGATTGGTAATTATGTTATTGATAGAGAGCTTTCATGATTGTTTTTGTTTTTACTTGTCATCTTTTATTTCATCGTGTAAAGGTGAATATTCCAGTGCTGGTAGTTGAATCAACTTTGGTGTTACATTGTTCATTTTCCATTTGTCCAGAAATTCTTTTAGCTAGAGCAAGAATTATTCTTGCAATAGAAGCTTTGCTTTTATTGATAGTCGTTTACTTTCACTCATGACAGTGAAAATGTAGGAAAAATTCTTTGTAAATGAGTAGGTGTGTTTATATGACAATTTTAATGCAACCCATAATTCTCTGGATATACCTCACGATGGAAATGATTCAAACTTTTTAAATTCCAAATTAAACAGTATTACAACATCAAATGTTCTGCTCTTTGAATATTTATAAATAGCTCAGCATCTTAGAATTCTGGAAATTTGTGCTACAATCACCACTAAGACTAAATAAAGTTTTCTGCTGGATTTCCAAATGTACACAGACCTTGGAGCATCTCTGTGGAGCTCAACCTTGATTTATCCCACCATCCAAATAAAAATTCATTCGACTGCAAGAAAATCATGAGGGACTTTAGCATTTGATAGAAACTCAAAATTAAGCATTTAGTAGGGTCATTTTAATATTGCAACCATGAGGAGTGTTGAGAATATTATTTTGTGTATCATTTTATGAATCCTAAACCCTTATTGAAAATTAACTTGATATCTGCTTAGTATAATGAAAGGCTTTCTCCCTCTTCCCATCCTCAGCCCTGCTAGACCTATGTATACACACATCATCCCAATTTTGTAATGGACCATTGGTTTCCATTTATATTCATCCTATTAGTTAATGAATTAATGGTTTCAGTTATTTTTCATTAATCAGTCATTGAAGTATCCTTCCTTAAAATAAATTACAGAACTTGCAGCATTTCAACACTGACTTAGTCCCTGTGTCTTGGATGACTTTAGCAAAGATACCTCCACACATATCACTTAAAAATTGTTATCTAGTTATTTTAATTCTTAGATAATTGTCATTTAGCTTTTCTAAGGGTGTCCCACAAATTACCCACAAGGTAGATATCCACTGAAAGGATGAGTTGTGTTCTCCATGTCTTGGTTATGGCAGGCATACCTCCTGGACCACATCACAACTCAGAATACCCAAGGACACTAACACAAGGATATGAGGCAGTATTTTTCAAACAAACAGAAACCAATTAATTTGAGAGATGGCAAGAAACTTTAATGATTACCTAGAACCTCTTCATTTCACAAAAAAATGTTAAAATTGAGAAAGGGAAAGCCATTGGCCCAAGGCCACACAGCTACCTGGAGTCAGATGATTCAGTTCCCCTCCCCCAGGCCAGAGCTCTGTCCACTGCACCATGCTACCTCCCAAGAGAATCCTGAACTATCTCCCACATCAATGTCATTCATGGCTTCCATTCCCTTCTTCCCCATTGCCCTTAAAACCACCATAATTAAGTCATATTTAACCCTCTTGTTCATAGCTCTATGTAAATGAGGCGCCAATAAACTACACCAATGTTGCCACTGACAAGGGAGTGATCCATGGCTTGGGAAAAGTTCTGGAAATTCAGAAGAACAGATGTGATAATAATGACACTACTATTGTACGAGTAAGTTATATCCAGAGTCAATGATGCAACTACAAGTGATGATTTATTTTTTAGTTTTTTAAGCTTAAGAATTTTCTACTGGGTAAGGGCTAGAGATGTGGCTCAATTGGGGGAGCACTTGCCTAGCAAGCATGAGGCCCTGAGTTCAAACCCCAGTATTGCCACACAAAAAAATTTCTTTTAGGGTGTCTCAGTTCAGTCCAAAAACTACTTAGTGAGCATTTCTGAAGCACCAGGCTGCCGTTTACAAAGGATCATAAGACATGACCTTGGCACTCAGTGGACTCACAATCCAGTGCAATAATTGTGTACCTGGTATGCCTGGGAAAGGCTTCCTGAAGCCCTGTGTTGAGCAGGATTCTGAAGCCAAGTCTCTGTGCAAAGGGAAATACTTGTTTAGCACATGCACAGAGAAGGGTCTGTGGTGCAACTATGGTAGGCATAGGCCAAGCCCGGTGTGTCAGGAGAGAAATATGGAAATGGATGGACCAATGCCATATGACGTAATAATGCAGGCTCTCCACTCTGGTGCATGGCACAGATTAGGATGTTTTAGTAATAGCTGCTGGTATTTACCAGGTAGTACCTGACACCATCCCAAACATTTTACTGGTAGTAACCCCTGTCATCTTCACAATATTCTAAAAGTAGGTACTATTACTGCCTCCATTTACAGAGAGGAAAATGAGCTAGAGAGCAGTTAAGTAATGCACCCTCTTTCACATTTTAGCAAATGACAGAGGAGTTCAAATCCAGGCAGTCACTCTCCAGTCCCAGATCTCTGAATAACTGCATTACACAGTTCAGTAGGTACCAAGTGAAGAACTACACACCATGGCCTCCTCCTATTTTAGGAACAAGGAACCCTTAAGAGTTTCTGTCATTCTTCTTTTTTTTTTTTTTCAGTTCTGGGGATTGGATTGAACCTAGGGACTCACATACACTAGATAAGCAAGCACTCTCCCACTAAACTGTGCCCCAGCCTGAGTTTCTGTCATTGTTCATGCTTGTTCTTTGTCTGTGTTATTTCTGTGGAGCATCTCAACTCTGTTGCCTTCAGCTGGACCATGTACTCCCAAGGTTGGGCACTGTCTGTGACAACATTGTTTATCTCTGAATCTGGCCCAATTGCCTAAACAGTGAGGTTTTGATAAATGGGGTTACTTATTAAAGGAAGTCAGATTTAAGTGAGTGAGGCCCTCCATACTATAAAAGGTTATTAGAGTAAGAAGAATATTGTGGGGGAGGGAGCAATGAGCAAGCATGCAAGACCTAAAGAAGAGTGTTCATCTCACATTAAAGAGGCCGGCCAGATGATCAACTCTGATTTTCAGTTCTGTACTCTAAAACCTTCAGCTCTTGGTTCTAGAAAATATTTCTGCACTAAAAGTAATAACCTTAAACTGTCCTCTTTGTCTCTGTGCTTTACCAAGGGAAAGTGTGGCAAGTGTCCCCAGAAACCACCAATCTGCCCACTTGGAACTAAGCCGCTTGTAGTAAGTATTTTGTCCACTTTGGTAAAAGAGTCTCCAGATCCGAGGGAGTCGAAATTAGAAAATGAATCTTAAGCATGCCTCATATTTATCGCCCCCATTCCTTCACAGGGTTTTAATTTAATTTTACCTTGCTACATTGTATGCATTTTTTGGAAGGACCAAAGCAAATCTAATAATTAAATAGACATGAGTTCATAAATAAACACACAATGTAGGAAGAGATTTTTTTCAAATCTTTCATAGTAGCCAGGTGAGGACAGCAGCAAGACACTTTATCAGTGACAGGCTCCATATCCAAAACCACACCCAACCTGATACATTCCACCTTCTTGATTTCCTTTGCTAGGTGAAGTTGCAGCTGACTTTCTTAAAGAAACATATGCAGACATGGAAGAGAGAGCCATGTCTGTAGATTAATTACCAATCTGTTTCTTGTTGCTTATTCTTTGTAAAAGCTACTTCTGATAACAGCCATTACAGAGAATAAACACTTATGCCCTTCCTTAGCATGACAATGAAAATTTGTGATCATAATAATGAATGTTGGTTGTCTCACTTGAGTATTCATTTAATCTTGTATCGTATAAATCTTTGAGCAAACAATCCTTTCTTGGACCAATGCAGAATATACATCAATAAACAAGTTAAAACATACACTTAAATCAATGAATGTACATGTCTGGAAGAGTATTTTTATTTGAATTATTTTATAATCCTTTCAAAATTGAGTTCATCTTCTAGAGAAATGTCCTTTTTATAGAATGCTTTATTTGGATTTTCCCATATTGTGTCTTTGTATTTTCTTGCTTAAGCAACAGAACCAAAAAGCTCCAACCCCCCTTTCCAGAGCATTCTAGTCAGAGAAACAGCCATGCATTACCCACTTCATTGCTTTTGGAAACTGGAAAACTTCTTTCCTAACTAAAGGGCTGACATAATCATTACTATTTCACAGGACGATGAGAGAAGGAAATGTATCTACACCATTTATTTCATGGGAAAGAGGTCCTTGTTCATTGGGTGCCAGCCAAAATGTGTGAAAACTGTCATTGTGAGTATAATGACTTAACCTAGTTACTCCATTCTAATTCCGTCAGCAATGCTGGGAAATTCAATCACATATTAGACTTTTCAAAACGCCTTTACATGTATTCTTCCCACCGTCTCCTCTTCCTCCTCTCCATCTTCATCATGATTGTCACTCAAGGTAGTAATGGTAGCAGTCAAACTCAAATCAGCCCCATAAATCAAAAAATGGTGAAAGCTTCAGCATATGATTGGGTAGTGAGGAAGCTGAAGGTCTGAAAGGTGAAGAGGCTGCCCAGTTCTCACAGCAGGATCATAAACATAAGAAAAGAGACAGAACAGGACTGCTCACTAAGGAAAGATGGGGTGCTCCTGGTCATTTAGAAAATAGGACACCAAAGCTAAGGACCTCTGAGAGCCATTTTGAAATTTGCAGGAAATTCTTTATCACTTCCTGTCCTGGTTGTTTCCCAGAGACCTAGACATAGCCTCTGCCTGTTTCTGCAGAGGAAGGGAGGTTTGGCCCTCAGAGTGCAGAGCTAGGAACTGGAGAAGATTTTGTGTCCTAAAGCACCCACAGATAAAGTCTGACCAAAGCAGAGATATGCAGGGCTTCCCTGCACCCCAGGGAGTCTCTCAAGAAAAGCCAAAGGCCTCATGGGAAGAGGCCTTTCTCCTTCAGTAGAAGATAAAATAGCAGTTAATGCAAAGGGACCCAGGTTCAAGGACAGGGAAGGCCATTGGTCAGCATCTCCTGAGTCATTCTTGAGTTGTTCCTGCTGCCCTTCCTGTCTTCTTTTCCATCCTCTTCTCTTACTCGCCTTTTCTCTCTCCCCATCCCACTTCCTTCCTATGGGTGAAGATCTTAGTATTGGTCTTCTTGACCCAGGGAAACTGCCCGGCCTCACCCAGTCCTCAGAGGGCTCTGGGGTCAAAGAAGCAGATACACACACAGTCCCCAGGATCCACCCAGCAGAAGGTGAAGTGTGTGCCCAGCCTTGTCCTTCTGTTGCAGACCAGAGCGTGCTGTGCCGGCTTCTTCGGCCCCCAGTGCCAGGCCTGCCCCGGGAAGGACCAGAACGTGTGCTTCGGGAACGGGATCTGTCTGGATGGCGTGAATGGCACCGGCGTGTGCGAGTGCGGGCCGGGCTTCCACGGGACGGCCTGCGAGACCTGTGTCGAGGGCAAGTACGGCATCCACTGCGACCAAGGTGCGTGGTGATATGCGGGAACAGAGCTCCTGAGCCCCAGTCACCAGGCAGCTGGGAACCCACCTGCGATTACCACTGTGAACTATAAGATCGGCTGTGTTGTGTCATCTGCACAGGGCAGTGTTTCCAAAACTTTGCAGCCACTACCTGGCCCTGCCCACCTACTCCCAATCATGGATGGTCCCAACTCAACCATGTATCTCATTTCCCTGTGTACATTTCCCTGTGTGCACTAATCATCATGGTTACAGCTTCATTATAGACATTGCTCAATAGTTAGAAAAACGGACTTGTCTGAATTACCTCATCCAATCCACACTCCCTTATAAACTTGCCCATTTTACAGATAAGGCTATTAAAGCAAGGAAGTTGAATGCCTTCCTCCAAGGTCACGGCTGAGGAGAAGCAGAACTGAGATTTGAGTCAAGCAAGCTGGACTCCCAAGCCCAGCTCTTAAATGGAGCTGTCCTTCACAAAAAAGTCACTCACCCTCAGCAAGCCACATGCTTTGTTTTTGCAAAAAATAGTAATGAGTTAGAGCCAAGTCATCTGCACTTTTGCAGCCTGGCTTCCATGCACCCAGGGACACACCTGTGAGACAGAGGTGGCTTCCTATCCCATGATTAGGAAACAAGTCATCGTTCTTCCTGGAACTCAAACCCACACACTTAGCTAACACTGCTTTCTCATCAGAGGGTCAAAGCCAGACAAAATTAATGTATAGTTAAGTATTATAATTGGGCTGGATATCATTGAAATTAGAATGTTTGTTATTTTTCTGTGTTATTTTGAAATCCATTGCATTTGTGTGGAAGTTCCTAACCTAAAATCCATGGGTGATCCTCATGGGGCCCAGAAAACCCCCAAACCTGAATGCATTTCTGTGGGGTAAAGATATCCACAGATTTCATTGAGTTCTCAAAAAGGCTCATGACCCTATTGTTAAATAAGGAATTGTCAGTTCTATGTTACTGCAGAAGGAATTGCACACCAGGTTTCTATAAACCCAATATCAAATGGGCTTCTTTTGAAGTCCACCTTAGGGAACAAATGTGGTTCCATTCCAAGGGGCCCCATATAGCCCTTGATTCCTCCTTAACCTGGGCTGGACGCTTTCACTCTGTGTGGATCAGAGACCCACCATGGTACTCAGTCCCAGAACTGTGGCGTGAACTGCTTTGTTGAAGCACGACCTGACTCACCTGTTCACCTGCATCCCTATTTTCCTTCCTGTGACTCTAACCCTAAGTGAAAGACAGGGAGTCCCTAGCACCAGGCTAGAGAACAGATGCAATGAAGTGCACCCAGTAACTGATAAGCAAGGTGTTGATCATTTGAGATGTTTTTCCCCCAGCATGTTCTTGTGTTCATGGGAGATGCAACCAAGGCCCCTCAGGAGACGGCTCCTGTGAATGTGACGTTGGCTGGCGAGGAGTGACGTGCGACAGTGGTAAGAGTGAGCCCTTCAACTGATAATCTGTGCCTAACCCCACTTCTCAGCAGTCGTGGTTTTTTTCTTTCTAAGATAGAAATGACACCTCTTTTTTTATTTCTTATGACAATGAACATAATTCTTTCCTGTAGCAAAAAAATATCGTAAAATAAGGAAAGTCAAGAAAAAGAAAATAAAATTATTCTTACTCCCAAGACAGGAAAACCTATTAACTGATATTTTGTATTAGACTTCCAACCTTTTTTCTAGGACTAGAAACATATGTGTAGAGGATCATGTGCTCTATACTGTTTTGTCACCTCCTTTTTCACTTCACATTAGTTAACAGAAATTTTTCCACATAAATATAGATATCATTAATTTTTCATTTCCATATAATGTTCTATTATAAAACTGTACTGTGTCAAGGAAGGGTTGTTTGCTTGTTGTAGTGCTGAGGATCAAACCCAGGGTCTCACACATACCAGGCAAGCGCTATACTCAGCACAAGATGGTATTATTACTCGTGAAGTAAAAGATAAAATGAATGTCAAGCCGCACTAAGTAATTTGGACCACACACCGAAACACTTTAGAGTATGTAAAGCCTCTGCCCCTGCTCTGTGGCCAAGGCATGAACTAATGACACTTCAGCACCCAGTGCTGGCCACACACAAGCCTCAGGAGCATCACCGAGGGTGTGGGGTGAAGAGCACAGAACCTGAGTTGGGAGGGGATTGCTGACAGCTCATCAGCCTCAGCGTTTTGACAGATGGGGCTGCAGGGCCCTGGCTATTAAAGGGGCAGTGTTGAAGGTTCTGAGGCCTGGGTTCAAATAAAAACCATGTGCGTTAGTAATTTCCACTGTGTCCTTCAGTACTCGACTTTCCTCCTTTGTACAGTCAGTCTATTGGGTACTTCACTTTACCTTACAGAATAGTTGTGACCATTTTTTAAAAATCCTATACAAACATTTATTGACATACATGTAGATAAATAGATGATAGATAGATAGATAGATAGATAGATGATAGATTCCTTTTTTCTTTTGTTTTTGGCAGTTTGAGGGTTGGAACCCAGGGCCTTGTTGCACGCTAGGCAAGTGCTCTACCACACAGCTACACTCCCAGCCCGACTATGTTTCTTAAGCCAATTTTCTGCTCTCATAAATGCCATATGAGCATATTCTATATGCATTTATCTGTGTTGGTTTTATTAATTCATTTCTTAAAATCCCAGAGGTGGGATTTCTAGTAAGGAGTTGGTGCTCTGGGCCAGCTATCCCTGCCAAGTGGTCCTCCAGAGGTAATAATGACATATTTTCCCGCCCTAGGGTCTGAGAGGCTCTTTTCTCCACCCTCACATGTGGCATTGATGTTCATGTGGAACACCAGGTGAGAGTGATGAGAGAAGCAAATTTCCAGCAGAAACCAGCACATGGAATATCTTCAAAGTTGCAGGGAAGTTGTGCACATTTAGGGAACCAAAGGACTGCAGAATGAGAGGAATTCAGTGCTAAGAGGAAGCTGAGAGGAAGAGGCTAGCGTGGCAGGCCGGGGCAGATCATCAAAGACTAGAGACTGAGCTTCCCAGGAAAGCCAGCAGGAAGCTATTGAAGGGGTTCAAGCAGGGGAATATTATGATCTTATTTACATTCAAGAGAAATCATTCAGGGCTGGCAAAGTGGCTCAAGTGGTAGAGCACCAGCTTAGCAAAAGTGAGGCCCTGAGTTCAAACCCCAGTCCTACAAAAAACAAACAAAAAAACAGTAAGAGAAATCATTCGGCCACTGGAATGGGGTATCATAGACCTTCCCCACCCTCCCCTGTGGTGGGGACTTGGAAGGAGGCCACAGTGCCCACCAGCTCAACAGTGGTTCCAGGGATACAGGATTGTCAGAGGGGTTACATTGCCCAAGGCTCCAGGTGATGTTAAAACCAGGGAAAGGCAAAGTTTAGAGTTAGTTGAAATTCTGAAGGGCCCTGGACTAAGAGTATGTCCCAGAACAGCCAATATTCAGAGGACCTGAAAGAGGGAAGCTAGAAGTGATGGGGGGCCCCACAACCAGGAAGACGTCCTGGGTAAATCTGAGAACAGATACAATGGGTGACCCCTCACTGTGACTTAAGTGCTTGTCAGAGCATGGTGCAGAGAGCCAATCTCAGTTAAAGGGCCATGAAACAGTGTGGAAGCTGTAGCAAGTTTTTAGGAGACAATTAAGGAAAGTCTGAACCAGGTGGCAGCAGGACTAGGGCAGGGGGAAATGAAGACCTGTGATTGTCAAGGTGGAGACTGAGTAAGTGCAGGATTGCTTAAGGATGACGCTAAGGTCATGACTCAGGCAGCAGCACGAATGGTAGCCAGTCATGGAAGAGGACAGCTGGGGAGCTGTTGGGTTGAGTTCCAGGTGTCAGCAGCCATCCTGCTGGTGATGCCCAGAGGCCTCAGCTCGTTTCTTCACTGTCAGACACTTGCGGAGCATCTCCACAAGCTGGACAAAGTACACACTGCATGAGCACAGTATGGCCACTGCCTTCACAGCCTGCAGTTCTGTGGGAAATGCTGGCAGGCCCCAACTGATTACTGTGGAGTAGACATTTGGACTTGGCCATATAAGGTTCAGGAATGAGGTCAAGGCTAGAGTAGAAGCATTGGAGACAGGTGAACAGATAAAGGGCTATCGGCTTCACACCATGAAGAGGAAGAAGACAGCGCCAAAGACAAGCAAGCACACTCCTCTTCCTGCTTCCTTGCCTGTGAAGAAAGGTCCCACCACCCACATGCCTGGCCACCCATTCTAGAAACTTCCCTGAGTCTCCATGCCTCCCTGTCCCTCACCAACACTCCTGACTCTTATAAGGATCCACATTTCTAGAATACAGTCCTTCCTCCTGCACCCCCGTCAGCAGCAGTCTGGGATCCATCTCCGATCTTAGGTCCTACCCCTCTTTGTTCACTAGTCCACATCACCACAAAAAAGAAGTTCCTAAAACATAGAGCAAAAAGATCATATTTCCCATCCCTAAGACTTGACTATAGCAAGTTCTTTTTTTTTTTTTTTTGTGGAAAAATTCTTTTTCTGTTTTTATTATTGTTGTGCTGGGTGGGAGTACATTGGAGTATTTGCAAAAGTTCTCATAACATATCAAATATATCATATTTGAATTCACCCCCTCCACTGCTCTCTTTCATCCTCTCTCCCCCGATTCCTGGAACAGTCTCAGTAGGGATCATTTTTGCATTTACTTACATGTGTATACATTATTGGGACTACCACCTCCACCTCCTGGCAGAACCTGTCTGCCCTTTTGTTCTCCAATTTTGTAGGAAAAAAACCAGAAGAGATAATAAGAAAAACATGGCGTTTTTGCTAGTTTGAGATAAAGATAGCTATATAGGGAAATTCCTTGAATTGTTTCCATGCATATGTATATTACAACCCAAATTGATTCACCTCTTCCAGACTCTTCACTACTCCCTAGTCCCCTTCCCATAGTGACCTTGGCCAGTATAAGATTACTGTATTTGTTCCTGTACAGTGAGTACATCAACCACCTTCAAGTTTTTAGTTTCCCTCCTTGCCCTATCCCTCTTGCACATTCTCCCCTTAGTGTGACTCTGGTCCAATAATATTATTGCATTTGTTTTGGGTCTATAATTTGCATATGAGGGAGAACATGTGATTTTTGGCCTTCTGAGCCTGACTAACTTCACTTAAGATGATGTTCTCCAGTTCCATCCATTTACCTGTGAATGAAAAAATTTCACTCTTCTTTGTGGCTAAATAAAATTCCATTGTGTATAAATACCCCCATTTTCTTGATCTATTCATCAGTAGTGGGGCATCTTGGCTGTTTCCATAACTTGGCTATTGTAAATAGTGCTGCAGTAAACATGAATGTAAACCTGAGTTGCATTCTTTGGATATATATCCCTAGGAGTGGTATTGCTGGATCATATGGCAGATCTATGTTTAGTTTTTTAAAAAGACTCCATATTGTTTTCCAGAGTAGTTGTACTAGCTTACATTCCCACCAGGAGTGTAGAAGGGTTCCTTTTTCCCTGCATCCTTGCCAGCATTTGTTGGTGGTAGTGTTCTTGATGGTAACTATTCTAACAGGAGTGAGGTGGAATCTTAGTGTAGTTTTGATTTGCATTTCCTTCATGGCCAGCAATGGTGAGCATTTTTTTCATGTGTTCTTTTAGCCATTTGGACTTCTTCCTTTGAAAAAGTTCTTTTTAGTTCAGTTGACCATTTCTTCATTTGGGTCATTGATTTTTTGGAAGTTTAGTTTTTTGAGCTCCCTGTACGTGCTGGTTATCAGTCCTTTGTCTGATGTATAGTTAGCAAAGATTTTCTCCCATTCTGTGGGTGGTCTCTTCAATTTAGGAACACTTCTTTTGTTGTGCAGAAGCTGTTTAATTTCATGCAGTCCCATTGTCCATCCTTTCTCTTAGTTGCTGAGCCACTTAAGTTCTACTGAGGAAGTCCTTGCTATACCTATTGTTTCCAGGGAATTCCCTGCTCTTTCCTGTACTAGCTACAAGATTTCAGGTCTGATATTAAGGTCCTTAATCCACTTTGAGTTGATACTAGTACAGGGTGACAGGCATGGATCCAGTTTCAGTTTTCTGCAGGCAGATAAGCAGTTTTCCCAGCAATATTTGTTGAAGACTCCGTCTTTTCTCCATCATATGTTTTTGGCACCTTTGTGGAAGATTAGGTGAGCATACCTGAGTGGAGTCATATCCAGGTCCTCTATTTTGCTCCACTGGTATTCATGTCTATTTTTGTGCCAGTACCATGCTGTTTTTATTGCTGTGGCTCTGTAATATAGTTTGAAGTTGGGTATTGTGATACCTCCAGTGTTGCTCTTTTTGCTCAGTATTGCCTTGGTAATACTTTAGGGTAGATTTTTCTATCTTTGTGATGAATGTCATTGGGATTTTGATGGGAATTATGTTGAACATGTAGATTGCTTTTGGTAGTATAGCCATTTTTACTATGTTGACTCTGCCAATCCATGAGCAAGAGATCTTTCCACCTTCTATAGTCTTCTTCAGTCTCTTTCTTCAGTGGTTTGAGGTTCTCCTTGTAGAGGTCATTTACATCCTTTGTTAAGTTTATTCCTTTGTTTTTGGTCTTTTTGAGGCTATTGTAAATGGAATTGTTTTCCTGTGTTCTTTCTCAATCTGTTCATTGTTGGTATATAGAAAGGCTACTGATTTTTGTAAGTTGATTTTGTATCCTGCTACTTTGCTGAAGCTGTTAATGGTGTCCAGGAGTTTTGAGGTGCAGTTTTTCAGGTCTTTAAGGTACACGATCATGTCATCTGTGAATAGGTTTAGTTTAACTATTTCTTTACCTATTTGTATTCCTTTTATTTCTTCTTCTTGCCTTATTTCTCTGGCTAGGAATTCCAAGACTCTGTTGAATTGGAGTGGGGAACGTGGGCACCTGACTTTAGGGGAAATGGTCTCAGTTTTTCCCCATTAAGTATGATGATGGCCGTAGGTTTATCATATATACCCTAGCCTTTAAAATGTTGAATACATTCCTTCTATTCCTAGTTTCCTGAGAGCTTTTATTATGAAATGGTGTCGAATCTTATTGAAGGCTTTTTCTCCATCTATTGAGATGATCAAGTGGTTTTTGTCTTTGCTTCTGTTAATATGCAGTATTACATTTAATGATTTGCATATGTTGAACCATCCCTTCATCCCTAGGATGAAGCTAACATGGTCATGGCATATGATCTTTCATGTATGTTGTTGGATTTGGTTTGCCATTATCTTATTGAGGATTTTTGCATCAATATTCATTAAGGAGATTGGCCTATAGTTCTCCTTTTTGGATATGTCCTTGTCCAGTTTTGGCATGAGTGTAATACTGGCTTCATAAAATGAGTTAGGCAGCATTTCTTCCCTTTCTATTTCATGGAACAGATTAAGGAGGGTTGGTATTAGTTCTTCTTTAAAGGTCTTGTAGAATTCAGCAGAGAATCATCAGGTCCTCAACTTTTCTTTTTTGGGAGACTCTTTATTGCTGCTTCAATTTCCTTATGTGTTATATATCTGTTTAGGTGGTTACTATCCTTTTGGTTCAGTTTTGGATGTTCATAAGTATCTAGAAATTTGTCCTTTTCTTCAAGATTTTCCAATTTATTTGAAAATGGGTCTTCAAAGTAGTTTCTGATGATTCCCTGGATTTCCTTGGTATTTGATGTTGTCTCTCCTTTTTCATTTCTAATTTGGGTCTTTTCTCTCCTCTATTTTAGTCAGAATTGCCAGGGGCTTGTCAATCTTGTTTTTTTTTTCAGAGAACAGCTTTTTGTTTCATTGATTCTTTGTATGTTTTTTTTTTAATCTCTATTTCATTAATTTCAGCCATATTTTTATTATTTCTCTCTTTCTGCTTGTTTTAGGTTTAACTTGTTCTTGTTTTTTTAGGAGTTTGAGATTTAGCATTAGGTTGTTTTTTTTGAGATCTTTCTGTGTTTTTGACATATGTACTCATGGCTATAACTTTCCTCTTAGGACTGCCTTTGCTGTGTCCCATAGTTTATGCTAGGATATATTTTCATTTTCATTAAATTGCAGGGACTTTTTGATTCCCTCCCTTATTTCTTCTATGACCCACTGATCATTGAGTAATGTGTTGTTCAACCTCCAATTTTGTTTGTGTATTTTCTACTGCTGCTTTTGTTGTTGAGTTCTAGTTTTATTGCATTTGTCAGATAATATGCAGTGGTTTATTATAGTTTTCTTGTATTTGTTGAGACTTGCTTTGTGCCCTAAGATATGATCTCTTTTGGAGAAAGTTCCATGGGCTGCTGAGAAGAATGTATATTGTGCTGTTGCAGGGTGAAATATTCTGTAGCCATCAATTAGGTCCATTTCATCTATGGTGTCATTTAGTTCTAGGATTTCTTTGTTGAATTTTTGTCTGGTTGACCTATCTATTGGTGATAGAAGAGTATTAAAGTCTCCCACTACCACTGTGTTGGATTCTATATCTGGTTTTAAGTTCTTTAATGTATGTTTAATAAATTTGGGTGTGCTGACATTGGCTGCATATAGGTTGAGAATTGTTATTTCCTTTTGATGTATTGGTACTTTTATTAGTATGAAGTGACCTTCTTTGTCTCATTTGACTAATGTATGTTGAAGTCTACTGTCTCATATAAGTATTGTTACTCCTGCCTGTTTTAGGGGGCCATTAGCTTGGTAAATCTTTTTCCAGCCTTTCACCCTAAGCCAGTATTTATTTCTGTCAATAAGATGAGTCTCTTGTAAACAACAGATTGTCAGATCTTCCTTTTTAATCCACTTTGCCAAATGGTGTCTTTTGATGGTGGTTGAGTCCACTGATGTTCAGTGTTAATATTGATAGGTATGTGGTGATTCCTGCCATTTAATTGTTTAAGTATTTGAGTGTGTGCTATCTAATCAATGCTACTCCCTTATTACTTGTCTCTTCTTCTTCTGTGGTTTAATACTTCCAGTCCTCTCATGGTTTTGTTTGCTTTCATCTTCTGTGTGTAGAATTCCTTGCAGAATCTTCTGTAGTGGAGGTTTGGTGGTCATATATCATCTTTGTTTCTGTTTATCATTGAAGATTTCTATTCTCCATCAATTTTGAGTGGGTAGTTTTGCTTGGTAGAGTATCCTAGCACTGAAATTGTTTTCCTTTAGTGCTCGAAATACCTTACTCCATGCCTTTCTTCCTTTTAAGGTTTCTGTTGAGAAATCTGCTGTTACTTTGATGGGTTTACCTTTGTGTGTTTTATGTTTTTTTCTCTCTTACAACCTTCAATATTCTTTCTCTGATCTCCGTTCTAGTTGTTTTAATGATAATATGTCATGGAGAGGTTCTATTTTGGTCAGGTATGTTTGGTGTCCTGGAGGCTTCCTGTACCTGAATGGGCAACTCTTCCTTAAGATTTGGGGAATTTCCTGCTATTATTTTGTTGAATATGTTATAAATCCCTTTGACTTGCACCTATTCTCCTTCTTCAGTGCCCATGATTCTCAGGTTTGGTATTTTAATGGAGTTGCTGAGTTCTTGCATAGTCCTTTCACAGCTCTTAAGTTGTTGGAATAAGAGTTCTTCTGTTTTTTTCTTTAATATCTATTTTATCTTTGAGCCCTGAGAGTCTGTCTTCCACTTCATCTAGTTTGCTGGAGTGGCTTTCCACTGTATTTTTTATTTGACTAAAAGGATTCTTATTTCTAGAATTTCTGTTTGATTCTTTTTTCTGAGGTTTTCCATATCTTTGTTCAACTCCTTTTTCATATCTTGTGTTGTCTTCTTTATTTCATGTCTCTTTTTTTATAGTCTCCTTTGTTTCACTTTGGTATTTGCTGAAGTCCTCTCTGAGTTCATTTAGTTGTTTCTGTGTCTTCTCAAGTTTTTTTATTTGTTGTGTCTTGATATTTCTTGAGTGCATCTTGTACTTCCTGACTAGCTGTGTCTTGTAGCTTCTCCATGAGTTTCTTAGTGATTTCATCCATGATTTCCATGTTGAGAGATTTTTGTGGGTTCATTAGTAACATTTATCATTGTTTTGTTGGGGTCAGGAACTGAGTATTCATTTTCCTCATTTCCCACTAAATCCTCCATTGAATTGTTTTTTTGCAGTTTCCTTTTCTTCTTCTTCTCCCCATCGTTCTAATTGATGCTGTGCAACTATTTCTTGATTGGCTTATTGGTAGTTTCAATTGCCTTGATTTAACTTTTGTGTTGTGACTAGCTTAGTTGTTAGCTAGGTTGATATGCTATTTCTGTCCCTGTCCTGGAGGTGTAAATTAGCAATAACAGGTACAGGTTCAATGCCAAACCAGTTGTTTACATATTATATAGAAAACCCCTTGGTGATGGTATCTATAAACAGTGGGAGTTGGGAGGGCTAATGGTTGTTTGGTTAAATAGAAACTTGGGTAATTGGTAAAGATGGTGCTAAAAGGAAAGGAGGAAAAAGAGGGGTAGTGTGAGTGGGGGAAGAGGTATAGTAACTGCTGGGTTTTGGGGCCTTTGTGTGTGTTTGGGTGTATTCCCACTGTTGTAGTGGGGGGTGCTTGTGTCAGGGATTGCTGAGGGCTGGGGGTGTGTACAGTTGGTACAGTAGGCTACTCAATGGGTGGTAAATGTGTAGGAGGGAGGGGTAATGTGACAGATTGTGGAAGGTGGCAGGGGCAAAGGCAGAGGGAGAGAGTGAATGAGTAGGGGCAGAAAGAATAGTTGGGGAGAAGAACAATGGGTTGTGGCACAAGAAAGGGAAGAAAGTTAAGGAAGTAAGAATAGGGATAAGAAAATAGTAATGGTAAAATTAAGAATACTAAAAAAAAAAAGAAAAAGGTATAACAACAACAAAAAGTTCAGTCTGCTCAGCAAAAGTCCTGGACTTATTCCTTTGGCATCCAATCCTAGTATTGGAGCTTGGCATTCTGTGCTGTATGAGGAAGGGTGCTACAGCTGGACAGCTTCAGGGGGAGATGAGTGAAAGGTTTTTTCTTTTTTTCCCCTGCTTTCCTTGGTTTTGTGGGCTGTCTGTTATAAGCAGGAGCTCTGAAGTGGTCTCATCAGATAGCTGGCTTGTGAACAGTATTCTGTTCCTTCTGTCCACAAGGCAGGTTGCAATTGGAAACTGTGGTAGCTCACTACAAGTTTGTGCAAAGTGATCCGATCTGTTGTTTTTGCCAGGCAGCAGCTATGTTGCCTGGCTGCAACTCTGTCTAGTCAGCTCCTCCCCCCGAAAGGTGGGGCAACTCAGTTTTGAGTAACACCCTCAGTCCCAGAAGACTAGCTCTGCTCCCCTGTTTTGAGAGGTTGACTTGTCACCCCACCCCTGCTCTCAGCCTTTGTACCTTGCCCCGCCTCTGAGACTTTGGCTACTCTGAAAAGTTGGATCGTCACCCCACTCCTGCTCTCTATTCTGGTTCCTCTCCCTGCGTGTGCTTGTTGAGAGTTCAGCGCCTTGCCCCACCCCTGTTCTCCAAGGTTGATTCAGCACTGTTTATGTTTCTTAGCTTTCTTGGGGGGAGTTCAACCTGCCTAGGGCCTGTGTTCCTGGGGAGTGGGTGGAGAGTTGGGGGTGGTGCATGGAACTCATCTGTTGGGTCTGCAGATTTATGCAGGCAGCTTTGAAACTGGCCAGCAGGGAGAAATGGCCCACCACTTTTCTCAAGTCACTTACTGGGACTGGGTTCAGGGCATAGTTAGGCTTTGCACGGGTTAGGGGTCCAGTATGTCACAGGGTTCAATTCTGTCTGATGCTCTATCTTCTGCTTTTTTGAAAAAGAAAGGAAAAAAAGAGAGAGAGAGGAATGAAATGGCCAGGGGGCTTTTCCCAGAGCAGACATGCCCTATTGGCTGTGCCACAGAGATTTCCTTGACTGTTAGGTGCAATTAAAAGCTGTTTTGTAGGGTCAGTCCTTGAATTTTATGTGCACCTAATGTGTTGGCAGATACTATTATTGCTAGAAATAATCAGAATTACCCAAGTGTAGCTTCCACATCTCAAAGTGGAATTTCAGTGGTCTCTGAAATTACAGAGCTCAGGAATGCTGACTCCCTACCTTATCCACCATCTTGAATCTCCAGTTTGCTGTAGTTCTTCATTGCCTGCACAACAGCATTCAAACTCCTTAGCAGGTGTAATGCAAAGATTATTCATCAATTGTCCCTGCTCATTTGTTCAGCTTTAATTCTGTCCCTGTCCCCCTTGCACACTCTTCACAAGGAGTTTCCAATCTAGTAAGGAAAATAAATGCTCACTGAAGATGAGAGCTGGGCATGGTGGTACACGCCCATAATCCCAACACTTAAGAGGTGGAAACAGGAGGATATTGAGTTTGAGGCTAGCGTGGGCTACCCAGAGAATTCAAGGTAAGAAAGACAGTTTCAAAACACCAAAGACTGGGGATATAGTTCAGCAGTAGAATGCTTGCCTAGCATGTGAATGGCCCTGGGTTTGATTCCCCAGCACTGTGGAAAGGAGAAAAAGAAAGGAAAAAATAGTTATATGAGAGTGCAAAGCAAAGATCTCTACACTAAAGCAAGGAATGAAACTCCTTTGTCTGTGTCAAACCCCCTACTCCCCAGCACATGGTAGACTTCACTAATCAATTACTGCACTCCTTGTGTGGTCAGATAGGGAAAGCAAATCCCTCTCCAAAGAGCACACCATGAAGTCATTACCAATTAATTAAAGTTAGCTCAAAGATTTAGAATTTAGAGAAGAGGTCCTAAAAGAGATTAGGATTTCAATAGATAGAGAATGGAAAGAATGGGGTTTCCAGGCTCAAGTACAACAACAAAAGCACACAGATCCATTGCACTCACTCCAGTCCATTGAGCCCAGGATGTTCCCTCTAACACAAAGCAGGTCACTTTTGGGGCCAGGTCTCTGTTTCAGGACTTGTGTGACATGGCCAGGACTTATGAACCCTCTACCCCAAAAGCTCTCAGCATGAGCATCCTGCCCAAAGAGTACTCTTTCCTTGTCTCCAGTGATTTCTTTCTAAATCCTGCCCTGCCAGGAAATACCTGTTATCTGGGCAAGGCCAGTAACCTATGTGGTGTCCAGGAAGTTTAGCAATTAATGCAACAAGTGAATATTGTGCACCTATTGTGGGCACCTATCTGGGCTATTTCCACACATGCAAAGAAAATCTTTTACTATTAGCTATAATTATGGGTTTGCTTGTTTGGAGCACTCCATAATAAAATGATGAAAAGGTAGAAAGGATAAAGTAAAAAAAATATCATGAGAAATATAGATAAGAGTAGATTAAAACCCAAGGAAGGGGCACACATCAACTCTTGGGCCCTTAGAGCTCATATTTATGTTCAAGAGAGGCTTCTGTTTTACTCCTCCTTGCATCCTCACTGCCTGGCCCAGGGCCTGGAAAACAGGAAGGGCTCCATCAGTATATTTGACCTTCCTATTTGGCCTGAAGCTCCCTGGCAGCCAAGTTAAAAAAAAAAAAAATGACTTACATTACCAAATGGACTTATGTTGTTAGCATGACATGTCAGTTACTTCCCACGAAGTAAGTCCTTTCTTAACACCAGGTACTGAAAGAAAACTCTCAAGTGAGGGCTCACCCAGTAACTGGTTCTGTTTTTCAGAGATCACAAAAGACAACTGCAATGGGACATGCCACACCAGCGCCAAGTAGGTACCTTCTGGCCTCTTTGGGAACAATGCAAAAGGGATTCTTTCCCCATAGTTTGTACCCCAGACCCTATCCTAAGGGAAGTAGCTTCCTGACACCATTTCCGAGGATTTAGGATACATTTAAGTATGAAACTGAAATTATCTCTGAAGGGACCTTCAACAACTGACCTGATCCAGGTTTTTCAACAAGCTGCCATTGACTTCCTGCCATTGGCACATTGACAAGAATGCCAGTTGTCATCTCCAGTCAAGCCACCAAGACTCTCTCATGGAGGTGAAGAAACCCATTGGGCCTGGGTTTCAGCAAAACATGCTCCAGAAGCCCAGCCCCATGTGGCTTCGTTCTCCCAACTCTGACAGGCACATCCCCCCGACTTCCACAGAGCCTAGTGCATTAATAAGAACCCAGGAGCTGGAGTTAGGCCTGAATCCAAAGTCAGCCTCTGTCACCTTCACAAACTACATAACCTGGAAACTATATTCGTCCCTCTAAGCCTCAGTTTCCTCATCCATAAATGGGGATAATAATGACACCAATTATGGGGTAGTGTGCAGATGGCATGAATTAATGCACAAAGTTACATCAATGGTTCTCTGAAGATTGGTAGCCACCTTCCATATCCCTGGGCTGACACCTACATAAGCACACCCTGTAGTGTGCCTGACGAATGGCTGTAGGTTTAGCTGTCAGTGGTGGGGTTGTGCCAGGAGTTAAGTCTCCTCCCAAGCCACGGACAGAAACTCTGAGTGCCTCACAGAGGGTGGAGGCTGGGTTGGTTGGGTATTGGGAGTCATGGGGTAAAGCGTTGGGTATTTTGCTAAATCATCATTCACCCTTTCTTATTGCAGCTGCCTTCTCAATTCAGATGGCACAGCCTCGTGCAAATGTGCCGCAGGATTCCAAGGGAACGGGACAGTCTGCACAGGCAAGTGAGAGGGACTTTGCTAGGAGCCAGCAAGACCTGCACAGGCTATTGAGAGATCTGGGTGGCTGAGCCTAAATGGTCCTCGGCAGCTGTTGCCAGCCACTGGTGGTGACTTATGTGTAACTGGGCATCTGATGGCACGTGCCAGGAACAGGAAAGCTGCCATGCGTGGGAGAGGCATATTGGTTTGGGAATGGGCGGGGCAATCGCACAGGGAATTTACTGCGTTCTGAGCAGGGTTGACAGCCTTGAATCACCAGGTAGAATCACTCCGCAGCCTTAAAAACCAAGGATTTGATTGGCTTAGAGTGTGCTAGATCAGCAGGACTTTGAAATGAGCCAGGAAGGGTTTAAGAAGCCGTGATTCTTCTTCCTACTCACCTTGTCACCACACGTGGGTCTTTTCACTGCTCTGAGCCCCTTTAGCTCATTTGCAAAACAAACTTAGTAATGACATGTATTCTTTTCGTCCATTTTCTTAAATGCCTTAATCATAATTGTTTTTTTTTTTTCGTTTATTCGTGTGTGCATACAATGTTTGGGCCATTTCTCCCCCCTCCCCCTCCCCGTCCCCTCCCTCTCCCCCCACCCCCTCTCTTCCAGGCAGAAATTGTTCTGCCCTTATCTCTAATTTTGTTGAAGAGAGAGTATAAACAATACATCAAAAAGAAACAGCATTTCACATTTCTTGAGTGCTTGTTTTGTGCCTAGAATTGTTGTGATTCTTCAATTTCTAATAACAATCCTGTAATATAAATGCAATTATTGCCCTCTCTTTACAAATGGAAACATGAGATAAAAGATGGCTAAATAAATGTTTGTGGTCTGTAACAAAGAGCAGAGCTAGGATTTGAATTCAGGCAGTCTGATCTCAGAACCCTCACTTTTAATCACAGGGTTATATTTATGTATGCATCTTATATATCTACAAAAGTTATAGGTAGATAAAGTTTTGTTAAAGAGAGGCAGGTCTCCCAGTGTTATTTTGGACACTAAAATGCTTTCTGTTTTCTCACCGCCCAAACCGGAAATGTGAAGGAGTTTCAATTTAGCCTATATTGCATAAAGATATTTTTTAATCTGCACTGCCCAATAATTTTTAGAGTATATTTATTTATTTATTTATTTGTTCATTTATCCACATGTGCATAGAAGAGTATATATTTTAATATTGTATGTAGTCCAAAAATAAAAACAATTATATGAAATTGAAAAAAAAAAAAGACAAACTTAGTACTGCCTTTCTTGCCGAGAGCCTTAAATGGCCTCTGCATCCAATGGCAGATATCAGGCAGTTGTTAAACCTCAGCCTCCTCATTAAACCCCTAGTTTTGAATCTAAATTCTCATAATCTATTACCAACAAAGTCACTTGACTGATTTTTGCACCAGTTTTTATCTGTAAATTGATGATAAGAGAAACTCCCTCATTGGTGGCTGCATGTAACCCAGATTAATACTGGTAAAGTGCTAAAAAATGCTAGCTCTTAACTGTTATGGTACCTAACACATATTTAGTGCTAGAAAACCAGAAACTCTTAGTGTCATTTTCCCCTGAGCACCATGTCCCAGCAGACTTTGGTCTAGACTGAAGCAGAGCCCGACAATGATCATTCCAATCTGCTTTCTAGACCATCTCACCCAGGGATTTTCCCAGGATGCCATGTGCTCTGACCTTGGTTGCCAGATGGTCCCCACAGTAGGAAGTATACAGTAGGCTCATAATAACAGCTGGGTAGGGCAAATAACTGGCGTGCTTTTCTTGCCCTCTGTTTTTGGGACTTAGCCATTCAATGGCTGCCAGTGTAGTTTTGAAGTGGCTTCCATTTCTCAATGACCCAAGTACAAAGACACCAACAGATTTCCCCTCTCTCTCCTCTTCTGCCCTGTGCCTTCTCTCCCTTCTCTAGCCATCAATGCCTGTGAGACCAGCAATGGAGGATGCTCTGCTAAGGCTGACTGTAAGAGAACCACCCCAGGAAGCCGAGTGTGCGTGTGCAAGGCGGGCTATACAGGCGATGGCATTGTGTGCATTGGTAGGTGACCACCCCTCACCCATGTGGTACCCATGTGGTAGGAGTGGTGTAAGAGTCAGAGCTATTAAATGACTCCAATGCATGAGCTCTTGCTGTTAAGACATACAGCTTCTGGGGTCGGTATTCATTGCACCTCAGCAGGAAAGCCTGTGTGAACACAGGGATGTGGAGATGTATAATGACCAAAGATCACTGTGGAAGGAGAAATGGGGAAACTCTTTCTAATTAAAAATGATGGTGGTGGCTGAATATTTACTTTTTGTTGGTTCTTTTTTCATACAAGTAGCACACTCTCACAAGGCTGTATACACTGGATGGGGGAAAGAATTGTAAAGGTGTTTTTTTTTAACACAGTGCTTCATGATACAGTGTTTACTATGTTAACAAGATCACATAATAACCTTCCTTGAAAAATAAGTGCACTGCTCCCTCACTATTTTAGTGGCTCCACACTGTTCTGCTATAAAGGTATTCCAGAGTATGTGTCTACATTTTAACTTTTTAGTTGTAAAAAAATTGATGAAGAAGTATCACAAGAACAGTACAAATAAGTCCAACTCATTCTTTACACATTTTACCCCAATTTTTCTTCTTATTTGCTCCATTTGTGTGGTATACATTTTTTTTCTCTTACCCATTTGAGAGTAGTATGTATAAGTCCTGTTAAATTTATTCCTATTAGTCTAGTGTGTATTTCCTAACAGTAAGGGCAGCCTTTTACATAGCACAGCTCAGTTATCAACTTAGTAAATTTATTATGTATGTAATACTTTGGTGTAATCGTCTTGTCTTCTAATTTTGTCAGTTGTTCCAATAATGTCCTTCTTGACACTTTTTTCCTCCAGCACAGGACCCAGGCTAGGGGTGGATATTGCATTTAGTTACCACCTCCTGTTAATCCCCTTTAATCTGGGACAGTTCTTGAGTCTCGCTTTGTCTCTTATGACATTGACATTCAGGGAAAATGTAGTCCACAGCCCCAGCTTTTCTATTTTTGATAGCAGAGGCTTCAGTTGGGATTTATCTGAGGTTTGTACATGATTAGATTCAGCTTGTGCCTTCCAGGCCTAAATGTCACACAAGTGACATTGCATCCTTCATAGGATGTCATACCAGTTCTCAAGGTTTCCATCTGACCCTTGTTTATGATATAAATTGTGACCACTCTGTCAAAGTGCTGCCTCATTTCTCCACTGTGTAGTTATTTTTTCCTCTTTGCTACTGAGAAGCAATCAGTGAAGAAATGCTTTAAATCCAAGTAAATAGCATACTCCTCTTTCAAATGTCCTCATAAAGCTAGGCGACTGTTGATGATTCTTCTCTGAACCAGTGTCTTGATTCTTTTTCATTTATCAATCTCTTCATTCATAGCCCTGGTGGATTGGACTCTAAGCCTATTACTCCAAGTCTTGGTTACAAACACCCATTCTCATTCCACAAAGGGATAGAATTGAGCCTGTAGGTCGGTGCCTCTGTTGGAGTTAACCCGTCCCAGGGATGTTGATTTCAAGAAACAATACCTGGTACTCTCCCGGCTAGGTTACTTCCACCTCTCAGTCGTCAGAAAACAAACTCACACTGTGACCCTTGCCACTTCTGGTCAGCTAGCCAAGCCACCTCAAGTCTCTAGCAAGCCCCTCAAAATGCCTTTGCTTAAAAACAAGAAATGAGTCTCATGGTAGCTGTTGGCTTTTGTTCTAAAGAAATCAACCCATGTTTGGAGAATCATGGTGGCTGTGACAAGAACGCAGAGTGCACACAGACAGGACCCAACCAGGTGAGCTTATCTCTCTCGGGTTTCCTGGGAGGAAAGTTCTAGGGCTTAGACACAGGCCTGAGGGAAAGAGGTTGAGAATACCTCTGCACATTGCAGCCACAGATGGTCTAGGACAAATGATGAAGGCACAAGAGGCTATTTGCTGGGAATGTGGGAAGACAAAGGGCACTGGAGAAGAGATTTCCCTTGGAGAGGGAGTCCGAAGTATCTGCAAAGACCACATGATCCCAGAAGCACCTAGAAAGTTCCCCCAAAATTCTCCCCTTTCTTTCTGTTTTCCAATACCCAGGACCTCACCCTTTGTCCTTTGATTCGAGACTCTAACATCCAGGTACCACAGCAGAAGCTCATACTTCGGGCCTTCTGCCAGTCATATGGTCTCAAACATAGGAAGCCATGCAGCACCCCTCAGAACAGCAAGTTTGGAGAGAGAGAAAAAACAGAAGACCCCAGCATCAGAGTATGGGGTCATAGGGTAAAAAAAATGGGACAATCTGGAGGCCCGGAGACCCACACTCTGCCTCTTGTGGTCTCAGTCAAAATGGCCAGGCAGGAAATTTCATGTACCTGAAATTGGGTAACAAAGTCAGGATTCCCATGAATGTCCTATGAAGATGGTGGGGCCATTTAGAGACTTCAGTGCCAGCCCCCTTGATGAGCAGTACTTTAGCTAGTACCTAAAGTGCCCTAAAATAAGGAAAAACATGCTTGTCTTGAAAGAATTGTGTGTATGTGTGTGTGCACATGTGCATTCATGAGTGTACGTGTATGTGCACCTTTAGTCATGGGGATAATCAGAACAGTCAAAGTTGGGATTTCTGGCACATATTTTGGGGTTCAGTAGAGTTTTTATTTCAAGATGCAAATGGGATGGGGGAAATCCATAAGCACCCAGGTGTTAGACCTGGAAGGCTGCATGGGAGATGGAACTTTGAGAATAAGACCTTAGCCAAGAAGGGATGGCTGGTGGGACTCTTGGAACAGGTTTGAGCTGGGATTGTGCCCTATTATGAAGAAAGAGGAGGAGAAACTGTGGAAAATTGTCCATGTGGCCCTGGTTGGCCCCACCAATAAGTGCAAATTCTGACAAGTAGACCTGTGCCAGGACCTCTGCTGCTACATAGGAGGCTCTTATGTGCATTAGAAAAATTGCCCCCTTCTTCAAAACCAGAGAACAGGAAGGTAAAATAGACCATGTCTAGGGGCTAGTACCAGCGGGAGGGGAATGATATAAGGAAAGGGTGTAGGAAGGTGAATGTGGTGAAAATATTATGTACTTGTGCACGAAAATAGAAAAATGAGACCTGTGGAAACTGTTCCTGGAATGGGGGAGAGGGGCAGAGAGAATGATGAAGGGGGTGAATTAACTATGATATACTGTAAGGACTTTTGTAAATGTCACAATGTATTCCCAGCACAATGATATGATAATAAAATAAATGAATAGAAATAACAATGAAAAAACAGCTGCCCATTGGGAGCAGGTGCCCTTGCCCTGGCTCCCAGCCAGTTAGTAGAGAGTGGGCTGGGTTTCAGCAGAGTACATGTAACTTAGGGGGCTGTGACCCTGCACTCAACTTGAAGTCCACAATTGGCTTCCTTGACGACCGAATGGGTTGGATTGATTGGTTTCATGTGTGTGTCCTGGTGGGCACAAAGCCCTGTTCTTACCATGTGCTACCCAGGTGCCTCTGGGCTCATCATGGGTGAAGATGAGCAAGAAACGGTGGAGGTGGGATATATTTTAGCTACCTCTCACCTGACCCTCCACCCAGCAAAGAGAAAGGATGTAAGTACCTGCAGCAAGGGGCCAAATCAGGTCAGAAAGCTTAAAAGAGAAACTGGTAGCAAAGGTAGGATGTGCATGAAATGAAGTGTGTTAAAAGTGCTACAATAGAAGATGATTGTCACTATAAATTAGATATTACTGAGAGCAATGCAGTCACCACTACCATTGCCATTACTGGATAAAATTCTGAGAGCCAGCACACGTGACCAGTGCGACCCTGTCAATGAAATGACCCTTTTGCCTCTGCTCCCGGACAGGCTGTCTGTAACTGCTTGCCAAAGTACACTGGAGATGGGAAGGCCTGCACACTCATCAATGTCTGCTTATCCGTGAGTACAACTCTGGGCCGATGGCCTCAGAGCCTCTGTCTACCTACTAGGGGACCCAGAGTTGAGTCGATCACCCCTTGGAGGTCTCAGAGCTGCTTCTGGGCCATGAAGCTTATTTCTATCTCTTGTCAAATTGAAATATTGGGGAGAAAGGAGAGACAGGACACCCACCTCCCCCCCCCAGCCTACTCCCTTGACTGCAGGACCCCAAGGGAGTTCACGTGAATGCAAGTGCCCCAAAGCCAGCTGGAGGATCAGTTTTCCCAAAAGCAGGCTATGCACCCAGAGTCAGCTAAGAAGCTTTAATATCAAATCCAAAATCCAGATCCCTCACCGTGGTGACTGGGTGGCTAAGTACTGATGTCAATTGACTAATTGTTGTTTGGTTTTATTTATTCTCTGTGGATCTAATGGAGAGGAAGAGAAGGTCAGTTAAAAGCTAACATTGCAGAATGCAAAATGTTATGTTCTGCAAAAGGCAAAACTGGGAGACAGAAAAAGATCAGCAGTTGGCAGGAGTTGGGGAAGGAAGGGTTGAATGGGCTGAGCCCAGGAGTCTTGGGGCAGTGAAGAGACTCTGTGGGACACTGGAATAGCAGGTCTTTGTCATCACACATTGTCAGACCGTGAAGAAAGTGCAGCCCTGAGCTGGAACCCTGATGCACACTGCAGGTTTAGTATCAGTGTTGGTTCATCAATTCTAACAAACATTCTAGACTAAGGAAGAGGTCGACAATGGGGGAAAGTACCAGACTGGGGCCAGGGCTATTCTGGAATCTGTACTCTCCACTCACCTTTTCTGTAAACCTAAAACTACTCGAAAAAGAATCCATTAATTTTAAAAAAACTAACATTCACGGAAAAGCCAGTCTTCAATTCTCCCATTTTTCTTTGCAAGGAGTGTGTGTGTGTCTATGTGTGTTGTGTGTGTATGTGTGTGTGTGCATGTGTCATGCACACACACATGATGTACACACAGCTTCTGCTATCCCAAGTTTGCTGTTTCTTTCCAGCTTCACCTATCTGCTATGATATAAGAATGTGCCCAAGATAGCACATGAGTTTTGAAACAGGTTGTTACTTCACTCATACATGTGTTTCTCCTTCATCAGAAGTCTGGAGAAAGTGCAGGACCATCAGTGTGAATTTCATGACCTCCTTATAAACCTGTCACCCACACTTCCCCAGCTATCCTCCATATTACCAGCTTTTATCAAGGAAATTCCCTCCCACCAAGCATGCATTTCACCTCTGAGACAAGGCTCTTAGAGAACCACCTCCTCCAGAAGGCTTCATAGATTAACCCCTCAACAACTTCCCACTTCCTGTTCTCCTATGCTTTATTGGTAGGAATCCACACTGGGTGCACTGGGAGTTGACAATGCAATGTAGCATTTCAAAAGTTCATGCTGCCTTAGTCGTGAGGAAACTAAGGAAGGAAGGTGATTCTACCCTCACCACACAAGTGTTCCCCTTCTCACCCCCACCATTCTGCATGTTAGCTCAGCGCTAAAACAGAAATCCCCTTCTAGACCCTGCATTGAGCAGGAGCTGGTGTGGGGGCTGGAAGAGCCTCTTCCCACTCCATGGGCATCCACACATCTTTAATTCTTCCATTCTCTTTCTTTCTAAAGAGGAATGGCGGGGGTGGGGTTGTTGGGAGTGGAAGGCTGCCACCAACATCTTGGTTGCCACATGACAGAAGGGTTGACTTTGTTCTCTGTAAACCCAAACAGAAAGACCAGAATTCACGGGGAGACAGTAGAAGAAAACAGATTCCTCCCCGCCCCAGAAAGAACATTAGGACACTCTAGAAATAGGAAGAAATGAGCTTATGATAAGTCAAAGTTTTTGTTTTTGTTTTTAACGGAACTGGTGTTTGAACTCAGGGCCTAGTGCTTGCTATGCAAGCATTCTACCACTTGAGCCAGACCACCACCTCCTACCTCTAATCTCGCAAGCAGCTGAGATTATAGAAGTGTACCAGCACATCTGGTGTACTTTGTTGTTGTTTTGGTGGGACTGAGGTTTGAACGCAGGGCTTCACACTTGCAAAGCAGGCATTCTACTGATTGAGCCACACCTCCCGTTCATTTCTCTCTGGTTATTTAGGTGAGAAGTCTTGAGAACTATGTACATGGACTGGACTTGAACTGTGATCATCCTGATCTCATCCACCACCAAGTAGCTAGAGTTGCAGGCATGATCCACCAGTAACCAGTGCTCATGTATTTTTGCGACAGGTCTTGCCAACTTTTGCCCAGGCTGCTCTTAAACCGTGATCCTCCTACCTCTGCCTCCTGAGTAGCTGGATTCTAGGCATAAGCTACTCTGCCTGACCTCAAAGTGTTTAATTATAAGAATAAGGCAATGGATGGGTTATCAAAGCAGATGTCATTTAGATTCCTACCATCCTGATTTGTATGACTCAAGAGCTTTGGACCGGTTTGCTTCTTGGGACCTCGATTTTCTTGAAAGTTTGTGGGTGGTCATGTGATCCCTTTCAGAACTAAGAGACTGGGTTCCCTCATCTAATTGCGTAGTTGACGTGCTTCTTGTCACTGCCCTCATAGCTATCTGGTAGGAACGTCCCTTCCTGAACGTGTCTTCTGATTGTCGTATAACCCTTGACTGCACACTGGCCCTGTGTTGCAAACTCAGCAGTTGGGCTCTCACTCAGCAGCTGGTCACTAAGTCTGCAACTAAGCAAGTTATCTACTGGTGCTCAGAGGCTAACTGTCCAGCCTCCCTACCTACAACACATAAGATGTCCTGTAAGCCTGCTGTCCTGCCATGACACACCTGTGGTACTTTGTGTGGTCACCTAGGTCTCCAAAGTTCTGCCTCCACATGACATTCATATGTACAGCTCACCAGGGGTCCGCACTGTGTCAGGCTTCGTGTGTATTCTCTCATTTCATTCCTCTGCAGCTCGATGAGGTGAGGACTATTATCAACCCCATCTTACTAATGAAGACATCCCAGCTGTGTGTCATTTTCCTAGGGCCGCTATAACAAGTGACTACAGAAATCTATTTTCTCACCATTCTGGAGGTCCCAAGTCCAAAATCAAGGCCATCGGGAAGGATGTGCTCTCTCTAAGGGAGAAGCCTTCCTGGCCTCTTCCAACTGTGGTGGCTCTGGACCTTGCTGGCTGTGGCAGCAGATTTCAGTCTCTCTGCTTCTGTGTTTATTTGGCCTTCCTATCTGTATTTGTCTTTTCATCTTCTTAGAACGACATGTGGATTTAAGGCCATCAGTTAATCATCTCAAGATCCTTTATTTACAAAAGATGACTCTTTTGTAAATAAGGTCACATTTACAGGAACTGCTGCTTAGGATTTAGACATGTCTTTGAGGAACCCACAGTTCAACCCATCTTGGGCTGGCAGGAGAGAAGGTCCTTGTCCAAGATCACAGAGCTAGTACGTGACACAGCCAGAACTTAAATCCATGTCTGTCTAACTCAAGGTCCATACTCTTGACTGTGGTGCTTGTTCCTCCCATGAGGCAGCAGTGGTCAGAGGAAGCCCACACCAAACACCTCACTCTCTTTATTTACACCATTGCCTACTGAGCACCCCCAGCTACTGGTATGAGAACAGATGGAACGCTGTGATTAAAGACTTCCTCTCCAGGCAGGTCCCCATGTCCCACTGTTGGCCTGCCAAGCTCAGAAGAACAACTTCCTGTACCTGAACGATTGTGTGCAAACAGTAAGGAAGCAGCTCAGAATGCAGAGGAAGCTGGGATTTGGAGATGTTACTGCTAGAGCTATACCCAGCTCCATTTGACAGCAGCTCTTCTCTGCGCCATTTACATCTTTTGGAATATGGCCACCTTGAGTTGGCCAAAGGCTCCTGGTCAGCTACCTGTGAGATTCAGTAGGCTTTTTGCTAATGTCTCAGCAGTATGTGTTCTAGGAATTAGCTTTCTAGTCCAAGGTCATTAGGGCACCAGGCCAACAGACACCAGGCAGGGAACAAAACAGTCATAGAGCTGAATCTGGCTCAAGAACCAATTTCTGCCCCAGTTCCACCATCAAGGGCCATGAAATGGTGTCTTCCCTGAGTTGGTCCTCTACTCCTATCTGTCTCTGTTCCGTTTGTGCCAGTAGAATGGAATACCTGAGACTGTGTAACTTACAATGAACAGACGTTCATGTCTCACAGCTCTGGAGGCTGGGAAATCCAAGATCAAGCTGCCAGAAGAAGTAAGCCAGGTGTAATGGCACACGCCAGTAATCCTAGCATTCAGAATCCTTCCCAGCAGAAGTTCAAGAAGAGTTTGGGCTACATAGTAAGTTCCAGGTCAGGATAGGCTACATAGCAGGACCAGATTCAAACAAACAAACAAACAAACAAAAAAAGAATGAGCAACATATGGGTTGGGAGTTAGGGGGTGGCTGATTTCATCCCTTTATTTGGAAGTCACCCCTACAATAACGTCATCAATCCCATCTTGAGGCAGAGGTCTCTCGTGACCCAGTCACCTCTTAAAGGTCCCACCTCCTAACACTATTACAGTGGTAATTAACTTTGAACACAAGGACACAAACATTTAAACCATAATGCAAACCTTCACAGCTGTGCTGATCTCTAGGACTCAGTCCTTTGGCCTGGCAGTAGAAGCTTCATAGAATATGGCCTAGCCTTCCACCTCCCTGTCCCTGGCTGCCAGAGGCTCCTATGAGGCTCAGAGTTGGACCTAGGTTAGAATCTTTTCTCTTCCACCCAGCAACTGTGAGACTTAAACTTGTTGCCTCTGTGCCTCAGTTTCCCCCTCTGTAAACTGACATACTGCTATCTCACTCCAGGACTTATTTTGGGGATTAAAGGAGGTAATGTTTATAAAATTGTTCTCTGGTGTTTTGGTAAAAACTAGCTTTTTTTATGATCATAATCTCTCAGTCAACCCCCCTTTACTCCTTTGAGACACCTTCTCTCCCATTTGGGTATATGGAGGCTTCTGCATTCTCAAATTCACCATAGTCCAAGGGTTGGAGTCACCCACAGGCATCTGCTTCAGGTGGCCCTTTACCATTAACTGCCTTGACAGTGCCTGTGTCTGGCCATTCTAAATAAATTGTTAGATATTTGAAGATGAGACCATATGTGTTTCTATTTAGCCAATGTGAAACCTCGCACCATACACTGTATACCATACACCCAGGTCAATCAACACTCAGTATATACCAGGCACTGGGACTCGTCAGTGACTTGGAAGTGGCAGTACACAGTAAGGACATGCAGACAATGCAGTGTGGGGTAGTAGAGGAAATGAAGCCCCACGTGGGGCAAGGCAAGCAGAGCTTGCAGGAGGCAGACACCCCTTCAGCAAGAGGGGCAAGTTTCAGAAGGTCCAGAGAAGGGTCTGTGGAAACAGGAAGCAGTTGGGCTATGTAGTGATAGGGTAGGTTTCCAGAACAGCATGAAGGGAGTGTCCATGGGTAGGGACCACCTGGGGTACCCAGACCTCTGGAATGGACCGAGGTCTTCAGCAATGTGGCACAAGAAGGGCTCATCTTGGCAGCCTTAGATCATGCTGATATTGGGACAGTTAAGCTCAGGTGTTAAGCTGAAAGATTAAGGGCTATGGGTGGTCAAAGGCCCCCCAGGAGTCCACTTTTCTGAACAGTGTGCTGCACTGTATCCACCTGAGCAGGATTCTGGGATAGTCAATCTCACTTGGGTCAAAATGTCACACTCAATCCTTTTGGAGGGAAGGGCCGTTTTACAGCAGGCATCAAGACTGTTCATTTCTTCCTGTGCTCAACGACACATATTCTTTTCTTGGGCTCTGCATGTCTTCCCCACTTACAGTCTTTGCTTAAGTTCCATAGCTCTTGAAAGTGTTCCCAGGGCCTTGCACTTGCTAGGTAAGTGCTCTTCCACTTGAGCCATGCCCCCCAGCCGTTTTGTTTTTAGTTTATTTTTAAGATAGGGCCTCTTACTTTTGCCCTGCCAGTCTCAGACTGTGATCCTCCTACCTTCACCTCCCAAGTAACTTAGATCATAGGTGTGCACCACCGTGCCCAGCTGTTTGGCTGTTTTGTATTTTAGTTCTCTGCCTCATCTTCCATAGCTTATGAGTTCTTTGAGGGCAGGAGCAATGTGTTCTGTTCTATAACAGCTGTTTCTCACTGATGACTGTTACCTTTCCTATAATCAAATCAGTTTAGCCTAAAGATGGGAATTATCAAACAAGATGGTTGCCTTCGTAGGTAGAATTCCAATCTGGGTTGAGAGTGCTGAGAGAATTCCAATCTGAGACTCTGAGGTTATCTACAGAGAGCTGGAGGTCTGCCCAGATGAGCCTGCAATCATGGTATGTAAGTCTGGTGATAAAGGAACTGGAAGGCAAGTTGAGGATAAAGGCAAGTAATTCAGACTAGTCAAAGTTAGAGTCAAACAAAAACAAAAATTTGTTGGGTATGTGTGTGCTGGGGATGGAACCCAGGAATTTGTAACATGCCAAATAGGTGCTCTGCCACTAAGCTACCCATCCCCCAGCCCTCAAAAAATTCCAACACAGAATTGCTTAGCAAATATTGGCAAAGCTGGCAAGTCAACTGGTCTAACTGCCCTCCCCAACTCTTTGGCAATTTTACCAGAACAATGGCGGCTGCAGTCCATTTGCTGTCTGTAATCACACTGGACAAGGTGAAAGGACATGTACTTGCATGACAAACTACACTGGGGACGGATTCACCTGCCGTGGCAGCATCTATCGGGTAATACAAGACAAGTCTCCATGAAGTAAACTCCACTGCCCTAAGTGGGCTGCGCCCAGGTCCCTCGGGACATGCAAGAGCTTTGTAAGATGTAAAGCGCTATAAAAATGCAAAAGGCTGTGTTTTATATAAATTGGCAATGAAAAGAAATTTTATCTACCCAAGGGAATTCATTTGACCTGATGGGAAAGGTTGTGATATCATAGTTAAGACTGACCCACAGTCTTAGTGTCAGAACCACACCTAGGTTTGGATCCACTTCTGCCAGCTCAGTAGCATTGGGACTCTGAGCAACAAAGTCATCTGTCTATGGATAATTTTTGATTCTGTAAAAGAAAAAATAATGGTAGCACCACTATCAGGTTGTTATAAGAATTAAATACATGGTGTATGTAAAAAATACAACTCCAAAGCATTGCACAACTTGGATTGCTCTGTGTGTGTGTGTGTGTGTGTGTGTATGTGTGTGTGCGTGTGTTGTACTCTCTCATGTGACAGTACTAGACACAGAGGACAAGGTGGTAAGACATTTGCAAGTTTCTCCCTATTATAAAGTAAACACTCAGTTATTTGGTTTAAAGAGGTTCTAGAGCATTTGATCAAATATTCTTGCTAGTAGTGAAGCCAACTCTGCCATAAACCTATAACTGATGTTTCAAAATATTTCCATGTATTTGAAATATGTTTGTCTATATTTGAGCATTATTTTGAAATGCTCTTAAAGTTTGGATGTTTTTGGAAATGACTGAAGCTTTCTTTGAGAAATCATATGGAGATTCCAGGAAGGTTTTGGAGCCCATCAGGCACCTGTGTGGTCATTCTGAACATCAGTCATCAGCCCAGAGGTGAGGCTCCAAAGAGAGCCGTCACTGTCCAGTGAGGGATGGCAGATGCCCAGCAACCTTAGGAACATCGTCCCTTGTCTTGTTCTTGCACAGAATTCACAGGCTCAAGTGAAACTACCCTGTCTTTGCAGGAACTGCCTAAGGACCCAAGAACGTCCCAGTATTACTTCCAGTTGCAGGTGAGAACACGTGGGTCTGTCTTGCTGTGACAATCAGGTCTCAAGCCAGACACAGAATAAAGCTGTGGCCTCTGGAGTTGGTGAGGGTGGAGAAAGTCTGGGATCCTGACGTTCTGGAATAGTCCCCATCGTTGGTTGCCTGTGAACTTCATCTCTCATGCCGTAGAGGGCAACATATGAGTGAAATCCATTCTGCTCTAGTCCTGTGGTACACCTAGGTATGTAACACAGCCACGTGACACACAATAGCATTCTGTCAGTGATGCTCCACATACACCACAGTGCTCCCATGAGATTATAAGGAAGCTAACAATTTCCCACCACCTGGTGGCATCATAGCCACTGTGACATCATGCACAACACATAACTCGTGTTCATAATGATGCTAGTGTAAACAAACCTAGGCTAATGCATGAGTTTGTGTCTTCCTTTTTACCAAAAATGAGTAAAAAGTAAAAGAAAAAGAGTAGAAATGGAAAAAAGTTTACAAAATAAAAATACAAGATGGAAAATATTTTTGTACAGCTGTACAATGTGTTTTAAGACAAGTGTTATTACAAGAGTCAAAAAGTTACAAAAAAGCATATAACGTAAAAATGCTTTAGTAAGCTAGGGTTCATTTATTATTGAGAAAATAAACTTTTTAATATAAATGCAGCATTGCCTTGTGTTTGTTGTAAAGTATACCATAGGCGACAGCAATGTCCGAGGCCTTCACACAGCCTCCCAACTCCTCACTGAGACCCTGAGCGACTCCCAGTTCTACGAGCTCCAGTCATAAGTACCCATGGAGTACTTTAATCTTTCTCTCACACTTGTACTGTAGCTTTTCTAGGTTTAGATACAATGGGGTTCATAAGTACTAGCCATTGTGTGACAGTTGCCTACGGTACTTGGCACAGTAACATCTGTACAGGTTTACAGCTTGGACGCCATAGGCTAAGTCATGTAGCAGGTGTGCAGTAGGCTAGACCACTTCCATTTGTGTGAGTATGATGCTCACACAATAATGAGATCACCTAAGGACATTTTTTCTTAGTCAAGTGATACATGACTATGTATAAAAAAATTCATCACACCAGGGGAGAGAAGAAAAATTACTGAGACAACTGACTAGCACTTCAGGTAAAAATCTGAAGTTTGATTTTTTTCATATATCATACATCCACATAAATTCCAGGTAGATAGAAGAATAAAATATTAAAAACTAGAAGAATAAAATCTTCAAAAGCTAGAAGAAAATGTAGATAGCCATAGTAACCATGTGATCTTAGAACTGCATGAAGACAATTAGAACATTTAAGTGAACCATCCTCTATCCCAGTTCTACAAAATATGGGTAAAGAGAAGAGACCCTGAAAAATAAACTGAAGATAACAGGTGTTGCCTCTAGCTGGTGGGATTAGGGGGTGGTAGCTACTTTCTTCTTTGAGCTGTTATTTTCAAAATCTTTAATACAATAAGCATGTGTTAATTTTATAATTAGAAAAAAATGAACATGATCTTGATGGCAGCAGAGAATCTTAAGTTTAATTTGGATCCAAGACTGAGATAGGAGGCGCAGGCCTCCCATCCACTTTTTGCTGCACTATGCCACCACTGACTGTGTCTGTGTTGAGTAAAAGGGCCTCAGGAACCTGGATCTCTAACTGATATGTGGACCTCCACCTCTCTTCCTGTAGGAGCACGCCATCAGAGAACTGTCTGGGCCAGGGCCCTTCACAGTGTTTGCACCTTCGTCTAATTCCTTCAATGAAGAACCCCGGGTAAGCATGAGGCTGTGGACAGGTGGAGGAAGTCTGGAGGCAGAACATAGTTTGGGGACCTTGCCCTGGAACCAACAATGGCAATGTTTCCAGGCAGGAGATTTAGGATCATGCAGATCTGAGCAGCAAAAAAGGGGCATGTCTGTCAGCACAGGGAGCCTTGCATGGAATCTTTGGGTGGATTTGGAATAACACTGGCTGGAGAACTTCTAAAAGACATTCTGACACTGAGTGGGATGTTAGAGAAGATTAGTAAATCTCCAGTGGTCCAAACCTCCCATAGACAGGAAGGAAGAGAGGGAGGGAGAGAAGAAAGGAGGAAGGGAGGAAGGGGGAAGAGAGGAAGGAAGGGAGGAAAGAAAGAGGGGGAAAGGAAAGGGAGGCAGGGAGGAAGGGAGGGAAGAGGGAGGCAGGAAAAAGGAAGGAAAATGGAAGGGAGGGAAGGAGGGAAGGTGAAAGAAAGGAAGGAAGGAAGGGTACGGGGAGGGGGGTTGCAGAGCTTACCAGAACCTTTACTGTTCTAGTGTTCACTGGGGCTGCAGTGATAACTAACATTTGTTGGGTGTGCCAGGCACCATTCTGCGTGCCTGGCCTGGATTAATTCATTTGGTCCTCACATCAAACTTGTAAGTTGAGCACTACCATGATCTCGTTTCACACTGGAACATCGAGGGAAATGACTTTTCCAAAGCTGCATGACCAGTAGGTGGTGGACAAAACCTCGTTCTTCACCACTGCCCACGCTGCCTCTCTGTGCATATATTTGGGACACCAAATCAAAAAAGTCAAGTTTGACACTTGACTTTTGAAAGCATCAAAGGAGTTATCCTGAAACAACGGGAATTTTGTGGACTTTTTATTACATTGACTTTATGATTAACAGTGTTTGTGTTTTGTATTCCAAAGAGAGATACGCTGTGATCTCTTCTAATACTAAAGTTTAAATGGGGCCCTGTCACCTCTCCACGTGGCAAAGTACAGTGCAGTCTTTTCTGGCTCATTTCCCAAGAGAATTCTTTCTGTGAGGAGCATGGTGTAGGGATTTGGGGTCCTTGCGACCAGTGCTGTGAAAGACTGGGCCACAGGAGTGCCAGGTTTCTACTACACTGAGATCGTACGGTGGAGGCAGGAAAGGAATGAGGGCCACCCTGTCCCTCTTGCCTAAACGCCTCTCCCTGGCCCCTGACACAAACCAAGCCTGAAGCCCTCCTCCCAGAGCCTGGGTGGGGAGAGAGGCAGAACATGGAGTGGAGGAGAGAAGAGAGGTTGGATCCAAAAGCTCCTGCCTCCTACCTGAGCACTCGATCCCCTATTCCAGATCAAAGACTGGGACCAACAGGGCATGATGTCCCAGGTTCTTCGATATCATGTGGTCGCCTGCCAACAGCTGCTCCTGGAAAACCTTAAATTGACCCCAAATGCTACTTCCCTCCAAGGAGAGACACTTGTCATCTCTGTCTCTCAGGTAAGGGCGGCCACCTCAGGAAGGTGCCCATTCTCTTTACGTTCTCTCTCTCTCCTCCTTTTCCTTAGAGCAAAGCAGCAATAATAATTACTTAATTTTGTTGAGTGACATCTATATGAAGGTGCTTTTCTAAGTATTTTACATGTAGGACTCATTTAATCCTCAAAATAACCCCATGATATAAACACTATTATCCTCAATTTCCAAAAAAAGGAAATTGAGAGGTTAAGTAACTTGTCCAAGGTCACATTGCAAGAAAATAGTTGAGCTGGAATTCATACTCAGAGGCAGGGCAGCTCCAGGTAGGCTAGGAAGGAAAGTGGAGGGGGTGATATAGAGATTACATATTAAAAAGAAGCATGCCAGATGTGGTGGTAATCCCAGCTACTCAAGAGGCAGAGAAAGGGAGGATCACAGGTTCAAGGACAGCCCTGGCCAGAACTTAGTGAGGACCCCCTCCTATCTCAACAAATAAAGTACATGCCTGTGGTCCTAGCTATATAGGACACATAGGCAGAATAATCACAGTCAAAGGTTGACCAGGGCAAAAACACAATACCCTATCTGAAAATAAATAAAGCTAAAAAAAAAAAAAAAAAAAAGCTGGGTGCATGGCTTAAGTGGGAGAGCACCTGCCTAGCAAGCACAAGAGCCCGAGTTGAAACCCCAGTACCCCCAAAGAAACAAGCAAATAAAAAGCCAACTGTGAGTCACTTGCTTGTTTAAATTTCAAAATTCCATTGAAATGACTGTTTTGCTTGGTTATATATTATTTGTTATGACCTTCTCCACATGAAAGTTACATTCTTGTCTGGTTTCATTTTGTAATCATAATGAAAACATGCTCATATAACTCAGATCTCTAGACACATTTAACTTATCACACAAGCATTCTGTGAGAGGTGATTTTGTGTCATCTCTCTATGCTAATTTCCTTTTCTTCCCTTTTGGCTGATTTCAGGGCACAGTATATATAAATAACGAGGCTAAGATCATATCCAGCAATATCGTCAGTACTAACGGCGTCATCCACATCATAGACAAACTGCTCTCTCCCCAACATTTGCGTGTCACCCCCAAAGACGCTTTGGGAAGGATTCTGGTAGGTGAACTCACTGCCATTTTCTCAGCATGGTGTGACCCCTACCTACCTTATCATCTCAATTCCCACCTGGAGGCATCACTTGGAAACATTGTAACTTTGCTGCTCCAATCTCAAGCCATCATTAAAAACCTAGTAAACATTATTCTTACAAGATGCAAATAAGCAAAGGTCTATTTTAAACCAATACTTGGATTGTTTTAGTCAGTCACAGTAGCATACACCTGTAGTCCCAGCTGCTCAGGAGATTAAGGCAAGAGGATCACTTAAACTCAGGCATTCAAGGCTGGCCCAGGACAGTATAGTGACATTCAGTCTCATAAAAATATTTAAAAATAACAAGATAAATGGTTTTATAAGATTTTATTTAGTGTCCACAGGGGCTGGTAGTCTTGCATAGAATTGGAAGATAGAGAATAAAAAGAGAGAGAGAGAGAGAGAGAGATGGAAAGAGAAAGAGAGAGAAAGGAAGGAAGAAAGAAAAGACAGGAGGGAGGGAAACACGTGATTGACAGGTAGATAGAAAGATACTAGATATCACTAAAAGTAAACCTGGAATAAAACACCTTCTCAATGGACACAAAAGACCATTTTAACTTATACTTTTATTTTTATATTACTATTGACCAGGGTCCTTCAATGCAGACAGCTGAATCTGCTATATCTTGCTTACACAAAAAGGAGTTTCTTAAGATATTAGGTACATCACCAAGTCTCTTAGAAGGCTGGAACCTAACTTAGAGGCTACAAGCTGGGAACAAAGCAGCACAGGAAGACCTACAAAGTGAGGTCCCCTGACCCCCACAGAGAGCTGTTCTGCCTATAACAGCTCTGCAGATTCTACCTCTCCAGCCCCACCACCCAGAACACTATGCACTGGACAGCAGGTGCCTGCACCACTGTACTTCTGAAAGCCTCATGTCCCTGCTAGCAGCCACTACCTCCTCAGGCTGTTCCTTTCCACCAAGTCTTTCTCAGAGCTTCTGCTTCATGGACCCTGAATCATCTGTGAGGCTCTAGCTGCAAGGGAGTCAGAAAATGTAGTGCTTAGCTTCCAGCCCCTATCATGCAAGAAAGCCTGGACAGAAGAGAGCTGGTGTGGTGCTCATGAGCTGGTCTGTGTGCTCTTATCTTCATTGTACTCAGTTGAGCTTTTGTTAAAGTATCTAGTGAACTGTCTGAAGATAGCTTTTACGTTCATTCTTCTTATCTTTACAGCAAAATCTTACCACAGTGGCAATAAACCATGGCTACAACAGATTCATCAAGTTAATACAGGTAAACACATAGGGGGAAAGATGACTCAGGGTATCCTGCCTTAAGAAGTTGTGTTTTCTTGGGTTTGCTTGTCTGTGTTTACACCTGTCAGCTGTTGCAGGATCTGTGTAGGAAAGTTCTGATTTTTTGAAGAGCAAAGTCATTTTCTGCCTCTATTCTCAAAATGTTATATTGTTTGTTGAGCTGCATAATGTACATTGGTTGAGTTAGAAGTTAAATTATTTGTGACTGGGAAAAGGGAAAGACACTGGGGTGTGCCAGTCCTGGACTAGATGGTTCACATCTGGAATCTTCAGCTCCACAGTACATACGGGGAAGCTGAGGCGGAGAGTGAGGGTGTAGCTGCCTGGGAGGAGTTCAGAAACTGTTCCCAAGAATTGAGTAGACCCTTCTCATTCAAGCAAGAGATTATGAAGGTGAATCAGGGACAAACAGGCCAGTGTCCTTCAGAGGCTACCGCTCCCTCACCCCTGAGCTGTCCCAAGAACCATAGTGTCCCCATATCGCAGTTGATAAATCTCTGCATTAGACCAGCAATTCCCAAAATGGTCCAAGTCTCAGACTCTCTAGGAGCTCATTAGAAATGGGCCTTAAGATGTTCGGAATGAGACTCTCCAAGGATGTGACTAGTAAGTAATCTTTGACCACTTACCCACCCCACCCCCAAACTCCCGTCATCCCACACCTTTGCATCATGGGGGTCTGGTTGAGCATAGGCTTTTAGAGCAGGTTAGCAAGCCTCTCTACAGCTCAGTAAAAGAAGAAGATAAAACCTGCCTCATGGGGCTGTTGGAAAAATTCAAAGAAAAATGAGTATGATGTACCCTGGTTACAGAGGCTCTCAAAATGATCCCTCGCTATTCGTCTTACAATTTCTTTGGGAAGTATTTAAAACCTGTAAATTTTAAAAATATCAGGAGTATTTCAATATTACATAGGGTTTACTTTTTAAATGAAATATGAGAAAAATGCTAGTGGTCTTTCAGAAGTTAAATGATTTGGGCAGAAGTTACATTAAAAAAGATATTCACTAAACTTTATTTTCCTAAAAACAAAAGCATAGCATTTGACTTTTTGGCTTACTTTCTAAGGCAGTGTGGGTCAGCGTGGTTGGAACGTGGTGAGCCTCTAGTTTCTGGCTGTGTCACCCTTGAGCTATCAGGAGCCTTGACAAGCCATGGGCAGGGTACAAAAGGGATTATTTGGATTGATCCTCTGCCCACATGGTGGGGCTTTGCACATAGTGTGTGCAGCACCAGGGAGAGGCTCACTCCTTGTGTTTCAGGACTCAGGCTTGCTGAGTGTCATCACTGACCCCATCCACACCCCAGTCACGCTGTTCTGGCCCACGGACCAAGCCCTCCAAGCCCTACCCTCTGAACAACAGGAGTTCCTGTTCAACCAAGACAACAAGGACAAGCTGAGAGAGTATTTGAAGTTCCACGTGATCCGAGATTCCAAGGTATTTTGTTTACATGCACAAGTGAGTGAGGGAATATCCCAGGGGATGGTACAGCCCAGGCCTGAGGCACTGGGGCCCAGCAGTTCTTGGTGTGTCCTGTGGCCATGAAGGGAAGTCCACTGTGTCCTCTTCTAACTGGCCATGGTTCATTGCACCCTGAATTACACCAGGCCCACTTCTATTTCCTGGACCAATCCCAATACCCAAGAACACCCTTCCTCTCCCGAACCGTACACCAGCCTTTCCTCTTGCAAAAATGGCAGCTGACCCCAGCTCCCAAGTTTTTCCTGATGGACTCTATCTCTCTCAAATCCAAAACTCTTAAGCAAATGGCTGGCTAATCTTGATGCAATCTGCTCCTGACACCACGTACCCCCAGCCCCCCCACCACCCATGGACCCAAACAGCTGTATTGGAGAAGCCAGATTGGGTGGGAACATGGAGGCCATTCTGAATCCTCAACCCAGTCTCACGTTTCTCCAGGGCCAAGGCCATCCACTCCAGGAACTTCAGATCCCCAGCTTCAGTTCATTCATAGCACCAGGACTACTTTCCAAGGGCTACATAACAAATTACCACAAACTGGGTGGGTTGAAACAGCCCAAATGGATTCCCTCACAGTTCCAGAGGCTGGACTCCTGCAATCAGGGGGCCAGCACGGTTGTTCCTTCTGGGGGTCCTGAAAGAGAGAGTCTGTTCCCTGTGTCTCTCCTAGCTTCTGGTAGTTTCTAGGAATCTTTGGCTCTCCTCCTTGCCTTGTGGCTGCATCTCTTTAATCTCTACCTCTTCTCCCTCTGTGTCTGGGTGTTGTCATATGGCCTTCTTCTTTCTTATTCTGAGGACATTATTTATATTGGATTAAAAGCCCTCCCTGTTCCAGGATTCTCTCGATTTACATAATTACATCTGCAATGACCTTGTTTCCAAATATTCTAAGATTTCCAAAATTCCGAGGTCCTACTGGTCAAGATAGCCACATAACTTTTTGAGGGGCACAATTCAGCCCTCAATGGCACCCAGTCCATTTTCCAACCAAATCCACTCATCCTTTCATGGACTTCCTACACAGAGCCAGCATCTTCCAGGACATCCAGGCAAACATGGGGAAGGGTTATTGACATCAGCCCAGCTAGATGAGACTTCGTCCAGGAGGAATTTCCAACCTGCTAAAGAGCTCAGGATTATTTTTCTTTTTGATTACATTTACTGTCATTTTAAAGCTAGACTTTTTAATAACTTGTGGGAAAACTTGCATCTCAATTTGATTTGTTGGCACAGCTCCTTCTAGCCCTTCCTCAGCCCAAATGTGAGGTACTAATGAGGTATCATCTCTCCGGCAGGCCTTAACTGCAGATCTCCCCAGATCGGTTTCCTGGAAAACCCTGCAGGGCTCAGAGCTAAGTGTGACGTGCGGAACTGGCAGTGACATTGTGAGTGTCGTGCCCAGGGGAGGCAGTGAGACATACATGAACAGCAAGCCATTCTCCAACCACTTTTTGTTTTCCGTCTTCCAGGTTTTTTTCCTGAGAGCACATAGTGACTACAAAAACTGCATAAACTCTGGCCAGTTTTTGCTTTTGGTTTTTGTTTTGTTTTGGGGGAGGATTATTTGTTTGTTTTTTAGTTCTCTCTGAATCTCATAGGTGTTGGTCACATTGTATGACCTGGGAGGGAGGAAGAGAGGTCTGACAGGGATTGTTGACTGTTTCACTTTCTCGCTCTCTCTCTCTCTCTCTCTCTCTCCCTCTCTCTCTTTCAGGGTGAGCTCTTTCTAAATGGCCAAATGTGCAGAATCGTGCAACGGGAGCTGCTGTTTAACCTGGGCGTAGCCTATGGCATTGACTGTCTGTTGACGGATCCCACCCTAGGGGGCCGCTGTGACACTTTCACTGCTTTCAATGTTTCGGTCAGTCCTAAAAAACACCACTGTAGTAAGAGAACCTTGGGCCAAAGGCCAGCCCTTGTGATAGCGGGTGGGCCCTACTGTGAAACCTCTGAGGTGAGTCCTGAGTGAGACCAGACCCAAGAGGCTTAAGGCCCAGGTGATGGACTTCTTCAGGTTCAGAATCAACAAGTATCTGCCTAGCCTGACACTGGCCTTGAATGTTCTTGCTTATCTACCCGCCCCCCCATCAATTCACTCCTTCATCATTACAGAAACAGTTATTGGGTACCAATTGTGTGCCGTTTATTCTGCCATTCATTTTCAAATCCATCCATCTACTTATTCATCCAACAGTTTTTGAGATCCCATCAGATTAAATAAAATAAAGCTGCCATATTAGACAACATATCACCCACAAAAGTGGCAATTTCATATGGTCCAAGCTAATATTATATGCCCACTCAACTCCATTCATTCATTTCACAGCATTGATAGAGGTTCTGTGCTAGGCCCTTCACTGAGCTAAACATTTTCACATTCACCCTCCCTCACTCATCCAGTGCCATTTATTGAGCACACCTTTGAGCCAGCCCTCTGCTCCATGTTCATCTAACCCCTCACAATAATCCAATAATGGGAGTGGTTATCACCACCACCACTCCATATATTTAGAAATTGAGTCTCCAAGAGGTGAAGTGGCTTCACATGGCAAAGTTTGTCACCAGTTAATACCAGTTGCTAGCTTTTCATAGGCATTCAATTGATAATCCCAAATTTTTAGAGTACCAGTCAACCAAAGTAGGAGGAGAAGGCAATCATCTTTTCAGTTTCAGGGGTTGTGGCCTTCTTAATTTCCAAATATATACACACACATTTTCCCATCAATCCATGAAGATCCACACAGCAACAAAAAATTATTGTCCCCACCTTATGCATCATAAAATTAAGGGTCAAAAGGCATAAGGGATTGGCCAAAATATCCCAGATAACTTAAAATGAAATGACACTTGCCTCCACACTTCCCACCATTACTACCATATGCCTGTGTCACACTGCCTCAGACCATGCTATAGAACAGGAAGCTTCTTTCAAAGAAATGAGATCCAAAAAAACCTTCAGAATTCTCGATGGCAAAGTGGCAGTGTGTTTATGTTTATCTTAATCATAACCAGAATCTTAATCAAGATTAAGTTATAATCAACATATCTGGCATTAACTGGGGACATTTACTTGTGTTTTCCAATATTCTTGATCTTAAATTTTCTATCCTGTACACCAGGGAGATTGTGGAAGCTGTATCAATACACCCAGATGCCCAAGGTGGAGCAAACCAAAGGTAATCAAAAATGCAGTGATAGCGCTGGAGACCCATTGCATGCTTCCTTCTCAGACCTCAGTCTTCTGGTGGGTGTGTCTGTGCATGGTGGGGCAAGGGGAGGCTGGAGTGTGTGGTATAATTGTAATTTGTGTCATTCTTCCAACAACCAAGCCAGTGGGGTGAGAGATGAACATTCTGGGCCCAGACATTCTGTTAATCTACTACCCCTTCCCTAGGAACTGCCTAGAAAAATCATGGGATTGTTGACCTCAATAGTGATCAAAGATGATTATAATTAAAAAAATAATGACTGTATTGTTGGATGTTATGGTATCCATGTCCTAGGCTCTGCACTGGGAGATAAGATTAGATAGATAGATAGATAGATAGATAGACAGATAGATAGATAGATAGATGATAGATAGATAGAGCCCAGAAAACCACAGAGAGTAATGAATTTTGGAACCCACAGGTGTGGGGTCAAATTCCATCATTCTTTGGCAAGTTACATGATCTACCCATAAAATGGAGCTAATAACAATTCAGCATGCAATTATCAGAAAAAAATAAAATTTTAAATGGGGCTACATTTAAGTGCTAGGCATATGGTAAGTTCTCATGAAACACTGTTTTTGTTACTTTTTCCAAAGTCAAGGGCTGGGGATGCAGCTCAGTGGTAGAGTGCATACTTAGCAGGTACAAAGCCTTGGGTTGGATCCCCACGCAAACAAACAGAAGTCAAGCTCTTCTACTCTACTAGTAAAACCTCTAACAAAAACACCTCCTCAAAACAAAGTGTAACTCGCACCCTCAAGGCTGGAGATTTCCATGATAGGAAGCCTCCTCTACCCCACTTGTCACTAGGCAACCATACCATTTGCAAACAGCTCCAAGGGCCAGAAAGTCCTCCTTTTTAAGACTCAGAAGAAATCCTGCGCAGGACTGAAGCTCCGCCCCCTCCCACTTCGCCCTGGGCCTATGGCCTTCCAAGTCCCATTTTCCACCTGGGCAGTACCGAGATCGTCCACTGGGGGCGGACTAGAGTCCTGGCCTGCAGTGCAGGTGGCAGGAACACGCATCTCTCTTCCTCTAGGGTGCGAAGCAGAAGTGTCTCTACCACTTGCTGCCCTACAGGAGGAACGTGGAAGGCTGCCGGCAGCAGTGCACCCTGGTGATCCAGCTTCCCAGGTGCTGCAAGGGCTACTTCCTGCCAGACTGTCAGGGTGAGGGCGCCTCTTCGCCTCGTGATTCTGCAGGGACTGTGGGTTCCTGAAAGAACCCAAAGCCCTAAGGAAGGAGATGGAGATCACCCTCCTTATGATTCCCAGGCCCCACAGGGACCACTCTGAAGAGCTGCGTGTCTTGTCTCTCTTTCTGCCTTATTCACTTGCCATATTTTGTGGTTTACTGAGTTGATTCTACTGTGCATATATTCCGTCTTTTTTGAAAGTAGAGCAGACATTCCTCATCATGCTAAAACACCATATATTTAATTTTTGAGGCTATGCAACATCTGTGACATTGATAAAATGTCTCCATAAGTGCATTTGGCAGGATTCAACCCTTTGAGAGGTGATCTACTGATGTGGTATGTGGGAGCCATGATTTCCTGAAAATCCCCAGTTATGGGATGTATAGCATTCTCCTTCTTCCTTTGGGTGAGTCATGAAACCCTTGTAGCTAGATATAAAGTCTAGCAAGTTGTACATCAATAGCCTCAGCATAGCACAGGCCTGCAAGGGGTGGCCCGTGTGTCGCATGGCTCTAAGCAGCACAAGGTGAGTGCTATCTCCCATACATACCAATAATTTAGTCCTGGCAACCACCCCCAAGGAGCAGGTTCCATGTTAACCTCTTTTAATAAATGATGAAATAGAAGCACAGAGATGGTAAGACACAAACCCAAGGTCACACAGACTCCAGAAGCCATGACTTTTTTCTTTCCCTGTATATTTCACTCACCCTAATGTAGGTGGAATATTCTGGGCCAAGAATCCACACACTCACCCAGCCTCCAGCCTCCATCACTAAACTGTGGACCACTCATAAAAGTCAGTGTCATCCCTTAAATTTGTTCAGCACTTTAAATTCTTTTTTTTTTTTTTTGGCAGTACTGGGGTTTGAACTCAGGACCTCATGCTTGCTAGGCGGATGCTTTTCCACTTGAGCCACTCTGCCAGTCCTTTTTGTTTGGGGTATTTTTAAGATAGGGTCTGATAAACTGTTTGTCCAGGCTGGCCTCACCTTGATCCTTTGATTTCTGCCTCCTAAGTAGCTAGGATTACAGGCATGAGCCACCAGTGCTTGGCACTTTAGGTTTCTAAAAATGCTCTCAGCTATAATACCTCATTTGAGAGCCCATGGGTCAAGGGTAGCGTGCCTCCCTAACAAGCACAAGGCCCTGAGTTCAAACCCCAGTACTGCCAAAAACAATTTTTTTAAAAACCTCATCTGAGCCACACAGTAATAACATCCTGTATAGGTCAAGCAGGCACTACAATCGGTATCACTGTTGTCCTTGTCATCATCATTATTTGGAGCTAAGAAAACTCAAGTTCAGAGCAAGTTCAACCCAAATGATTTCACACCCAGGCCTCTCAACTCCCAAACACAGCACACAATTCAATCTGTTGCCCTCCAAGTAGAATCATAGTCAGACACATGGATATTCATGTGTCTAGGACAGTGACTTACCCTAAGAATGCATTGGCACCCAGGCCACCTAACGGATGTGAGAACCCACAGCACATTACAGCAGCGCTAAGCTTCCCTGGGTCTGGGAGACTGCAAAGTCACCCCGTTTCATCTCTTCCAGCCTGCCCTGGAGGACCAGATACCCCGTGCAACAACCGGGGCGTCTGCTTGGATCAGTACTCAGCCACAGGACGGTGCAGGTGCAACACCGGCTTCAACGGGACAGCCTGTGAGCTGTGCTGGCCCAAAAGATTTGGGCCCAACTGTCAGCGTAAGGGACCACTTCCCTGTGCTAGCCTGCTTTTAGCTGTGCTCCCCTGTCCACATCCATGCCATCCACCTGGCCCAGGAGCACCCACCTTCCCCTTTCTGTCCTGCCACCCACCTCCCATCTGCCTGTCTCACCTGCTCTTCTTCTTGGGTGTAGTCCCAGCTTCCATCTGCTGAAATAGCCTCTCCTCTAGAGTCAAAACTCCATCTGCTGAAATAGCCTCTCCTCTAGAGTCAAAACTCACAGCCCCTGGAGCCTTCTAGAAACCTGCAGCTGACTCATTCAGTCATTCATTCCACATGTGTTTATTAAGTGCTTACTAACATTGATACTAACATTGAGTGTCTACTGTTTACCAGGCATATATGCTTTCCCATTTAATCCTCATCACAAACCTTTGAGGTAGGAACGTGTGTGTGTGTGTGTGTGTGTGTGTGTGTGTGTGTGTGTGTGTTGCTGGAGATCAAACCCAGGGCCTCCTGTATGCTAGGTGAGTGCTCTGCCACTGAGCTAAACGGCAGCCAGAGAGATACTATTTTAAAAGTAAATTTTGAAAATATGCAACTTATACCAGCAGATGAAGAAATCAAGGTACAAAGATATTAAGTGATTTACTCAATAGCCAGGACTTATTCTAAAGTCTAGGGGTACAGTGGTTGGAGGTGGGAAGGGGCAAAATCCCAGCTTTCAAAGGGCTTACAGAAATAAAAGTAGCTAAAAAGGCAGTAACCACGAAGAAGCAGGTGAAGGGATCAAGACTCAAAGAAGGGTACATGTCACATATTTGAGCAGAGACTCAGCAGGGGCCAGGGAAATATCAAAAGCAGGCCAGTAAGATTTGTAACAATGCTGGAGATGTTCTGAGACTCCGCTGCTCAGTACCGTAGCCACTCACCAGGCGGGGCTATGCAGCTCTCAAAATGTGCGAGCAAGGAACTCAATATTTTATTTTCATTAGTTTAAATTTAAATAGCCACCTGTAGCTAATGCCTATAGTGCCTCGCTGTGCAGATCAAAGGAGGAGAGATTCCTGGAGGAGAGATGAGTAAGTGCAAAGGCCCTGAGGCGGTAGTGGGCTTGGTACAGAAGGAACAGTAAGAAGGAGTAAAGAAGTGGGAGAGAAGAAAGAAATGAAATCTGACAGTCACCAGGGGTCAGATCACATAGGAACATCTCAGCCAGACAAAGGTTATTAGTGTGACAGCTGGTGGAAGATCATGAATAGATTAAAAAGGACCAGTCTAGCTGCCCTGGGGAGGGTATACGGTAGGAGAGCAAGCGCAGAGACAAGGGCAGGTAGGGAAACTGAGGCAGCCATCAAGGCAGGATTGAGGGTGTCTCGGGCTGGCATGGCCACTCTAGAGGCAGTGACAAGTGGCAGAATGGGTATGGACCTTTAAACTTTTATTTTAAATCAATTTCTCCATCAGGAGGCTCCTCTGAGGGAGGAGGCTCTCTCCCCTATCCGTTCTATTACATACCTGTGACTTCTGGGATTACAACACACATCACACTTCTAAGCACTTGTTCAGCTGCTGGTCCTGCACAGTAACCTCATGAAAACAGGGGCCTCCTCCATTCTGTTTTTCCCTGTGCCCCCATCGCCTAGTAGCATCTGGTCCATGGATAAGTTACTTTTTGAGTGTTTGGGCAAATGGATGATTAGGGCAAAGGTGTGGTGACTGTGCACAGAGGTCCTGGCCACCAGTTGCTGATCACCCTCCAATCTGTGTTACAGCCTGTGCCTGCTCAGACCATGGACAGTGCGACGAGGGAATCACTGGCTCTGGACAGTGCTTCTGTGAAACAGGGTGGACAGGCCGCTTCTGTGACACTCAGACAGGTGTGTCGGGGGATGGCCAGCCACTGGCAGTACCAGAGGATCCTAATGAAGGAGGCTGGGATCTCAGTCAACCTCTGAAAGAAATGACAAAGGAACTGTTTCCATTTCCACATGGGAAAGATGACTTGGATTGTAGCCCTGAAATGCTCGAGGTTGGCCAAGGAGAGGAAAATAAGGTGGAAAGATTTCATTCACACCTGTGAAAGTAACATGTCTTCCTGTGCACATACAGAAAGGCCCAGCCCAGGCAGAGACTCTGAGGATCGTGCAGGGATGATGTGGACGCAGCAGTTGAGTGGTGTCAGGGAAAGCTCAGTCTTTGGAGCCCCAAGACCAGGATCTGACCCCTGATTTTGCTAGTCACTAGACAAATAGCCTCAGCCACTCCCCCTTCTCTGACCCTCTCCTGGCTCCATCTGTAAAGTTTGTAAAGTTGCACGCTTTGCAAGAGGACTGTTGTGAGGGTCAAGATCACAGTTTTGAAGCATCCTGTGTATATGGGTGCTCAAAAGTTGTAGCTCCCATTGTCACTGTCATCATGTCCATCATCAAAACTGGTTTTGGGTTTTGTGTTGTTGTTGGGTTTTTTTGAGTTGCGGTAGTAGAGATTCAGCCCAGGAACTGGCTCTTGCTAGGCAAGCACTCTACCACTTGAGCTACACCCCCAGCCCTTTTGTTTGTATTTTGTTTTCAAGATAGGACCTCACTAACTCTGTCTGGGCTGGTTTGAACTTGAGATCTTCCTGCCTCTGCCTCCCAAGGAGCTGGGATTGCAGCTGTGTGCCACTCTGCCCAATCTTGCCTAATCTCGATCAAGATTAAACTAACAGTTTTCTGAGGCCTTCCTCAAACCCAAATCCCTATGTTCTGGAAGGTCTGAAGTATGAAGGTTGAGTTGTTCCATATACATCAATGATATTTCATTCTCTCTGACATCAGAGGGGCATCCCGAGGCTCTACCTATGGGCTTTAGCAGCCCAGAGTTTCAGAAATTCCAACAGTATGGCTGACTTCGGTTCCTCCCCTGCTCACCCCCTAAAAGCCTATGGCTTCACTGTCTTTGCACACCAGAGCTCCATCCCATCACCAGAGCTCCATTCTCCCTAAGCTCAGTGGTATCCTCGGAAGGCAGTGGAACTTCTCCTCCAATGTAACCATCTTCACCTGGGACCCCACATCCTTGGGGCCAAAGAGCTTGTCTGCTAAGTTCATCTCTGCTAGCAAGCTTGAAGGTGTAAGCTTTACTTGGTTTCCCCCCTAAGGTAACATATGTGCTTGTACTCTGGATAACCTTGCAAAGTTATCTTAAAGTAAATGAGTAATTCTAGAATCTCCAAGCTGGGAGGGTCCTTAGTGCATCACCCCATCATCCTGCCACGTGGAGTATTTATGAAACTGCAGCATCCCAAGAGAGTCTGAAGAATGCATAGGTGGGCTCCACTTCATGATACCTGGGCACAGGATGAATGGTGACCCCTTTCTTTGCAGTTTTGCCCCCAGTGTGCACGCCTCCTTGTTCTGCTTACGCCACCTGTATGGAGAACAACACGTGTGAGTGTAACCTGAATTACGAAGGTGACGGGATAACATGCACAGGTGGGTCCCCTGTGTACACCTGTGAAATAGCCACATGGGGTGAGACAGGAGCAAGAAGTGGTCACAGTGCCTGGGCTCCTTCCTGGCTCCTCTACTTCCTGCTTGGGCCTGTTCCACAATGCCTACCCTTCTCTAGGACTGTTTCCTTCACAGGTTTGCTCACAGGCCATGGTTTTGAAATTGCTTTGGAAAACAAAATGCCCTTTATTTTATAGTGTTCTTTTTCCCTAACTGAACAAGTAATTCACTCTTCAAAATATTCAGAAAATGCACTACAGTATCAAGAAAAAAGTTACACCTACACATTCCGTGGCCCTCAGTGAGAACCACTGCGTGTCTATAATAGTTAGGATATGGGCTCAGCCATAGGGTCCCAACGGAACCGGACAGGCAGGTGAAACCAGGCAGCTTTCCAGCTGCTCCTCACCCCCTTAGCTTGCGTATTCTACCATTGAAATTGGGGGTTGTGATAACGATGGTCCTAGAAGCCAAAACAACACAGAAGGGAGAAACCAACCAACGTTTAAATCCCGGGCCTGCCATACTCTAGCTGTTTTACCATGTCAGGTCAGGTAAGCTTTCTGAGACTCAGTGTGTTCATCCACAGAATGGAGTCTGCCTCACGAGGTGTCCATAATAACTCTACAGACACATACACACACACACACACACATAACCTGTCCTAACATTAACCCAAACTCACTCTGAAAACTACCAAAATTAGTCCAGAGGTATGTGACAAGGACGGTGGACAGAGGACACCAGGCCTGTTCTGTCAGGGTGTCACAAGGATACTAGCATTGCAGAGCCTAGCAGAGAGGCACAGAGTGTGGAGACAAAGGCACAGAGATGGGGACAGCACACTGGTGTGGATTGCCTGGGACCCCCATTCTGAAGCTCCAGTTGCATGGAGGGAGCAAATGGAGACCTTTCTCCTGCTTTTGCAGTTGTGGATTTCTGCAAACAGAACAATGGAGGTTGTGCCAAGGTCGCCAGATGCTCCCAGAAGGGCACCAAAGTGTCCTGCAGCTGCCCGAAGGGCTATCAGGGGGATGGCCACAGCTGCACAGAGATAGACCCCTGTGCAGATGGCCTCAATGGGGGGTGTCATGAGCATGCCACCTGCAAGATGACCGGCCCGGTGAGTCCTGCTTCCCAGAGGACATTTGAAAGAGCAGCGCCTTTGTCTGGTCAGTCCTTGCTTCTCCACCTGCCTGGCCTCTGCTTACCCTTTGACCTCTTCTCTGCTTTCTTCCCCTCTCAGTCTGTTTCTTGTTAAAAATCAGTGAGCTAAATGAATTTGGTAGACTCAGCAGAAAAGAGACATTAGTGGAAATACTGCTGAAATCCAAATACAAATTCCTTTGTTAAAAGGAATATACCAACATTAAGTTTTTAGTTTTGACAAATGTTCAAAACTCGTGTTGGATAAGATGTTAACATGAGGGGAAACAGTGGGTTGTAGAACGCTATTCCCTCTGCTGTCTTTGTGACTTTCCTAGAATTCTAAAAAATTTATTAAACAAACAAGCTGATAAGAGACATAAAAAGTGGTGCTCAGGTCTTTTTAGAATGGAATCCATCCCGTTTCTCTGGTGAGGAGAGAAGGTGGTGGGAGATGATGGCTGTTACTGGTTACAAATGGGGACTTAGTGGCAGGCCGCCTTTGAGACTTAGCTTCTGAACTTATGGGCTGTTTGGCCTGGGCCTGGCCACCTAACATCCCTGAGCCTCAGTTTCCTCACTTGTAAAGTGGGCCTAATAATACTACAGACATCATAGGGTTGGTGTGGTGATTAAATTAGAATATTCATTGCTTCCACAAGTGGACCTGAAGTACCTACTGCAGGCTGTTGCAGGCACAGAGACAAAGCAATGAAAAGACAGACAGGGTCTCTGGCTTCCAGCAGCTCATGCACAGTAAAGGGAAGGGGGTAGTGCTTGGCGCAGAAACAGGCACCCATGACCCTTTCAGAGGGCATGAAGAGCTGTGAAGAGCACAGGTCATGGAAGGGACCTCAAGAGCTAGTTTCTGAGGGTTTCTCTGAGGAAGTGACATCCACACTGAGGTGATAAGGATGGCAGTTTCATCATGAGCCTATATATTTATTGGTCCTTGAGTGGCTTTGGCTTGTTTCACAGATGTGGTCATCACAGTGAGGCAGTTTTTACATATCTCAATAACCACTATTGATTTAACTCCTGTCATACACCAAACTCTGAGACACACTCCAGAGCCCTTCTGGAATGAGACAGAGGAAGCAGAAGCAAAGAAAATACAAAAGCAAGACATGGCCATTATTTCACTCCCACTGGACAGAGAGGTGCATTCTCTGGGTCTTCTGAGCCCCTCCTGTGCTAGATGGATGTCTCCTGGGCACCTGGGTCCCAGAGTCCTGAAAAAGGCCTTCTTTTATCTTTCCCCACCCTCTTCCCACAGGGCAGGCACAAGTGTGAATGTAAGAGTCACTACGTGGGAGACGGGCTGGACTGTGAGCCAGAGCAGATGCCCCTCGACCGCTGCTTACAGGACAATGGGCAGTGCCACGCAGATGCCAACTGTGTCGACCTCCACTTCCAGGGTCAGTGTGGCTGGGGCCACTGGCCCAAAGCACCTTTCTTGGGGAAGGGGTCTGTACAAGAGTTAAAAAAAAGGCAAAACAAAATAAAATACAGACCAAAGAGTGCACGCATTGCCCAGACCCAGCGAAAGTAGCGGAGGGGCAGAGCCAACGCACAAGTGGGCCTTGAGCTATAGGACCAGGAGGGAGCTCAAAGGCTGCCTGCCCTGGTTTTCCCGAGGCTTGCTCCTCTTACATTGCTTAGCAGCCTTATAACTATTGGCTGGAACTGAATCCGGGAAGCACAGCTTAGAATGTGCAATAGCAAAGAAGTGCCTGCCTCTTGTGGAAGCAATTTCTTAACAGTGGTTTGGATGGTAGCACATTGATTGGCATGTACTCCATGGATTTCCAAAGATGCTTTGAATGGCTTATAATAAACTCATGTGTAAACTAACTCAAGAAAGTAAAAAGGCTTCATGTGGAAGTGCAGTGGCCCAGATGACAGGGCATCTTGAAACCCTATGTAGGAAAGCTGTGAAGGATCCACAAATGTAGTTCTGAGCCAAAGCAAAAAGGGACTTTTGAATGTGACTCAGGGCACTACAGACTGTGGCCAATCAGTATTATTATTTTTTTTTTGAGATCTCTGAGTGAACTTGGCTTTGTTTAATAGAAGGTGACATCTTAGGCAGTTTTTACATATCTCAATAATGTCAAATCAATTGATTTGACAACCTGTCAACACCAAACCCTGAGACACATTTCAGGTCCTTTCTGTGATGAGATTGAGGAAGCATCAGCAGAGAAAATACAGAGGACATACAAGACATTGTTCCTTCAAAAAGAGTCCTGATGCAACTGAGGAACTTTTTAAAAAACTGAAGGAAAAAAGAAGCAAGAAAGAGCACAGGAATTTATCTCATACTCTTGCATCTGAAGTGAAAGAGCAAGAATAGTCAGAGAAGAATTGATAGCAGAACTCAGATGCTGTTTGTAGACCCATATTTACAGCATTATTCACAAAAGCTAAAAGGTACAAACAACCCAAGTGTCTATCCATTGATAAATAAAATATAGTGGAATGTTATTCATCTGATAGATGCTACAACATGGAGCAACCTTGCTAAGTGGAATAAGCTACCAGAAAGACAAGCATGTGTGACTCAGCTACCTGAGTTACCTAGAGTAGGCAGATTCATAGGGACACAAGTAGAATAGAGGCTCCTGGAGGGAGGGGAGGAGAGAATGGAAAGTTAGTCTCTAAAGGGTGCAAAAGTTTCTGTTTGGGATGATGGAAATATGCCAGAAATGGTCACCAACCTTGTAGATGTGCTTAAGAGTTTACACTTGAAATGGTTCAAAGGGTAAATTTTATTTTAGGTTTTATCACAATAATTAAAAAAAAAAAGCTATAGTCAGAGAAGGGAAATCTCCCTAGGTGAGGTAAGAGAAGTCTTTAGAGACGCTGAATAGAGGCTATGGTGGAGATCTGATGGACGCTGGAATAGGGCCAACACAGAGGAGCTGGGGAGACCTTTGTGCTGAGAGACAATGTGGAAAATTATCCAGGGTCAGTGGAGAAGGATGAGGCCCTGGCATGGGGAGGGGCAGAGTATGGTGTCAAGGCTGTGATCCCATGGTATCAGGATGTATACTGAGCAGAGGATAAAGATGAGAGAAAAAAGAACAGACAGTGGACAGAAGTGTGAAGAAAAGGAAAAGCTCCCCAGCAGGCAAGGTTTCCATCCTGTGAGACCCAGTGCAGTGGTGGTTCTGGGCTGAAGTAGATGAGGAGGGAAAGTGACAAGACAGTGGAGAGCTTGGTTGGGGACATTTTATGTTCTAGGTGGTGGCAGAACTTCACGCAGAAATCTTTAATAACAGTTGCTGTTGGGACGGGGGCAAAATGAGCAGCTGGCACCAGGCAGTTTGGGAGCCATGTGCCCCCGGGGAAGTCAGAAAGTGCTTGGTCAACCACCCTGCCTTGTCCCACAGCTCACTCGCAGGTAGAAATCCACACAGCTCATGGAGCAGCTCCACAAGCCTTGACAGCCCTTTAAAATCCCTTGTCAGAAGCACTGCCAACTGGGTGAGCTGAGTGGGTGATTCCTCTCCTTCCTCTTCAGATACCACTGTTGGGGTATTCCATCTCCGCTCCCCACTGGGCCAGTACAAGCTGACCTTCGACAAAGCCAGAGAGGCCTGTGCCAAGGAAGCAGCAGCCATGGCCACTTACAACCAGCTCTCCTATGCCCAGAAGGTGGGTCCCTGTAAGTGGACACTGTGCAGGCAGTGATACAGGGGGCAAGCAGTTGCTTACTTGAAGGCAAGCCCAGGAAGCTCCTAGAGTTTCCTGACATCATGTCCAGTGTCAGGCATCTACTATGTAACAGGCACTGTGTAGGGTGCTTCATTCACTGACAAAATGTATCCATCCTTAAGACATCCCTGAAGGTAGGGGGAGCTCTTATCATTTTACATATAGGGAAACCCAGGCTCAGTACATAACCAAGGTTAAGTAAAATGTCCAACGTCACCCATCTAACAGTGGTAGAGCCAATATTCACATGGAATCCTGACTCCAAAGCCTTTTTTATTCTCAACTGTAATGTCCACCTGTCAAAACAGAGACAGACACTAGAAGTGCCTACATCACAGGTGGAAACCAGCAAGAGCAGTAACCACAAGCCTGGATAGGGTCTCCCTGAACTCAGAAAGCAGTAGCTCTGGGGCTATGAAGGAAACACATGGAGAGTGCCCTAGCTCCCATCCTCAGCAGGGAGGAATTGGGGCTCCTGGTCAAGATTGCCCTCTTAGCCTCTGAAACCAGAAGCCCTGCCCATTGGGAAAAGCCAGCACTTTGGAGTTCCTGGTAGCGATTTCTCACTGGGATCATAAGAAGTGACTGCCTACCTGGTCTGATTTGGAGGCCCTCCCTTCATCACTGCCAAAGCTCTCTACCTTTCTTTAGGCCTGACATTTCTTTTTGGCAGCACTGGGGTTTGAACTCAGGGCCTCACACTTGCAAGGCAAGCACTCTTACCACTTGAGCTACCCTGCCAGCAGACCTCACATTTCTTTACCAAAGAACAAAGCTTTTGATGCCAGGAGCCAGCATCTTGGAGGGACTGAATCTCTTCTCTCCTTGCTTGCTGTATACCCTTGATCAAACCACTGAAACCTTGCTTCTTCCTTGCATGTCTGTATAAGGACTTAAGGTCACACAGCACAAAGTAGGCAATCAGTTTTCAAATTTTTAAGAGATCTGGAATAAATTGGGTTTGAGTCTGCTACTGACTGACTGAACAGGTTATGTAACTTCTCTTTGCCTCAGTCATCTCAATTATAGAATAAGGATTTTAAAAGTTCCAACTTCATAGGATTAATATGAGGGTAAAATGTGTCATCATGTGGAAAACCCTTCCAAGAGAACCTGGCCCCAAATAAGCACTCAGTAAGGGTTATGATTATGATGGTGGTGGTGGTGATGAAGGATGGGGGTAGGGGAAGAAGAGGGGAAAGGGAAGAAGGAGGAGGGGGAAGAGAGGGAGGAGGAGAAAAAGAAGAAGGAAGGAAGGAAGGGAGGGAGGGAGGAAGGGAGGGAGGAAAGGAGGTGAGCTTTTTCTCTCGCTCCTTTGTTGGAGTGAGCTTTCTCTCACTCCAGGTTATTACCGAACCTTACTAGGGCTAACTGGGACTGGGCTGCAACAGGAGATTCAGAAAGGACACAGGATATACACACAGACAGAAAGTGGGATCTGGTGTGTTGGGCACTCAGGTGGAGATGCACAACTGCCTCATTGCTTCTTTTGTCTATTATTCTCTTCATTTACTCTGCTTCTTTTCTCTATCTTTATTCTTTAACACCTTACTCCTTTATAGTTCTTTAAAACCTTTCTTCTAAAGTCTTCTTTTCTGTTCTTTAAAGTCTCTTTCCTTAGACTCACCCTGTCCCATGTTTTCTCTTAGCTTATCTTTAGCATAATCTCTCTTAGAGTCTTTGTCTCCAGACTTGCACTGTACCATGTTCTCTCTGTAGCTTTCTTAAAGCCTAGGTGCTCAGACTTGCAAACAACAACAGCTTCATCTAAAACTGTAATCGCATAACTCTTAAAGTCTCAGTCCTTAGACTTGCACTGTCCCATGTTCTCTTTAGCTCTTCTTTAGCTTAGCTTTTCTAAAGCCCATGTATAAAGTTCTTGGTGCAGACTTTCTATCAACCCCTCTTTAGTAATTCCCCTTTAGCAATTTCCCTTTAGCAATTCTATTCCGTTCAGCAATCTCCCTCCAGCACTTTCCCTTCAGCAATTCATTTCCTTTCAGCAGTTCATTTCCCTTCAGCAATCCTTTTCCATTCAGCAATTCTTTTCCCTTCAGCAATTCTTTTCCCTTCAGCAATCCTTTTCCCTTCAGCAATTCTTTTCCCTTCCAAAAGCCTACCACACCAAAAAGCCAAATGCCCAAAAAAAAAAGCTTTGAGGCTTTTTTGAGCAAAAGCCTCAAAGCAAAAGCCCCTAAAGCAAAAGCCCAAAGCAAAAAGCCCCAAAAGCAAAAGCCTCCCTCCTTCACTGAGTCTTTATATCCAGTGGTAAACAGGATGGAGCAGCAGTTCTCAGGGAGGGGCATGACATTGTAACAGGAGAAACCTGTGTTCCTGCTTTCTGAACATAAACAACTTAGGAAAAGCAGCTGTTCTGCATTTTCCTCTTCTATGGCCAGTGCTATGCCAATCTCAGCCTACAGATAAATCTCTTAGGAAAAGCAACTGAGCTGCATCTCCCCTTGCTTATGTCCAGTTCTCATAGGCTTCTCATAATCCACTCTCCCCAAGGAAGGAAGGAGAAAGAAAAGACGAAAAGGAGGAGAAAGGAATAATCAGAGTTCTTTCATCAATTAAGAGTTTGTTTACATATAAGCAAGAATTTGAACCAGAGTAAATGGCTGATAGTGAATCCTTTCTCAAGAACAGAGAAAAGTGAGTACAAAGGACACAGGCACTTACAAGAAAGAGAGGGCACCACAGTCATTCTTCCAATGGCTCAATAAGCAAAAATGTAGTGACATGTTCCAAGCATAGGAATACAATAGGCTCTGTAGGACTGGCTCCATGGAGCTTACAATCTGATTGGGGAGTCAGAAATTAACCCAGTGATACCACAGCAAATATAAAATTGTAACTGATCCTTGGTCATGTCTGTGTCCCTACAGGCCAAGTATCACCTTTGTTCAGCTGGTTGGCTGGAGAGTGGGCGGGTTGCCTACCCCACAGCCTATGCCTCCCCGAACTGTGGCTCGGGTATTGTTGGGATAGTAGACTATGGACCCAGGCCCAACAAGAGTGAAATGTGGGATGTCTTCTGCTATCGGATGAAAGGTAACTGCCCCAGCTATACTTCCCGCTCCAGGCCGTGCAGTGGCTGAGCAGTCCTCAGCCTGGCGAGCCAATCCCCAAGGGTAAGCAGAACAACCCAGGTCTCACTGTGTGCCTCTGCTCCCCAGATGTCAACTGCACCTGCAAGATGGGCTATGTGGGAGATGGCTTTTCATGCAGTGGGAACCTGCTTCAGGTCCTCATGTCCTTCCCCTCGCTCACAAATTTCCTGATGGTATGTACCATGTCTCTTGGGGTCCACCTCAGGTTGGGAGAGCTGCCTCCAAGTAGCTGTAGGATGAGGAGGAGTGAGTTCTTGAAAAAAGCTAAAGGCTCATAGTGGGTAAGAGGTGAGGGCAGGAGTGCTGGACCACCTTCTTTGAATTTGAGGCTTGGTTTGCCACTCACTACTTTAAACAGGTAACTTCCTTTCTGAACCTCATTTTTCTTAACTGTAAAATGGAGTTAATGACAGCCTCATGGGGTCATTATGATCATTAAATGAGCTGATGTTTACAAATCATTTAGATCCTTGGTGAGCACATAGAAAGTCTTCATATCTCTGCTTATGTCTCGAGATGATTAAGAGTCTTGAGGGAGAGGGTGATCATGGTACTAAGCCTGCCTGGTGATCTGGAGCCAAACTAACATGGAATCAGTTTGCACTTTGCACTGCACCTGAAGTCACATCAGTGTTCTCCAAATTATGTCCAATGAAGAGAAAGCTCTATTTGGAGGATTTGGTGTTGACTGATCACAAAACTAAACTAATAATAACAGCTAACTAATAATAACTAAACTAATAATAACAGTTTTATGATCAGTTGACTGATCATAAAACTAAACTAATAATAACAGCTAACACCCACACTGAGCCCTTTTCAAGGTCATTTCATCTGGACACAAAATGTAAGCTCTAAAAGGGAAAGGATTTCCCCTATGTTGACTACTACTGTATCTCCAACATCCCAGATAGTGGCACATTGAGCTGGTACTCAATAAATACTTGTTAGACTCACTAAATTCTCATGAAAATTTATATACTTACTGCTATTGCTCCCATTTTTTTAGATGAAGAAACTGAGTTTAGCAAAGTCAAGGATGTATCCTAACACCCCAGAACTGGGCTCAAATTCAGTTAGCTTGGTGCCCACCTCCCTCTCATCCTTTATGTGGAAGAAGAGGAGTGGAGAACAGGGACATTAGTGACTGAGCCACTGTCTCCAGTAGAACTGACAGTGACCTTGGAAGGAGAAGATACTAGCCATAAGTGCAGGGCTGGCAAGGTCAGAGCAGAAGTGATACCAAGGACACACACACAAAGTCAAGCAGGGAGTAGGGGGTGGCATTTTGCATTGTGAGGAGGGAAGACTTTCACAAGAAGATGGCATTTGAGCAAAGAGTTCACCATGCCGACATGGGGGAAGAAGACTATAGGCAAAGAGAACAGTTGAACAAATAATGAAAGGCTGGGTTGGTTTGAGAAGCATCAAGGAAGCCAGTATGCTGGAGCAGAGTGAGCAAGAGAAGGGACACCTGGTCCCAAAGTCCATAGAACAATAGCTAAAGATTTGAACCTCATGAGCTATTATGAGTACTTTGACTTTTCCTCTGAGTGAAGTAGGGGCCATTGCAAGAATTTGAACAATGGACATTCAACATATGACCAGTATTTCAAAGGACTTCTCAGGCTGCCATGTTGTGGATGGTCTATAATGTGACTATGTCTTAGGACCATAGGATTCTTTGAGGAAAGGAAAAGTCCTCCTAAAATTTGCTCAAGGAGGAGTGAGAGAAAATAGGAAGGGAGTGGCAACCTGACCTTGGCCTGACATTAGGAATATTCCCAGAGGTGTGATACCCTGTAACCCTCTCCAGTCACCTGTTGTGAGATGTCAGAAACATAGACAAACATATTTGTATCTTCTCATAATGTCAAAGTGTATTGAATAACCATAAATTCATAAGCTGCATCAATTTCATTGGCTTTAATTCACCAAGTACTACTGATTTCACATGGTATTCCTGACCATTAGCAAACACAGGTTCTTCTAGTTTGATCTTAATTAATAATAGTAACTCTCAGGTCACACATGACATGATATATAGGTTACAGAATGACTAAGAAAGTGTTAAAAAGCCCCTGCAGAGTTCAAAGGGGCCTTCCTGAAGGCAAGAGCAGAGAGCTGATAGCGATACAGAGAGTCACTGCAAGTGGTTAAATAAAATAGTAACATAATAAGCCCAGTCACAGAGCTGTTCTGGCACAGGGCTGCCAAAGCACAAAGCTAGCTCAAGGCATAAGGCTGTTTCCTGATGCAGAGCTGGTTTCAGTCTTTTTGTGTAGGCAAGGGGCAATTCAAGTGGGCCCTGTCAAGTAGGGGGGAATCAAGCTGAGCTGAAGCCCCAGGGACAGAGTTGGGAGTCATCATGAGTTGATCTTTTATACATGCATTGGATGTCTAATCACAGGTTAGTGGGTGCCACTTTACTCCAGTGTTCGGTACCCCATCTTTTAGATGATACAGGTGAGGGGGTTGCATCATTCATTGGTCTGGTATGTTTGTTAAGCTCACAGGCCTGGTTTTTCTGATAATAATTTTGATATACTCATGTGCCCATGTGTTCCCCAATTTAATTTGTAAGCTCATAGGTGGTAATATTTTTTGCATAAATAAGTTATTTATCAACCTATGCCTCATGGTATGTGCTGGAGAGATACTGGTTGTTTATTTCCACAAATTAGATGACAGAGTCGTTCTGCCTCAACATTTGCATTCAGAATGGACAAACTGCTGTTTTACACAATGGGGTCATTGAATGTAAGGCACATCCTGAAAGTTACTGTTCTGTACAGTATGGAGTAACTTAGAGCAGGGCATATCCTGATCTCCACACTACTTCAAGTTCCACAAACCAGAGCTGACCTATATCTGACAGCTTCCTTCCTGTCCCCAGGAAGTGCTGGCCTATTCCAACAGCTCAGCCCGAGGCCAGGCATTTCTGAAGCACCTGACTGACCTGTCCATCCATAGTACCCTCTTTGTGCCACAGAACAGTGGGCTTCAAGAAAATGAGGTGAGTTCAGGCCCCCTGTGCCCACACTTCAGACTAAAATGAGTTGTCTGTCACCACAAAATGCAATCCCTGTATAGTGATTTAGCTCAGTTATCTGCCATTCAGCTGTTGCTCTGGTCTAAGACCAGCCATCAGTGGCTCCAGGCTGGCCTGTTGATGGTTCTCTCCACAGGGCTCTCATGCTCCAGCAGGCTAGCCTGGGCACGTTCTCATGGCTATGGTAAGGAGTAAGAGTGGCACGTGCACACACAGTCCCTCCAGTGCTTTCCAAACTTCTGGTCATGTTTGCTAATATGCCACTGCCCAATAGGTCATGTGACTAAGCACCAAGTCAGAAGAGGAAACAGAGTTATGTGGGCAGGGGCTAAGATACAAGCAAGGGGAAATACCCAGGGCCACTGATACAATAAACGTAGCACACCAAGCTTCTTCAGGATGTGGTACACAGAAGAATGGCAGGATTTATTCAAAGAGCCCATAAAGGGCTGACCTTCATTCTATCAGCCGCAGGTTGCCACCTGGGGCTGCCCACATGGACCTATGCCAGATCTACTCTTCCCAGGGTGTACCACTTGGGAAGCTCTGCTTTTGACAACAAGGATGACTTCAGTCCCTCATCCTAACTATAAGTGAGCTCCTTGCAGAGCCTAGCAAGACACCTGAGAAAAATGGTATTTTCCAGCCTTGAAAGAACATTCTTGTGTTTCTCCTTTCCTCTCAGACCCTGTCTGGGCGGGACATTGAACACCACCTTGCCAATGTCAGCATCTTTTTTTACAATGACCTTGTCAATGGTACCATCCTACAAACAAAATTGGGAAGCCAGCTACTCATCACTTCCAGCCAGGACCAGCTACATCAGGTATGAAAAGTCTTCTTGGGCTGTCTTGAACAAGCTTTGTCAGAAATATATACAAACTCATTTGTGTCTTTCTGCAATGTCAAAATTTAGTGAATAACAATACATTTACAGGTTACATCAATTCCATTGGCATTGATTAACCAAGTACTGCTGATTTCACTTGGTATTCATGGCCATGGCAAAAACAGGTTCTTCTGTTTCAATTTTAATTACTATTATTAACTCTCAGATCAAACATTAAACTTCACACACTGATATATAGGTTACAGAATGACTAAGGAAAGGTTAAAACACCTGCAGGGTTCAAAGGGGCCTTACTAAAGACAAGAGGGAAAATTGATACAGATGCAAAGACAATCACTGCAGACAGTTAGGTAAGACAGTAACATAACTGAGCCACTGAGCTGTTCTGGCACAGGGCTGCCAAAGTACAGAGTTCCAGGGGCAAAGCTTACTGGGTTCAGAGGAATGGGAAGTCTAGTGGGTCATATCAAGCAGGGGGATCAAACTGAGCTGAATCTGTCCCAGGGACAAAATAAGGAATTTGTCACCTGTTGATCCCATGATGCATGCATGGGATAGTCTGATGATGGTTAGAGGATGGATGCCACTATATCAGGTGTTAAGAGCCCCTCCTTTCAGATGATCCTAGAGAGGAGGTTGCATCATTTGCTGGTCTGGTGTGTTGAATGAGCTCTTGGCTCTGGTTTTTCTTCAATGGTTTTGAAACACCCATGTATTCCTGTGTTCTGAACTTAATTTGATAAGTTCATATGTGGCAGTACATGGTTTGTGCTAGACAGGGTGGTTGTTTACATGCACAAACAAGATGACAGGATCATTCTCACTCAAAATTTACACTCAAAATGGAACAAACTGATGTTTTGTAAAATAGAGTAATTGCGTGCAAGGCACCGGCTGAAAGCCACTATTTTATACAACGTGGAGTAACTTAGGCAAGGCACAACCACCAAATGGCTGCACCTACACATGGGTTTCTAGTGCAAAGTTCCTGGTATACACTGGTTGCTCAATAGGTGGCAAATATTATAATGTGAAGGTAAACTCTAAATCTATAGATAGGGGATGATATTAATACACACCATAGCATACTAAGCAGCCCTACCCCTTGGAAAGCGGGCCTCAGAAGCTGGTAATGAGGAAGAAGAAGTGAAACCGTTTTAAAGCTCTTTGATTTTTCACCTTTGTTTCTGTTGGCTTATCAGTCTATCCCAGGCATTAATAGGTGGGCTTTGAAGGCAAATGAACCTGACATGAATTAATCCTGACATGCCACTTGTTAGCTGTAAGAACTTAGACAGTTACCCAGCTTCCCTGTGTTTACGTTTCCTCATCTGATAAGCAGGGATTGGGGTAGGGGGAAGATAATGCTGACAGTGCCAATGGTGGTAATGGTAATGGTTATTTTGATAATGGTAATGTCAGAGAGGGAAATTGTCCTTCTGCCCATTAGAGTGTTTTGTGGCTGGGCCCAAAAATTAAACTGGCATAAGACACCTTCACAGGAGAAAAGCACATAAAATTTACTTAATATTTTATGTGCACAAGGGCATCCTCATAAGAAAAAATGAAGAACCAAAGAAGCAGTTCATACTGAGAGCTTGCATACTTTTTAAACAAACAACAAATAACAAAAAATCTTTTTGAGGGGAAGTTACAAGACAAAGTGGTTTGGGCTGAGTAAATTGTGGGACCATGACTAGGAAACACATGGTAGAAGTGAATGGAGACGAGGGTTGTTTTAGTAGGCTGGTTTCTCCAGATCCATTTTGGCATCAACTCTCAGTCTCTGGTGATAAGAATTTTCTTCTCTCCCTGGTTCAGGAAGGGCAGCTTTCTGTTAGGAAGTTTTACCTGCTTTTAGGTAGAAAGGAAGAAGTCAGTGAGTCACCCCTGAATCTGTCATTTCTCAAGTGACTTCAACTAAAAACTAAAATCAATATGCCAAATTGGCATATTTTGAAGTAGTATGTCCTGAACCCCTTCAGTAGTGATGGTGGTGGTGGTGGTGGCGGTGATGACCACAATGACCATGAATTCTAAATCACAATGATTCAAAGCTTGTGGTGTGCAGAGAATAATACCTGGCACATGGGATATTGTCTTTTAATCCTCTCCTGATAAATGAGTTCTGTTATTGAAGAACAGTAGTTTAGTCTGTGCTTCATAAATGTCAATGTACATTTGAATCATCTGTTAAAACACAACCTATGACACAGCAAGGTGGCATATGGGGCTTCAGTTCTGCCCACATGAGCTGGTGGATCACAGTGGGATTAGCACACTCAGAAATCCCTTTTCTAGCGGTTTGGTGTGATGTTCAGAGCCCTGGACCTGGTGTGGGTTCCTGTCTGTTACCTTAGTGATCTTGGACAAGCCATTTTCCTTCTGATTGCTCACCTGTCATACAAGAGGATCAGAGGAATGGCCCCTGAGGTTTCCACTGTCCTTAGAGCAGCTTTTTGGCGATCTTGCACACTTGGTTGAGAAGGCAACCACTGTGTTCTGGAGTGGGCAGATAGTGAGCAGCAAGCGAAGACAGGACTGAAACCTAGGCTCTGGGGGCCTCAGGGAAGCTCGACAGAACAGGAGGGCTGCCCACCTGGGAGAAGACCAGCAGGTCACAGAGCTCTAGCTACTCTCTTCTCTTTTCCCAAGGAGGAGGCCAGGTTTGTGGATGGAAGAGCCATTTTGCAGTGGGACATCTTTGCCTCGAATGGAGTTATTCATGTCATTTCCAGTCCCCTAAAAGCACCTCTCACCCCAGAGGTGAGTATCCAGGCTTCCGGGTTGGGGCCAGGAAGAGTTCAGTGTGCACTCCCCCAACCTATCACTAGAAACCCTGACCCCAGCTCCCTCCTGGAGAGATGGAGCAGGGAGTGCTTCCCACCTCCAAGGCAGCTGGCCTGGTTCATCCCATCCCTCCTCCCATTAGCAGTGCTCCTGCTGGGTGAAAGGGGAAGAAGGAGCCAATAGAGGAACACTGGAGGGAAAGTGAGGAACCCTGGGCTCCGTAGCACCTCCAAGCCTGCTTCCCTCATCTACTAAGTGTGGGGGTGGGGAAAACCTAATGCCTCCTTCCCTGCATTTTGGAGAATACCGTGAGTTGAGAAATGCAAACTACAGTAGTTCCTGGCACGTGGGCCATGCTGTCTGAAGTTGGCCGTACTGTTGTTAGGACGCTTTTTCCCAGGAGCACGAGGGAGTGGTGAGCTGCTAGCTGCTGGAAGTTCCTTGGCATAGTGGTTAGGTGAATAAGCTCCAGAGCCAGACTGGGTTCAAAACCCACTTCTGTCTCTAACTAACTGCATCATATTGGGCAAGTGTTTAACATCTCTGTGCCTCAGTTTACCCATATAAAAATAGGAAAATAACCCCTGTCCCCATCTCTTTGGGCTACTATAAATGGGTTATTTCACATAAGGGCTTAGAACAGACCTGGCAGTAGGAAGGGCTCAATACGTGCTAACGTACCATTATTTTTACTCCAAGACGCCTGAAGTCAGCAAGGAGGGTGAACTCCTGAAGGGTACCTTTCTGGGGAATCACCAGTTATAAGAACTGACCCCTCTTTCTGTGTTCAGACTTCAGCCCACTCCGGCCTGGGGACAGGGATATTTTTCGCCGTAGTCCTGGTCTTGGGAGCCATTGCTCTGGCTGTCTATTCTTACTTTCGGCTGAACCGGAAAACAATTGGCTTCCAGCATTTTGAGGTAAGAAAGAAAAATGGGAACATGATAATGGTCATTCCCTCATCCATTTCCTGTTGCCATCACAGAATGCCTTGAGGCAGGGTGATTTATAAAGAACAGAGGTTTGTTTAGAGGTTCTAGAGTCTGGGCGGTCCAAGAGCATGGTGCCACCAACATCTGCTCAGCTTCTGGCAAGGGGATCAGGGACAGGGACCTGCACAGCCACAGGCCTTGCACTGCGGCCAGCAAAACTCATTTTGCTTGATGTGCACAGTTGAGTTCACCTCAGGTTAGGGGCAAGCTCCGGAGCTGCCCATGGAGTGACCCTATGTGTCAGTCAGCTTTCCCTTACTATAACAAAAATACCTGAGACAAACCACTTATACAGAAGAAAGGTTTGTTTGGGCTCATGGTTTCAGAAGTTTCAGTCCATGGCTACCTGGTCCCATTGCCTTGGGCCTGTGGCAAGGCAACACATCATGCGGGAACGTATGACAGGGAAACTGCTCACCTCACAGTGGCTGGGAAACAGAGAGAGAGAGGAAAAGGAGGGGCCAGGGCTCTAATATCCCTCACAGAGGCACACCCAGTGACCAAACTTCTTCCAGTAGGCCTCCCTGCCTAAGCGTTCCACCACCTCCCAAGAGTACATAGGCATCATAGGGTCCAAGCCTTTGGAGAACACTTACCCAAACCACAGCACGCTGGGAACTGGGCCAGGCAGTACAGTGTCAAGCATCCTTCTTCATACTCTGTGCCCTTCCCTGCCCCCCTCCTGCTGCCGCCACCTCAAAACATGCCTGGTAAAGGGTGTGCAGAGTGCCCAAGCAGCAGTCACTGTCTCTTTACAGGTAGCTTGTGCATTTATAAGCTCAGAGGCAAATCTCAGAAATAACTTAATCTATTTTCTATTGCTATAACTAAATGTCACAAAGTAGACAATTTAAAATGAATAGAATTCTATTCAGCTCACAGCTCAAAGGCTGGGAGAGCCGGATCAGGCAGCCGCATCTAGTGAGGGCTTCTTGCTAGTGGAGACTCTGCAGAATCCCAATATTTACTGAGCACCACATGGAGAGACAGCCAAGTTCCTGCTCAGGTGTCTCCTCCTCTTCTATAAAGCCACAGTTCCATTGGATTGGGGCCCCACCCCTATGGCCTCCTTCAATTGCTTTCCAAAGGTTCCCCTCCCAAATACCATAGCTGAACTATGTTTCTACCCTCTTAACACCTCACCCTGGGGGGTAAATTTCAACGTGAGTCCTGGTATACCACAGCAGTGGTATACATCCTGTATGCCTCATTCCTATGTTCAGAGACGGGCCTTAGCACTCCAGGGTGACAGGAGTCACAACAGTAATCTTCTTGGGTGGGAGGGAGTACTGGCAGACAGAGAACATGGGAGCACTTCACTGAGAGGGAATGCAAATTTCCCTGCTGATTTGGTAGTGGTCACACCTGCTAGGATGTGTGTAGACCTTGCTTAGCTAAACACTCAAGATCAGTACATTTTATTACATTTCAGTCAGATCTCAACAAAGTACTGCTCAAAAGTCTGGGTGTGTTGGTACACACCTGTAATCTCAGCTATTTGAGAGGCAGAGATAGCCTCTCAACAGTCTGAGGCCAGCCTGGGCAAAAGCATGAGACCCTACTTGAAAAACAAAGCAAAAGAGCAGGGGACATGGCTCAAGTGATGGAGTACCTGCCAAGCAAGCACAGGCCCTGAGTTTAATCCCCAGTACCAACAAAACCTCCCAGGGGCAGAGGGTGGCTTGTTGTACCTAGCAACTGAAGCGAGAGTCCCTGCCTTGGGGACAGTCCTGGCTCTCAGCCCTTCTGCTTGTCTTTCTGAACAGTCAGAAGAGGACATCGACGTTGCAGCCCTTAGCAAGCAGCCGCCTGAGAACATTTCAAACCCTCTGTATGAGAGTGCAACCTCAGGGCCCCCGGGGCCTTCCTACGACTCCTTCATGGTGAGTTTGCCCTTTTATTAGGAACAAGTTTAGATGGGTCCAGAAGAATGTCCTCCAGCAGATCTCAATGGAGAGCACTACACCAGGAGAGCTCCTTCTAGAACATGTCTCAGACAGCAAGCCTCAGGGCCAGTCTTGCAAGCTGACTCTATTCAAATAGAGTTCCTGGGCTCTTTGGGGGTAGTGATGGGAACTTTAAAGGTTAGAGTGTAGAACACTGTTGTGCCCAGTCCCATCTCACCAGGCAGGATGCCACGGTGAAGAGAAGTCCTGGGCTGAATTCTGCAGCACACATTTATGAGGTAGCAGGTGCAAAACAAGATGGAAGCCTCAAAAGAGGCTTTCCTTTATCTAGCATTTAGACTGACATTGATTCTCCTGCCTGTGGTCAGAGCTGCTTCTTGCTCTAAAGCTACTTTTCCTTAATGGGGCCTTTTATCTAGGTGGAAATTATGCTCTGGTCTTCCAAGAATGGACCATTTATTTCTAGACACAGTGATACTTGAGTTTAGATGGGGAGCCCCTCATGCTGGATTTGGAAGTGCACTGCGTGTAGTTTTTTTTTTACCCGAGGCTTTTTTTCCTCTCATATAACAATCAGAATATGGACAGCCAGAGCACTGAGTGTCTTTGTTTAGCCAGAAAACTGAGCGAACAGCATTCCTGAGATTCAAGAAATACTTGAATCTTGGTTCACGTCGTTGTAACCCTCATGCAATACTAACCAAAGCCAGGTAGCTGCTATAATTGCTTAGTGTGCACACCGATGTATTCTCTTCACAAGGATATATTATAGTTATTGAATTGTGTAAGTTGGCACACAAACATTACAAAAATGTTTTCTTGCATCACTTTTAAGCTTCCGTAGTGCAGTAGATGTTACTATTTTTCTGGGGTAAACTAAGCATCAGTGTCTTATGGCCTTTTCTGCTTATAGTAGCAGATTTAATATCTTTGCAACAAATTGGAAAATAATCACATCATAAATCTTAATTTTATTTTTTAATCTGTGTAAGAGTGTCTGGTCCAAATTTCATGGGTGAATTCAGCTCATAGTAGGGGTTTATTTCTATAAGCATCATATTGTTGAAATCTCCATTGCTTAAAGAGCAGGCGGGAGGGGCACTGTGAGCTCCATGTCTTCTCGATTGTGTCCTTCTCCAAGAGGGGCTCTGTCAGCTCTGCCCCTGAAACAGTCACCTGAGGCAGATGGGAATGTCTGCTAGAAGCAGGATTCAGCTAAATCTTCTGATCAGACCAGATGGCAAAAACGTGCCAGTAACAGAAATCCTGTGAGCCCAGGACACCAGCCCCCAAAATGCCAGACTCGCATGCCTTTTGTATTGAAGGCTGGGGACATCCTGAACACCACTAATGTCACATGAAGCCCTTTGCCTGCACATCTTAAGCTTCCTGACAACGCCTCAGTGCCAGCCAGCACTGAACACAGCAGGCTCATTCAGCAGGAGGCTCCATAGCTGCCACTGGGGTGTGGTTTCAGATTGCATCCTCACAGCTCAACCCCGGAGCTGGTTCAGGATGGATTTTCAACTGAAAGGCGTTTTTAACAGTTGTATTAATCACCACCTTTTGCAGGGTGCCTATGCCTAGCTAAATATGGTGTCTCATGTACACACGCCTCACGCCTCCCTGGGAAGTAAATATTATGTCGCTTTAGAGAGGAGGAAATGACAGCAGGGTTGAGGGGATTTCTGGAGGGCCACACAAGCCACGTCAAGCAGCAGAGAAGGCATGGCTCCCACACAGGTGGCCCTGCCCACCAGTGACCCCACCTCCCCTAACAGGTGGCAGCAGCATAAATGAACTCTTTCCCCCCGTGGAGGAGGATGAAGGCTCAGGCCTCAAACCAGAAAGATGCAACAGCAGGATGGTGTGTCCTGGCGAGCGGTTCATTTTCCTCTCTCTTCCAGGACTCTGAAGAACAGCAGCTGGGGAGCAGTGACCCCTTGGGGGCGCTGTGAGGCCCTGCCGCAAGAAGCCAGCCGGCAGCCTAGGCCACCACAGGAGCCTGGTCAGTGCTCAACTGTGAATCCTCAGCACCAGATGCTACAGGGATGTAGGGTCCCCTAGCATCTTACAGTATACGGCACTCAGAAATCGTACCTCAGACCTGCTTGATCTGGGGGTTGTTTTGTTCCCATGGGTCAGGGACCTGTCACCAAGTCCACCCAGGGGGCCTTCTCCACTGTCCATCTTTGTACCCTTTGATGACATTTACTGCATCCTGCCCAACATGGTGGGTAACCGAGAGCCTGCCTCATTCCCCTATTAGACGGTAAGCTCCTGAAGGCAGGGAGGGACTCTCCTCAGTCATCTTGTACCCCACAATGTGCTCAATAAATGTTTTTGGAACAGAAATAAGTTGATGAAACAAACGTAACATTTGAAGAAACAGAAACATGGTCATGAGAGGAGTCAAATTTCAAAAGCAAAATCACTTTTCAATTAGTTGACATCTACCTTGCGCTTTTTTTTTTTTGCAGCACTGGGGTTTGAACTCGGGGCCTCATGCTTGCTAGGCAGGTGTTCTTCCACTTGAGCCACTCTGCCAGCCCTGAATCCTTCTTTCTTAACTCAGTTTTATTTCCTTGTTTGTGTGTTTAAGAACACGTGATAATCACAATGAGACACCACTTCACACCATGATACCTATAATCGAAAGGTCAGAAAACAAGGACTGGGGAGGAGGTGAGAAACCAGGACTCTCAGACTTGCTCTGGAACTGTCAAGTGGTGCAGCCAACATGGAAAAGTTTGACAATTCCTCTGAAAGCCAAACAGGATTACCATACGACCCAGAAATCCCACTCCTTGGGTATACAAAAGTGAAAACATGTCCACACAAAAACTTACATGTGCATGTTCAAACTATCATTATTTTGAACTCAGGACCTCATGCTTGCTAGGCAGACGCTCTACTGCTTGAGCCAATCTAACAGCCCTTAAAACTATCATTATTTTAACAGCCAAAAAGTGGAAACAGGGTCAGGAGTGGTGGTTCACGCCTATAATCCCAGCAAGTCAGGAGCACCAGACTCTATCTGAAAAACAAACTAAACGGGGTGTGGCTCAAGTGGCAGAGTGCTGGCTAGAGGCCCTGAGTTCAATCTCCAGTATAGCAAAAGAATGTCTATCACCTGATGAATGAATGACCACACTGTGGTATATCCATACAATTTATCCCTAAAACCAAAACAAGTACTGCTACATTCCATGCACAGTATAGATGAACCTGACAACATTATGCTGGGTTCTTTTTGGGGTTTTTTTGGGGGGAGGAAGAGTCTCCATATGTTGCCCAGGCTGGTCTCAAACTCAGTCCTCCAGAATGCTGGGATTAAAGGCATGTACCACCATGCCTAGCTATATTGCTTATTCTTAAGATTATGGAGCTGTTGGGGGGCGGGGTCCAGAAATGAAAAAGAATTTTTTAAAAAAGCTTGAAAATCACCAATCCAACCATACTTTTCCAGGTGTGAAGTTGAGGCCCAGAGAAACTGAGCAGCCGCAGAGGGTGCTACTCTGGAAAGAATGGGTGGAAGCACTAAGGGTCCTTCCCCATCCAGGGCTCTGCTTCCTCCCATACAGCCTGGCCCACTGCCCACAAAGTCCACACCAAGTGGAAGATTTCCTGCAACCTCACCATGTTTTCAATAGCCTTTTTTGTAACAACCAGGCACCCTCCAACCTACACATCTCCCAGGGGTCCTTGGGGTGCAGTGCTGGCTGGGGTGGAAGACACTACTAGGGACAGAGTGAAGGGTTGGCTTGAGCAGATCACAGACTCTCCTCACATCACAAATAACTTCATTCCCCATCATCAGGGTTTGTGCTGAATCAAGCCCAAAGTTCTGGAAGTCCCTGAATGTTTAGTAAGCTCTCCCAAATCCAAGAGACAAGAAGCCCCAGTTTCAGGCAGAGGGACAGTTTGTCATTTCCTCTGGGATGTGTCACGGGGCAGATGTGCTAGTGATTCCCCAACACCCACCATCACAGAACAAAAAGGCAAGTGTTCAATAGGGAGAGAACAGGATATGCACAGAAGTGAACGAGGTCAGGGGGTTTAAGATATTAAACCCGCACATTTTAAAGTATAAAAATAAGGTCTTCAGAATATTTATAAATTTATCCAAAACCCAGAAGTGAATTGACTTCATGATAGTGTTTATTCCTTAAAACACCCCAGGCTTTCTACATCACTCCTGGACAGATACTGAAAGGAATCAAAGTCAGAATACAATAGAGTCACCCATACTTACTGTGGCCCTATTAACAACAGCCAACCTTAAAAACCGTTTAGGTGCTGAATAAAGAAAATGTGATCTGTATACACAATGGAATTTTATTTGAGTCTTGAAGAAAGAAGTGATGTCATTTTTAGGAAAATGAATGGAACCGGAGTTCATCATGTTAAGTGAAGTACACCAGACTCCGAAAACAATGATCACATTTTCTCTCACGTGTGCAACCTAGATTAAAAAACAAAAGACATGAAAGTAAAAGGAGGACGTTTGGGAAGAACAAGGAGACCAGCAGGAGGGAGACAAAAAAGAGTCATTGGGGACTGGAGGTGTGGATTAAATGGTAAGTGTCTAACTAGTAATTGCAAGGCCTTGAGTTCAAACCTCAATACTGCCAAAAAAGAAGGGGTGGTAGGGAGAATACGATCAAAGTACACTATATGTATGCATGAAAATATCATAATGAAGCCCATTATTTTACCAATAAAACATAAAGGGATGGAGGCATGATTCAAGTGATGGAGCACCCACATAGCAAGTCTAAGTCCTTAAGTTCAAGCCCCAGTTCCACCAAAAAAATAAATAAAAAGTTCAAAACCCCAGAAACAACCAAAATAAAAATAAATCCCAGAAAAATGCCCTCCATTAAAAAATATAACTCTGTATGCATTAATAAGTTTTCCTTCTGCGACCTTTAAAATAGAAGTCTATTTTGTGGATTTTGTTGAAGATAATCCTCATATAGAAATATAAATCCAAAGTGTAAAGGGAATATGCTTTGTAACAGCACCTAGTTTTTTCTCATAAAATAAAACTAAATCAAAATTACTGAGATTAAAAAGGAAATCTCAGCTGTCCTGGTAATTTAGAACCAGCACTTCCTGTTCCCCAGCAGGGTGCTCCCTATGGGACAGCACATGGTCTCCTGCCATCTGCTGGAGGCTGTGCTCACCGAGTTTGTCTGGGGCTTACCTACAGCCTTCAAGCTCCAGAAACAGTAAAACCTAAAATTTACCCCTCTTCTCAAGGATATCCTTTTTTGGGTTCACTACATTATTTATTTTTCAGTGCTGGGGCTCAAACCCAGGGCCTTGCACATACTAGGCAAGCTTTCCACCACTTAGCTACACCTGAGCCCTAGAATTTTTACTTTTAAGATCCAAGTTTTCTTTATTTCTTTTAGTAGAAATAACCTCAAGTCCTGGAGTGGAGTGGGGAGAGGTTAAAAATATGTTTAGAAAATGACATAGTGAACTCACTAGAAATGAATATGCCCTCTACCACTTACTTAAATATACAAAACAGATGACTTAACAAACTGGGTGATACAATTCAAACTTTTATTTGGTTGTAAGTTCGATGTCACATAAAATCAACATTTGGAATAAATAGCAAATTCACATTCAGAATAAATAGCAAAGTCTACCTAATTTGCATTTACTGTGCATGGTATCACACAGGCACAATTTGTCATTCCACTACACAATTAGGGACATTCTCCTAGTTCAAGCCCATGCTATGTAAGACTGGAATAGCACTGTCAGGGCAGCCCTGCGAGGAGATACAGCATGCAGGAGCACTCCCAGGGGTGCTGGGACTGACACCTGGGAAGGGAAAGGACGGGAAGAGATAGGAAGGGAAGGGGGCAGGGCAAGTGCCGGACTGCAGCGAGAGCCCAAGGAGGCCTTGCTGGCCTGGCAGGGCACTCTGGAGCTGGAGGGCTCTACAAAGCTGTTGCAAATAGGGAGTGGGAGACCAGGTCCTTGTGCCTTCACATGGAGCAGTCAAGGGTTACAGGCCCCCAGGAAAGGGGTGTGACCTGGGGAGAGGCAGAGCTCTGCAGCACAGAAAATTCCCAAGAAGCCTGACAGCTGCTAATGGCCAGTCCGCAATGCTCCCAGCAGCTGGGGTGGGTCCTTCTGTCCTGAGAGGACATCTGGAGAGCTAGGCACAGCAGACAATACTATCACAGTTACAAACACATGCCGCGAGAGGTGGCTCAAGTACACACACTGAAGCAATCTTTATGCATGCTGTAAACATGGCATTTTACCATTGGCTGTGCAAGGAAATATCCCCAGAAAGCAGCTCTTAAGAAAATATGGCACACCTAGGTACACAATGTCTTTCTACTATCTGCACCCAAACAACCAGGTTATCCGTCTGCACGCTCCCCGCAAGGGCATTCTGTCAACACTATCCATCAGCATGGGGCCGCCAAACCACAGCCTGACTTGTAAATCAAGTCACAGTGGATCATCGCCATGCCCATTCCCACAGAGGCAACAATTTGTGGTCTGCAAAGCTGAAAACAGTATCTGCCAGCCCTTTAAGGGAAAGTTCTCTGACCTTACTAGAGGAACTTCACCCCCATTTCCCTTTGCTTAACACTCTGGTGGTGTTAAAGGTAGGCTGAACTTTAAGCCCAGCTCCCAAATATTAAAGCAAAAAAAAAGTACAAAGGGAAATTGATACTAAGAGGGAGAAACACAGTCTCCCTGGTAGCTGAACAGAGTGATCCAGGAACTCTGGCATCTGGCCTCGTTTAGTTTTACAGCACACCAGACAAGAGCCCCAAGTAGGCCTCTGGCAGCAAATGAGCACTGGGCAAAGTGGAATTCAATTCTAGTGGGCGGCTCATTGTCCCCTGCTGAGATGCTCGAAAGTCCTATTGAGAGGGGGAGAGAGGAAAAGCCATTTAGTTCACCCAAAGCTAAATTAGGTGGGAAGCAAGGCTTCTGTCTACTTCTCCTTCACAGTAATTAAGAATGCTGCTCAGGCAAAGCAACTGGCAATTTACTGTGAGCTCTGCCCGAGTCAGAAGCAGGGGGTAGGTAAATGCTACGTGGAATTAATGGGAGAGCAGAAAATGGAGCTGAACAGTAAAATGACAGACAGAGAAGAGTGTGCGCGCACATGTGCATGGCAGGAGGAAAGTGGGCGCTGTAAACCAAACACCTGAAATATTTTAAAAGTCAGGTTGCCTGCATAGAAGCAACCCTGGAGAGTCAGCAGTGTGCACCCCTTCCCCAGGCACCTGCTATGCACTGTGCCATGATACTTGCTGGACCGTCACAGCTGGCAGGCCTGCCTCTACACTGTGAATTTTAATTCACATAATTCTTGGAAAATCAGTCTAAGCGATGTTAAAAACAGTAATTTTTTAAATGTTCAACCTAATTTTATTGTTTGCTTTACAAACTGATTTTTTAAATGACAGAGAACAGATCTGCTTCCTTGTACCAATGTGCACCAGATCCCAGTTAAGAGATGTGACAGTGACAAGTGAAATCCTGTCTTGACTGAGCTCCCCAAGGACACATAATGAAATGGAAAACACCCCATCCTTCCTGTAAACTGCTGCGCCAGGCCATGGCTGTCATGGTGTGGGATTGGGCTTGCAGTCCGCCAGGCACATGGCTCAGTGGGCCTTGGTGCAACAGTTGCCAGGTCTCTGACACAGGGCAGATCTCAGCACTGCCAAGCTCAATGGCCCAAGAATGAAACCCTTCTCCATGGGAATAAATTGTAAAGTTCACTATTATTATCCAGAAAATGTTTTCTCCCCCAAGAGAAAAGGCTTAGGTCGCCTAACCTAGACGTTCAAGAACCCAGGTTTTAAAAACAGTTCTACTTCATTCTTGAGTAAACAAAACACCCTAAAACTGGATGCAGATGACGAATGTCTGATGATATGCAAACCAAGAGTTTTTTTAAACACCTACTCTCTCACTCCACTTCCTCAAAGCAGGAATTGAGCCTCTCAGAGCACCCAGTGCACCATTTTGGGACCCCAGCACCGAGCAGCTCTGAGTACTACCTGCCAGCATGAAATGCCAGCCTGCAAAGCACTATGATGGCTAAAACACCTGGGCGTAAACAACAAGATGCCTATCCTGCTCCAAACAAGGAGAAATTATCAGAGCCTCCTGTGTTCATGACACCACACTCACAATGGAGAAGGAAAGAGGAGCTAAGTGAGCCCTTCATCAAGAATCACCTTGATTGTGATGGGGAAACACACAGAATGTCACAAGACCCTGTTACAAGTGGCCCCAAAAATGGTGCTCTACAACTCACCCAACCTCTGCCTTTGGGCTGGAAGCCTATGGAAAGCCAAGCTCATATCCCACCAAAGTCTGATTAGGATCCACTGATTACAATAAAAATGCTGAATAAGCAAGCGCTCCCCACAAGACTCCTCATGTTCCTGCCATCCTTCAGCCTCAAGCATATATGCCACACTGGGCATAGTGGTTCATGCCTGTAATCCCAGCACTCAGGAAGATGAGGCAACAGGATCAAGAGTTCATGGTCAGCTTGGGATAACATAGTGATACCCGACTTCAACAAACTGGAAAAAAAAAAAAAAAAAAAAAGCACCACATTAGAGCAAAAGCTTAAACCAAGTTTTAAAGCTCTGGCAATACTGAAGAGGCTAATCTGACCAAAAGTATTCACTGAGCATATGCAATCAAAGTGCCATCAGTGGCACTGTGACAGTGAAGAGCAGACACTCCTATGGCACTGAGAGAAGATGGTGAACATGCTGGTCAGGAAGTGTTTCTGTCCAAAGACTCCGCGCGTACTGACAGGATGCAGGCTTCTTGCCTCCACATGCCCTGCTCGCAGGCCTTCCCAGCCACTCACTGTGATAGCCGCGCTCAGCTCTGTTCCGCACACAGACTCACACAGAGGTTTTGCATCTGTCCTTGCAGCTTTATTCTGCGATGACAGTTCTGCCAGGTGGAAAGCCATTTTAACCAGAGCCCGTGTCTCCTCGCCCTCCTTCCCTGGGGAAAAGGGAACCTGCCCACCACTTTTTCACTGGCTGTCCCTGCCCAGCCTGGGGTAGGGCACAGCAAATGTCCCCACTTGTCCTTTCTCACATCAGTCCTCCGGGGAAGCCGAGTTCCCTTGGAGTCATGTGCCAGACGCTTGCTACCCAGGGACTGAAAGTCTTGTGAGCTGGCTGTGGCTGGGGATCACCTCTGCCACCTGCTGCCGGCACCAGGCCATTGAGCAGCAGCTTAATCTCTGCATGTCACAGTGCCCCTCAGTCCCCAATGTCCCATGCAAGAGCTGAGAACAATTTCCGAACCCAACCTGCAGAACACAGACCTGAGCCGTTTGGTCTCACCTATCCTAGAAGATCTGGTGCCTGTTTGGGGACCCTGGTAAACAACAAGGCTGACGAGATTCCAACATGAAGCTGTTCATCAGCATCGCAGGTGGAGGAAGGCCAGACCCATGGCTGCCAGTGCCTATGGCACCTGGGCGCATTCCCCAGAAGGTACAAAAGAAATATCAAAAGGTGTTTGGATCTTTCAGAAAGCCACACTCAGCCCCACACAAAGTCAACCCTGTCACCCCATTGGGGAGTGGCTGCTTCTGGCTTCTTGCACAGGTGACACCCGTGGTTACTTGGCCTGGGCCTCCTGCAGGAGGGGCGCTTTGCAGGCAGAGGGGCTGTCTGACCACGCAGGGAGCTCATGCTGCAGAGGAGTCCTCCGGGGGTAGAACGTGTGGTTCACATCGTAGTTCAAGAGGCAGCTCAGAGACGCCATGTAGATGTCAGCAAATCTTGACAGTCGCCTTAGGAAATAGGTGGGGTTCTGGTCTGTGCGGAACAAACTCCCAAACTGGGCATTGAAGAAACTTTTGGTCATTTCTCTGAAGCAGCAAGAGAAAAGGGAAAAAAAGGAACACCAAAATGATTTCAGAAGGTTTGCTTTTCAACTACTAAAATCAAAATCTCTTTTTACAAAAAAGGACTCACTAGAGAGAAAAATTGGCCAAGAGCAGCCCTAACTTCCAAATTAAGAAAAGCATCTGTCTGCCCATCTCTCAAAATGACTCAAGTCACATTCCTCACCGATGCCAGCTGTAAGGTTTCAGTGTGAAGCATAGACCCCTCTAAAGACACACCCCGTTTTCCACACCAAAATGCAGGGTACAGCTGCTGCTGAAGGCACACAGAGAGATTCAAAATGTTCTGCCTCTTGGAACTTCCCGTTTCACAATGGGATTAAGACCTTTTTTACAAGGTTATTGTGAGAACTGAGGAAAGCACAGAAATAAAAGTACACTGTACAATCCTAAAATCTCCTTGACACCTGAGAAATTATGGATTATTATGTTAATTGCCAACACAGCATAGCACCAAATGCCTCTTACCTCCTCCCAACCTAGCAAGCCATTCACCCCACCCAAGACACTAGGCCCCGAAGTCCAACCTCTACCCATTCACTCTAAATGGACATCTCCACATGCATACAAAGCCATCTGATGACTAGGGCATCCCCTACAGAATATTCCAGAAAAATGGATACATACCTTTTGACTGTTGATACATCACTTACAAACACAGCAAAAAGTATAACCATTTGCACAACTGAATAATAAAAGTCACTAGCTGGTAACAGTTGTCTGTCATCATGGGGGGAGAGCAATGACAGACACAATAGTGACTAAACATCAGAAAATTCAATGTACCCAATTAGGTCTGTGAGTGACCTAAAAGAATGGTTTTAAAAGTTTTACTGAAACGTACTCTGGGGATCTGAAGACACCAGAGACTAAGTCACACAAAATCCTTGGCAGGTGAAGCAGCTCCTTCATCTACTGATCTGAAGTTTCTGCAAGTGATTGGTTCCCCAGGATATAGGCTGAAGGTCTGGACTTCAGGAGCAAGGGGCCTGCAGTCAAATCGCACAGTCTGCCTCCCCCATCCTTCCTCTTACCCCACATTTTCTACTAATGACAATCACATCTAAATAATCCCAGACACCAACAGCTTGAGGGGTAGGAGGAAGGATGGGATCCAATACAGTGCTGGCTTCTGCAGAATGTAGGAATGGACTGATACACAAACACCCCAAGCCAGGCTGCCCACAGCTCAGGGCCAGGACCCTGGCAGTATGCATTGTTCCCAAACCTTAGAGAGGCTGTGCCTAGGCATGGCAAGAAACTCTTCACACAGAGTGTCACATATAAAGCATCCTTCTTAGAGAAGCATGATTGTCACCAAGACCTACTGTGGACAAGTATTCCCTGTGATGCCCATCACCAAACTTCTCTGACCCCAGGTGACTTTCTTTACTGAGAAGTGTGCTGATGCATGGCTGTGCGCACACTCCTGAAGCAGCAGTGGTTACAAACATACCCTGGACTTGCAGGAACCCTAAGAACTCACTGCAGGTTCTGAGCCTACCTCCAGCGGTCTCCAAAGTCTCAAGTGCCACCAGCATTCCCAAGAACTGAGCCAGCACAGCCCCAGGGGGACAGTCAAGAAAGCGGGAGGGAAGAATGAGAAGGAAGAGCTCCTTCTAGAGGCCAGAGAGAGATCACGGCTGGCCTCAAGGAAATGTCGTGAGTCCTAACAGCAGAGAGGATCCTGGGAGTCACAGTCACACCTGGGAGCTAAAAAGGATGTTTCCTGATGATGCCTCAGGCTGGCTCTGGGAGAACACGAGGGGTAAGCACGGCTAGAGCAGGACAGTGCGCTCACTGGTTCAGACCAGGCCCACTCTTACCTCATCTCTTTTCTCTCTTTTTTCCACTCCTCCAAGACCAGCTGCGACTCAGCATCTCTGTGAACCTGCAGCACAAGCCAATTGTTATGGAAGCTTCGATTTCAAACACTCATCAGCAATGACAATTTCTTACTAGGCAGCTTTTCTTAAGGAATTTTACTCTTGTAGTTCTAACAGGCAGGCACTTGTGTGAAATAATACATTTTCAGACTTACCAATTGAAATCATGCCTTCTACACATGCGCGCACGCACACAAAAGCTTTAAGTGTCCATCGTTAGAAACCTCGTTTAACAAATTAAGATGGAATATTATGACGACATTAATCTGTTATTAAAGGCTATGTATAAACATAAAGCATATATTATCTATGTAAAATAAGCCCATATAACATGCGTGCAATAAACCCACTATCCATACTACCCCACACCGCCTACTGTGTGCAGTTTATGAGTGGCCGCGTGATGGCGGCAGATGGACATAGCACATATAGCAGTATAACCACTAACTGCAAACGTGAAAACATGTTGCTGCATTTGGAAAGTTTTAAAAATTTGTGCAAGGGTAGTAGGACTATTAATTTTTTTTCCTTAATGTTACATTATCTTTTAAAATGTTTAACAGAAAAACAGTATTTTTTTTTTTTTTGCAAAAGACAAGAAAGTAGCACACCTCAATGAGAAAGAAACACAGAGAATTTTCTGGTGAGCCAAAATATGAGCAAAAGGTAAAAGGAAAATGACAGCTGCCTGCAACTTAACAACTGGGACTCAGCAGTCTCTCTCCACAGTTCTCATGGGTAAATACAAACAGTGGAGCCAGAGGGAGAGAGGCACACATGACAGCAGGGGACAGGTGGGGCTCGCTGCAACTCAACCACAGGGAAACCTTAGAACTCAGAGGAAAAGACCAAGCAGGCAAACCACCTGCTTCTCACGTGGGAGCTAGAGCCCTTCTGGTTACTGCATGTGGCCAGCTAAACAATGGGACTACTAACAGTCACCTGGATAAGGGTCTCTGCCACTCAGACAGAAACTGCCTCAGCTCAATGTGAAATTGGATCTCTCGCCTGATACCCCTAGCTACACCACCAGGAAGCAGCTAACATTGAAAAGCCACAGGCTGTGCATTAGTGGAACACCAGCCCACCACACCAGCAGGTCTGGGAGTTTCCATGTGGATTCTATGAACATATTTTTCATTAGCCTTAAACTAACAAATTGCTCACTATAGAATTTAGGCTAGATCAGAAGAGGTCTATCGTAAGGTCCATACGGTATCACAGGGATTTCTACATAACTGCATGTGTGATTACTTGTACTTTCATTGAGCACCTACTAAGTGTGTTAGAGGCCAAAGTGCCATGGGGAAGGTGGGGGGCAAATGGAGGCAGTTGTGGGGGCCAGTGCATGACAATGTGACACCACTGAAAATGGGGTGTCAATCTGTGGGAGGAAATCTCCAACCCCATGTCTGCCCACAAAGCCATCCTGACCCATGACTAGGCACTGGGGTCCTCACCTAAGTGGAAGGAAGCAGCTTCAGCTCCTTATCTCGCCCGTAATGGACTGGGTATTTGCATCCCTCCAAAATTCCTAAGTAGAATACTAACTTCCTATGGGATGGTATTAGGAGTGGGGCCTTTGAGAGATAACAAACTCATGAGGATGGAACTCTCAGGAATGGGACTGGTGCCCTTACAAAAGAGGCTCCTGAGAGACAGCAGCCTTCTTTCCACCACGTGAGGCTGCCAAGGAAAACCAGGCCTCACCACACGATGACTCTGCTGGCACCATGATCCTGGACTTCCCAGCCTCCAGAACTGTGAGAAATAAATGTTTGTTGTTTAAGCCACCAGGCAATGGTATTGTTACAGCAGCCCAAACCAACTACAATAGTGCCATGCTTGCAGAAGGAAAAAAATTCTGACTGGTGACTTGGCTGAGGATCACCAAAACGAATCTACTTGTTCCCTCTCTTTTTTAAACCTAGCTGTTAGAGGCCATGTGAAGTCTCCTCTCTACTCTTGATGCCCAGATGGCCCCCGGGGTAGTTCTGCAGACACAAGTCCACTCAAGTCTCCAAGTTCAAGGCATGTTCTCCAGGCCAGCTTTACCAGAGATAAGCAGACAGTACATGCATCCCACTCTGACGCCTGCCTCTAGTTCTCTACTGGTCCTGAATTCGGAGGACAATCAAGAATGATACAAAGTCCTCTGCACCCTGTGACCACAAGGCTGCTGAAGAGAAATACAAAGGAGGAAGGGGCCAGAAATCTGAGGCCAGGGAAGAAGCTACCAGGATTTGGGAGCTTGCCCTGGGCCTTATCATCCAAGGCTCCCTGAGTGCCTGGCCATGGCTGCTTCTGGCCTGCCCTCCCAGAACCTTTCTCCATCATTTATCATCTCTCTCATATGAACAAGGATCTCACCCAGACCAATCCCAATCAACACTGAACCACATTCGTCCCTCCCATTCTAGAGAAAATCTACTTCTCCTGGGCCCACCCCTTCTCCAGCTCTGCTCCCCTTCAAGGCATAGCCTGTAAAACAAGTCTCAGGCATTTGAAATCTATTTTAAAATATTACAGTCTGTGTTAATTAGCCATATCTTTAAAGTGAAACTGTGCACTCCAGGAGGGTAGTTTAACATGGGAGAAGACTAATCAGAGGCCTATGCCAGAGGGTGACCCCCCTCCCCGCCCAGGCTCTCAGCCATCTTGGAAGCAGGGTTGTCCATCAGTGTAATCAGCTCTGCATAAGCAGAACACAGATTGGCTACGTTACAATACAGGGGCCCCCCACCCTTGCTTGAGCAGGGCAGTATAACCTGGCCTTGCCAAGAAGCAGGCCAAATCCAACTATCATTCCATACTGCCATCTGCCTCTGGGCTTCCTAAGGGGTTTTCCTTTTTAAATGGTGCGTGGGGAAGGGTGGGGGGAGCAAAAGAAGAGCAATTTTGTGACACACGAAAATGAAAGGAAACTCATACTTCAGCATTCATCTTTAAAGTGCACTGGGGTACAGCTACCACGTTCACTCACACAGTACCCATGGCTGCTTTTGTGCTACAAATGCAGAATCGAGTGATTATGATACAGCAGGTCCACACACTTACAGCATTTACTACTGGCCTTGCAGAACTTTGTCTGCCCAGAGTCTCAACGTGGCCTCTGCCTACCCCCCAGGGAAAGTCTACTGACGGCAGCATGGCCGCCATTAACACCAATCATTTTGGATGCACTATCAAAACATTCTTTATAGTCACTTTTCTAAAAACTCAAATAATATACTTCTAGTTAATTTATCATTTCGTCCAAATGACACTCTGCTGCCTGGCCCCCCACCCAGCAAACCCAATCTCAGAGAACAAATTTTTCCTCTCAATAAATAATGTACTATGTGCTCTGCAAGTCGTCTCTGAGGAGTATTCTAGAAACACGGAGCGATGGAGAAATGTGTAACATCCCAGGCGAACATCGAGGGTGGGGGGCAGAGGGAAGGGCAGTAAGGAGCAACGTGCATTTGGATAGTTTTAAATGATCAGTTACACTCCTCTCCATCCCTGAGCATCCAACCTGACAGAGCGCTCTGAGGAGGCAACGCAACCCAGAGGTTGAGACTCAAAGCCCAACACCACCCCTCACTGGAAAAAGTGATTTTCTCCTCTGGATTCTGTTTCTTCTCCTGTAACATCTGGGTGATGCTCTCAGCACCTGCTCCAAAAGATGTGAGGATGAAATGAGCACAAACTCTAATGTTTAGAGCAAAGTCCTCATTCCATTACTACATGCCTTCATCCTGTTGATCACTGGCCCTAGAAAGTTACTTATCTCTCTGCCTCGGTTTTCTCGCCTGTGAAATGGGGGTGGCAATGTAAATGGAAATTCTCTCTTCTTACTTCCCTAACCCTTAGCTTTGTATAATTAATAAAAAGTCACAGAGCTATGTTCAATGTTTTCATTCTCTAACACACACATTCCTTAACCAACAAACTCTTTTTTTACAGTTCAAACAAGAAAACAAAACCTGTTTCCAAAGCTAAAACACAGTCATGTCATCTACACACAAGGTTCTGTCTGTTTATCTGACCAGCTGTCGTGGTCACAGAAAGAATAAAACTAAGGCCAGTACAGTCCCCGCTCCTTATCTGCAGGGCGCACGTTCCCTGAAACAGCAATGGATGCCTGAAACCAGATATACTAAACCCTGTGTCCACTATGTTTTTTTTATATATACAGCTATGACAAAGATTAATTTATAAATTAGGCACAATAAGAAATTAACAATAATAAAATAGAACAATTACAAAAAGATACTACAGAAGTATCCTGGAAAGGTTATTTAAAATTTCTGAATTATTTCTATTAATTTCCACTTAATATTTTCAGACTGCAGCTGAGCACAGTTAGCTAACAGAAAGAGAAAGTTCAAATAAGACTACTTTAAAGTCTTCGGCTTGACTCGAGATTTCTACTCCAGCAAGCATTTTAGTGTAGTGCTCCAGCCTGCACTTGGGCATCACAAGGCCTGGGAACAAGTCTGGCTCCATTGTTTTGATCTTAGACATGTTACTAACTTCTCAAAACCCGTTTCTTTATTCTAAAATGGAGAAATTGCTCCTACGTGCAATCAGGTACTGGATCACATGCATAGTGTGAGCACTTGGCACAAAGCCTGGCACATAGAGTGTGCCATTAGTATTGTGTGACGCAGGCAGACCTCGGCTACATTAACCCAGAATTGATGCCTGATATTTTTAGAAAACCATCTCACAGGCTCACATAGTAAAAGAACAAAATAAGCCCTCATCGGAGAAGAGCCAAGAACCAGTATGGCCGGAGCACACTGGAAGCCAGGCCCAGAGGACGTGTGGGGCTCCACGCTGGGAGTGTGAGCCTGGGTGGGAAGCCTGGCCCACCTCTCCTGCAGCTCTGCAGGAGCCACCATGGGCAGCAGGCCATAGGGCAGAGCCCACAGGTGTGTCAGCCAAGAGTGCTGTCCTGGAGCTAAAGAGTCTGATGGCAGCCAGCAAGCTGGACCAAGGAGAAAGCAGGGGCTTGTGAAAGTGGGCAGCGGGGAGGCCCTGCAGGGGTCACAGCTGCAACGCAGGGGTACCTTCCCTGGTTCAGGAAGTGCCTGATGAAAAGGACATTCCTTACTAATTGCCTGAAACTGGCTGCACATCCTAAAGAAAGAAGTGTCGGCCACTGAGCCAGGAAGCGGGTGTTTTTTCCAAACTCACAAAGAGGCTGCATCTAAGAACCTTGACTCTTGCCAGGAAGCACCAGGCCTAGCCTGACATAGTTACTCCAGGGACCTTTTACTTTACAAATGACAAAAATGAGATCTAGAGTGGAGAAGTCCCACAGCAAAATAAAGGCAGAAGCAGGATGGGAGCCCAACAACGGCAGAGCTCCTAAAATCATCCCCACCCCATAGGACAGAGGATGGCATGACTGAGTGTGGACAAAAGGACCCAATTTCCACCAAAAGAGGAACGTAAACAACACTTACATTTGCACAGGCCAGAAAAGACTCTCCAAACAGCTTTGGTAGCCATTTTTAAAGGTTCCTTCAGGGCAAGTAGCAAGCTGCTTTTATAGGCAAAATCACCCTTGGTTATTCTACAGTTTACTAAGAAGACTTAAACCTTATACTTTACAACTGTAAGTAAACAGAAAACACGTGAAATCATATTGACCACTGGCTTAAAGAAAAAGTGAGAGAGAAAAACATCCCAAACCTGCATCTGCTCCAATAGCCCAGTCAGGGTCTGCAGCCAGGTCATGGTTTGGATGTATGACTCCGTGTTCATGATTTTGAGCTCAGACCGCAGCTCAGGGATGATGGCACCAGTCCGCCAGCCATGCTTCAGGGTCAAATCCTGATTGCAAAGGTCACAGAAAGTCAATATTAGACTCCTCAGAGATCCATTTCATGACTTGTCCCAGATAGGAGACACATTCATTTTATTACTTTTTAATTATAATGGTTAGTTATTAACCAAGCTGAATTCAATGAATTATACTTAATTAAAACTAATTTGGCTCTAGGCTTTGACCACTTCACCCTAAGAAAGCTTCTGTTCTGGGAATAATTGCTGTGAATCACATCTCCTATAAAAACACAGTGTTTGGAAATCATTAACCAGGATCTGGGGAATAGGGGAACTATTGAGGTCAGGGGCAGAGACACCACCAAAAATCCTTGAATCCTCATTCAAGCCAGATGAGGTGCTGCCTGCCTGTAATTCTAGAACTCCGGAGGTAGGGGCAAGAGGATCAGGAGTAGAGGCCACATAGTAAGTTCTAGATCAGCCTGCACTATACAAGCAAGACTGTCTCTCAAAAATCCAAAGACTAGAAATATAACTCAGTGGTAAAGAACTTATCTATAGATCCCAGGCACAGTAAAACAAAACAACCCAAGTCCTCATTCAAGACCTTTATTTAAAAACTCTGGGGAAGTCCTCTGGGTTATGAAGAATCACAGAACTTCACACTTGGAATGTTCATAACATAAGCACATATAATGACAATTTTCACTCCACATATTGTAATTCCCTGACGTGACAACAGGCCAGAATATTTAAGATCAGCATTGTCCTGGAAAATCTAAGATATGCAGTCACAGTACTAAATGGCCATTCTTTTTCTCATTTGGCAAATACTTACCAAGAACTATTTTGTCAGGTCCTGTTCTAAATTCTGAGAATAAAGCAATGAATGAAAACTGACAAATCCCTGCCTTCATGGAAAATACAGACAATAAATAAGTAAACATACAATGGCAGGTAATGAGAAATATAAGGGATAAAGATCAAACAGAATAAAGGGAAAAGAGCAGGGGACAAGGATGCCATCATTTTACAAAGGTATTTAGGGAGAGCCACCTAATAAAGGGGCATTTGAGCAGAAATCTTAAGGGAAGAAGGGCAAAGGTACACAAATATGAGAGAAGAGACATTCTGATTGGTAGAACAGCAAGTACGAAGGCCCTGAGATAGCATGCTGAGGGGAGGTAATAAGAAGCCACAATACAGAAACCTAGAATAGAGCAGGAGAGGGGGCAGAGGCAGGAGGAGTGTTCAGAGAAGTGAGTTGGGGGAAGAAAAGATCAGAGGGGAACTGTAGGAACATAGACCTTTACTATGAAGGAGAAAGGAATACAGGGTTTTTAAGGAGAGAAATGGTACTCTGGCTACTCACATAAGCTCAAATCCCTACTCTGTGAGCCCTAAGGTTCCCTCCCTCTTCACTGGCTCAATTCCTTTAAGCCTTTCAATATGTTGCTTATTCCTAGAACATGAAAACCCACCACACATTCTTTTAAATATTCCCTGTGGTAGCAAATTTTTGAAGGTGGGTTGTAGTTCTAAAACTAAGTAAAAGTCATTTGAAACATCCCAAAGATTTGAGTACATAATAATGAACTAATAATAATAATAATAATAATAATAATAATAATAATAATAATAAATTTTTCTGTGCCTTGAGCTGGCTCTCAAAACTGGAGCATCCAAGTGTGTTTTTGGTTTTTTTTTTTAAAGCAGCAACACAGAAAGTATCTGACCATCCAGAGGACTGCTCAGGGGTAATGACTACTCTGACATACTGATTAATAAGCTGGGCTCATTGCTTTGTAATAGTGGTTTTCAAACTTCAGTGTGAGATCCAACTCTAAGCTTCCTACAGAAAACCCACTTTAAATCTAGATGCACACATAAGTGGAAAAGTGGGTAACATAAGAAGGAAGAAGACAATGCATGTTTGGAAAAAGATATTTTATGAAAATACAATCAAAAGAGAATAGGAGCTACACTAATATCATCTAAAATAGACTTTAGGTCAAAAACTGTTATAAGAGACCAAGAACAACTTACAGGATAACAGATCAATTCACCAAGAAGGACATAACTAGTATAAAGATGCACCAAACATCAGAGTTTCAAAAGATATGAAGCCAATGCAAGATATAAAGACAGAAATAAGACTCCTCTATAATACTAGAAAGAGATTTCAATAACTCACTTTCTATGCTGTCTAACACAGACAGAGACTAGTCAGAAAACAGAAGCCCTGAGCAACACTACAGATCGTGTGGACCTAATACAAATACAGAGCATTCCACCCTGAACAGTGAAATACATATTCTCTCAAGGGCACATGGGACATCCTACAGGACAGACTAGACATTAGGCCTCAAAACAAATGTTAATAAATTTTACAAGATCAAAATCATACCAAGTGTCTTTTCTGATCACGGTGAAATGAAACTAGAAATCAGAAGCATAAGAAAACTGGAAACTTCGGAGATATGGGAAAGTAAACATCATACTCTCAAACAAAAGGTCAAAGAAGAAATTGTAGTGAAATTAAAAAATACTTTGAGACAAACAAAAATGCAAACACAACATACCTATACTTACGAGATGCAGCAAAAAACAGTGCTAAGAGGGAAATTTGTAGCTATAACATTTACATTCAAAAAAAAAAAAAAAAGAAAGAAATCAACAATCTAACTTTATACCTTAAGGAACTAGAAAAAGAAATTAACCCAAAAGCTAGCAGAAGGAAGGAAATAAAGATTACAGCAAAGAAAAATAAAATAAGAGTAGAAAACAACAAAGAATATCAACAAAAAGCAAGAGCTGATTTCTAAAACATCAACAAAATTGACAAACCTGTAGCTTGACTAAAAGAACAAGAACCTTTGAATTGCTAAAATCAGAAATTCAAGCGGTGACAGAACTATCAATTCTACAGATGAAGTAGAAAATCTTAGAACTATAAGTAGCAAGGAGATGAAATCAGTAATCAAAAACCTCCCAATGGAAATTCCAAGATCAGATAACCTCACTCGTGAATTCTACCAAATATTTTAAGAAAAATTAACACCAATTTTTCTCAGTCTTCCAAAAATTGAAGAGAAGAGAGTATTTGCTCATTCTATGAAACCAATTCTGAGGCCCTGACAACAGACTTCAGCATGGAGTGCAGGCTAAGTACGGGTGTCAGGCGTCACCCCAGAGCTTGTGATCTGGCAGGTCGGGGGTGAGGCCTGGGAACGCACAGTTCTCACAGTTGCCAAGATGATGATGATGATGATGTTTCCAGAGGACCCGAAGGAAGAACCACTGATTATGGACACTCCTCATAACACCAAGTGCTATGTGCGTGCACTGTTCCCTTGCAGAGGGAACTCCAGGACTCAAGGGAAGCAAGCAGTTACCTGACCAGAGCCCACACCTTACTTACAAGAAGCAGGTGCCTGTGGTGCCACATCACTCAGCTGGGTATTCTGGGAGTGCTGCTCTAATAGCACTTTGTATTTCTGCTTTATTAATCACTATGACTGCATGATCTTACTGCACTCTGCTACAAATGAACACATTAGGAATGTACCCAAAGTCACACAGCTGGAACACAACAGAGTTAGTCTACTCATTCAGGACCCAATTCCTGACCGCAGACCTTGACCCACAGGGCAGGTGGGTGTGCTCATACTAGGTATGTGCTGAGGTCACCTAGAAAGAATATTACTACCTAGGTGCTGGGATCTATCCTTCTACCTTCACCACCACCAGGAAGTCTGATTTCATTTAGACCTGGGTGGGGCTCAGGCACATGGACTCTGAAAATGCATCCAAACAGTCTTACTGCACAGGACTGTCTCATTACGCTTATGGTTTAAGTTCACTGCATAAAATGGCAGTCAGACACAAGAAGGACGTACAGATGTATACATAAAGCCAGACCAGTGTGGGCTAAAAGACTCAGAGACAGACTCAACGACAATGATGGAGTTGGTAGGAAGCCATGTCTCACTCTGTTACCTCCGTGACACTGGGAAAACATGCCAGGTGTGACGTGGGATCACTTAACAAACAGAAACTCATTCCACCCACAAGACACCAAGCATGGCAATGGATCTGAACTCAGTCTTGTCCAAGTATAAATCAAACCTTCATTCCAGTCCTGTGACGCTCCTCTGATCATCCCAAGGGTAAGAAAAGCTACTGCACACAGTAGCTGCTTCCTGGAAACACTAGCTTTCCTGACTGATGTCTATGAGCTTTGATGTGACACATTTGTGTTTTCTCACAAATTGACAAAAGGAGAGGGAAAGAACACTGCCAGTTACTGCTTATCACTATTTAAATGGAAAGGTTTTTCTAATCAATTCTTTGAGTAAATTTCTAATTTCCACCATTTCCAAAAAATTTATCTTTTTTTCATGACTGATCTATCCTGATGTATAAAAAGGAAGTATTTAAAAATGTGGACTGTCTCTGGTTTTTAGGAAAGCATAAAAATGGCCTTATATAGAAAAAAAATTCCATAATACGTGGAACTAACATATCTGTCCCCCAATAAAGAAAGGAGAAAAGGGCTCCTCACCGCCAGGTCACTGTAGATATGGTCACCAAAATATAACACTTTAGATCCTCTCCATCCAGTAAGCTTTAGAAATTCATATAAGTTGCCCTGTAATAAAAGAAAAATATAGATTTTACATCATGTGATAGAAACAGTCCAAAACATTTTTCCAACTTCTAAAAAAAAATTTAAATACCAAAATGTAAAGATAAAAGCACTTTCATTGGAAATTTTTCACACCCTCTTCCCAGGACATACAGACTTTTTGAAAATGTTCCATATTGCCTACACTCCATTTTAACTATTTTTTTACACTTAACATGCTGTGACCATCTTTCAATATCAATAAATATTAATCTCACTCTAAATGTGAAGCTGAAAAGCCCCATGACTTCTTTTACCAATGGCCTGAAGATGGACATTTATGTTGGGATCCATTTTGCAAGTTACTTCATGATAAACATTCTTGTTGCAAGGTTTTATTAGATCCATCTTAATTTTCTTAGGCTAACTTGCTAGAATCAAATGGTAGTGTTAAATCTTAATTTTTCAAGGCCTACAAAATATACTCATTGCCAAATCTAGCAGGCTGTTACACACCCACTAAGAATTATTGGTATTAAAAGAAAAATAAACAACATCAATAACATAAAGATGATCACCAATTCAATTGTGTATTCAAACACTTGACAGTCTTATGACACCAAAATATGTTAAGACTGTACAAAAAACCTTATCTCATCAGGAAATTCTAACTTGGGTAAATGACATGCCAGGATTAATGCTCCTTTAAGAGAAATTCCCAAAGCTCATCTTAAATTTTGTATACTTTTTAGGCAAATGCTTTACATTGCTTTAAAAAACTGGTCAACCTGGTGTTATTTTAGATACTGACAGGTCAAAAATCTAATGATTTTAGAGGAAGGTTGGCCACCACGGTAGACACAGTGGATTCAGGGGAAGAGACTGTGCCTAGCACAAGGAAGTCTCAGTGACTGTCCACTGTGACCATAAAGCAAAGCAACACGAAGGACAAACTGGTCAAGAGATACCTGCTTGTAAATCTGGCCTTTCTGCAACTTGTGGATTTTATCCCAGAGTAAGACACCTTTCTCATTCACCTTTCGGAAAGGTCTAACAACAGAAAGGGGAGACATTACAACACATGATAAGAGTACAGGCTATCTGTCCCCTGAAAGACACCCATTACTTCCTGACAACCAGAAGGAGTTCCCTCCACTAACCTAAAAAAAGCCCTGACCCCAGAACTCATGCCCCTGGCCTAGGTTAATACATTCCACATTAAGCAGACCCCACCATCTACAGACGGTTCACCCCCCAAAAAAAAAAAAATTCCAGAAAACCCCACTATACTGTCTCTGTCCCTCTTAAAAATTCCCGAAGGCTCTGAAAAGCCCTGCATTAAATGAACTTTCTTAGCTCAGATTTCCTGAAGCTACTCAACCATCCAGAAAACCTGCTTCATAAGGAAAGCTCATGGAAACCCTGCCTAGACACTTACTCAACCGAAATTTGACCACATACTAGAAGACTGCTTTGTGCATACTGATTTATTTCGTTTCCCCCTAATATCATGAGCAACTTCTCATGTGAGGACATAGTCTTGAGTACACTGTTTTTACAGCAGTAAAACATGCCCACTGCTGTTTTTCTCCCCAAATACATCATTTTTAATGGCTGCATAACATCCCCTCCCATGGATGTTCCAAACTAACTAGTCATCTGCTGTCGGGCTTTTATAGAAAACACAGGATGGCTGGGAGTGTGGCTCAAGTGGCAGAGCACCTGACTCACAAGTGCGAAGCTCTGAGTTCAAGCCCCAGAACTACATAAATAAACAAACAAACAAATAATAACAGAAGCATAAATACAGATGGAGAGTCACTCAGCTCTTATTCCAGGCATCTAGAATGAAAGGCAAAATAAATGGTGCAGTGAAGGAGGGGAGAGCCAGGCTGAACCCATCCCCCCACCCAGGAAGAATCAGGACCCTGCCCCTCTGCTGTCTATAAACCTGTTGGAAGAGAGGGGGTCCTTGGCAAAGGGATCCTGACCTCAGCCAGGAATCTAAGGACAAATGTATAGCAACAAAGCCAATGTTTGAGGCTGCTTCTTCTAGTTTTCCTTTCATTCTCTTGAATCATGCCCACATTTTTCAGTCTCTATAGATGGTACTTTGGGATTGCCTCTTCTTCTAGGACTCAGGGTGACACTTAAAAAACTAGAACTTGGTGAGCTAGGCATGGTGGTGCATACCTATAATCCCAGATACTTGGGAGGGAGAGGCAGGAAGATCATGAGTTTCAGGTTATCCTGGCCAAAAGGTAATGAGACCCTGTCTCAAAAAAAAAAACACACACACAAAATAAAAGGGCTAGAGGTGTGGCTCAAACAGTAGAGCACTTGCCTAGCTTGCATGCGGTCCTGGGTTCAGTTCTCAGTGGCACAAAAAAAAAGAAAGAAAGAAACTGTAGTTGGTGCAGTGCACTCAGCACTAACTACTACAGGGCAGCATGTTCAGATGCTTTAAATCACTCACAGAGAGACAGGCCACCTGGTCACCAACTGTAGACGAGGTACAAGTGTTTCAACACCAGGCCACTATATAAACAGGAGTTATTTTTAGAACCGTAGAGCAGGAACCTTTAGGGGTGGGGAGCAACTAGTCTGGCCCCAGATTAAAAGATATTTTAGGACTGCTGACCTCCACCCACTAAAACTAACAGCACAGGCCAGTCACTGTTAAAACACAAAACTTCCCCTCCCTCCCAGAGCTATGTGGCAGGAAGACACTATATAAGACAGCAGAAATTTGTCCCACTTGATGCAAAGTCCTGTTGCAAAAATGTTTTGTAAACCTCCCCATGTAATGAATACATCCTGATAAAAAATTTATTTTAAAATGTTATGTAAAATCAAAGTGCAATTTTAAATGCACAAGAGGTATCCATCAGGTGGTCTCTTACTAGTTTTCTTTTTTGTTTGTTTGTATGAGACTCGTTACGTAGCCCAGGCTGGCCTCAAACTTGTGGTCCAAGTGCTAGGATTATAGACATGTGTCACCATGCCCAACACTGATATAGTTTCCTTATGCTTCACAATGTGTCTATGGCATTTTCTATGTGATATTAAGTTTTGATTTTTCATTACTGTCAGTCATTTTCTTAAAGCCTGACTCACAGGTCTGAGGAGCCCAAGGTGAACTGAGAACCATTTCAATGTGCAAGCTGTCTGCTATGTGCTAATTCCAGGGTCCCTACAATTACTTGCTAGAAGGATTACAAATCAAAAGTGATCATATCAGCTATTCGGGATTTTGCAACTGGACTTCACCAAGGCCTGCTCCAAGAAAGGAAATGGAGTCCCCTAGCAAGATGGACACTCACCTCCGCTTATCATTAAAGAAGTTTGGCTTCTCAGCCTGAACTATAACCACATCAAACAGGTCCCTCCAGTCTTTCCCAACGATATACCGCATCCCTTTGTCCCTAGAACAACAAGTCAGCTAGGTTAGTTGAACATTAAAGGATTGAACTACTTTTGCAACTAGTTCTCTTCAACTGCTAAAGTAAACGGCCCAGAAGAAGCAAGCCAGACACCAGCAAGGAGACTGAGAACGACTTACACGAAGCTACTGGGGCTGTTGGTGATAAGAAACATCTTCTTGCCATGGTCAGCCAGTTTGGCCAATACTGCGCGGGTCTGCTCAGCATAACAGATGTACTTTTCTAAGAGCAAGAGAAAAATTCCCACACAGATTCAGCATGAAATCAATCACTCTGTGGGTCCTTACTAAATAGGCCATCTGGGCCCAGCACTGTTCTAGAAACAGTAGAGGGGGGAAAGTCTTAAGGAAATTTGGTTCAGGTTGGTGTGTGGGCACCCAGTGCATCAGAAACAAAGCCCTGGGGAGAACTATGGTGCCACTGCCAGCTCCTCTCCTTTTGCGTTGGAGAGATGTCAAGTTCTGAGACAGAGAGAAGACATCTGTGATGGCAGCATCCAGGTCCTTACACAGCACATCAGAGAGGTGCAGGCAGCCCCGCTCAGCCCTTGGGATGCAAAGTACAAAGCCTGTGCGGTGGCACAACAAGTGGATACTGATGAGTACATACCAATATCTGCTTCGATCGCTCTGTACATTATTCCTTTGATGTGGACGTCTCGAATTGAATCCTGTCCAAAGACAGGTTTTCATCAGCTGAAAGAGGAATGAAACTAGCAAAGCACCAGTCCAAATAAAACAGCGCTACTGCAAGCTTCCGCCTCTGAAGTCTGCCAATCCAAACACTACACAAAGTCTAAACTGGTCCATTTATCACAGGGGGCCCCCAAAACTTCCACAGTGACAATCACAGGTTCTAATACAATTTTCCAAAGGCTCACCTGCTAGAGGTACTTTGCCTGAGTCCTGTATGATAAACAATCGTTTATACGCACTGTCATAAGCAACACCAGGGGATCTAAACAAGGTGAGCCCCTGCTCTCTGCATCTTTGCACCCTTCCTTCCCAGCCCTGGACAACAGCAGTGATCCTGCACCTGAATGTGAGACAGAGGGAGACAGGCAACAGTGTCCTCCATCTCTCCATACTACCACCAATAGGGCAAGACACTGTCCAGGACCCTGGCACCAGGCAGAGACATGGTCTAAAAGACATGGTCCAACTGGCAGACCCAGGAACAGATGGAGGAAGAGGGGCAGGTTAACCTTTTGTAATCTCAAGGGTGTGGCAACCTGACGAAGTGTCAACACAGAGCCCCACTCGAAGTGGGCTCTACATAGGCCTCTGCATAGATGGCACCCTGGAGGTCTATGGAAACTTTCTGGTAAGAGAAGCAGGAGACTAGGCTCAGGAACAACTGTACCTAAGTGTCAGACTGCCAGGAGGAGATTTCTGTCAAGAGCAGACACAATCTCAACTTCAGTTACCTTTCACCACAAGTCTGCTTCATTTTAAACAAGCAACAGAAGGCAATGGTTAAATGCAGGCCAGGCTGCCCAGCTTAAAATCTAGGCTCTGCTACCTATTGACTATGTGACCCTGGACAGGTTACTCAACCTCTCTGTGCCTCAATGTCCTTATCTGTAAAATAGGGTGATGATAAGAATAATATCTACATCCAGGCATTATGGTGAGGATTTAGTGAGTTAATATGTAGAAAGCACTCAGCACAGGACCTGGATAAGCTCTACAGAAGTCTTTGCTATTAGAGGCAGTGATATCTGTAGTAAAGTGAACTCTTAAATAAACACGTCTCCTTGTGAATGCAAAGAGCTGCCATGAGCAATTTATAAAGATGAAGTGCCTGTGCGCAAAAAGGAAACTAGAAACTGAGAACTTCAGTTTAGCTCAAGTAATACCACGCTGATGAGAACTCTAATTCACCCTTTACCACCCAAAATCTAGGATGTGAACAGTCAAAATTTTATATTAGTCATAAACAGACTAAAAATACTTTAGTATGTAAATATATATCATTTAAAAACATAAATGTTCTGAGTAAATATATATTACATAAAAATATGTCTTGTATACTCTTACGTATATCAAATAAATAAACACATTTTAAGTATTTAAGTATTTGTTAAGTATACAGCATAACAAATGTATATAACCACATAACCATGTGGCTCTGAATATGGATTTATTTCTAAATATTGTGTACACAGGCCTCGAAAGGATTCTATCTGTCCATATCCCTCCACTGAGATTTCTGGCCTGGCTTCTGCAGGGCCTCAGAGAGCCATGCGGAACCTTATGAGCAAGAGAAAAAGGTGCCCTACTAGCCAGTCTCCCTCCTTCTCCTATAACCGGACCATCTTTATGGGGTACAGTGTGCACCAAAACATCACGCTGCACCCCATAAAAATGTATAATTATATTCTAGCAACTAAGACCTAAGTGTTTAAAAAGGTCCCCTCTGGGCAATGGGGGATATGGTACACCATATCTCCATATAAGGAGACACTCTCCCTGTGGGTGCAGGCTAAATCCTGGACCAGGTACTCTGGCCTTTGCATCAGAAAGGACTAAAAATCTAGACAGCAGTGTGAGCCCCATCCTGGTAGTACACAAACTGACAGTTTTCCAATTCTCCTGATACAGCAACATATTTGTTAGGACTTTTGGGGTTAAAGTCCAAGGAAAGGTAATCCCCTGGGAGAGAACTATTCAAACCCCCACTCAGACAGAAGGCTGCAGTCTGCTGCCTCCTCGATCCCCCACCACACAACCTTGACATCTTTGTACAGGTGCACAGGCTCATAGTCAATGCTGTTCTTCAGGAAGTGCTCGTTCACACAGGACAGCAGGGTCATCTCAGGCAGGGAGAAGATATCCATGAACTGCTTCATGGTGTTCCCGTGAGAACTCTGCAGATGGAGAGGGAGGCTTTAGAAACAGAGGCCCACCTCCTCACAGTGCACGGGGCAGCATTAGATCCCTCTCCAGCTAAAGAGGGAGATAATAGTGAGTTTACCTTGCTCTTGCCTTCACAGCAGAGCTGATGCCTCACTCTAGAATAACTGGGACAAGACCGACCCCCTTCCCTCCCCGCCTCTCTTCTCCCTTTTCCTCCCTCCCTACTCTCCCTGCACTTAGTCCTACTTCCTGCTCCCTCTCTGGAAGGAAGACCACAAAAGTCAGAGAAGCAGAGGCTTCCCTTCCAGCAAAGGCAGCCAGGAGGCTGACAACCTCTAGGGTAGCCACTGCCACTGCACAGACAGCCGTAGTGACTTCACCCAGCCCCTAGTGACTTCACCCAGCCCCTGGAAGCGTGGTGGCAAACGGGATAGGCACAAGGAGGTAGAGAGTGCCTCTGCCAGGTAGGAGAAAGGGGTTCAGGAGAATCATGAAGGAGCCAGGAGTGACTCTTAACACACTAACCAGTCTCTCCACATCCAATCTCAGGTTTCCCCATAAGTTCCACATGATCAGCAGGTGAGTGCAGTAGTTCAAGTTCCTACAACTTGGGGGCCATGTTTCAAAAACGTTATGGTTTTGCTATGAAGTGTCCCCCCAAAGGCTCATGTGTTGAAGGCTTGGTTCCCAGCTGGTGGCGCTATAAAGAGATTGAACCAAGAGGGCTCTAACTTTGTCAAGGGATTAATTCTCTGCTGCGTCAAAACTGAATGGACTATTAGAAGTCTAGTTGGAAGAACCTTCCTGGTCTCTCTCATTAGCTATCTCTCTCTCTTTCTCTCTCCCTCCCTCTCTCTCTCTCTCTGTCTCTGCTCTCCACAACCTTCTACCGTGATGCTCTGCCTCCCCATGGCAGTGGAGCCAAGTGACCATGGACTGAAACCTCTGAACCCATGTGCCACGATCAATCTTTCCTCATGTCAGTTGTTTCCCCAGATTCTTTATCACAGAGCTGAAACTGACTAGAGAGGAGGAGAATCCTGGCTGTCTCAATAGAGAAAGAGCGTCTCATCACCTTTCCATAGAAGTCGCTCATCTGCTCCAAGGGCACGTGGGACCCCTCGTACATTTCAATGACTTCATCATCAGGGACGACACTGAGGCCTCTGGAAAAGTCAGACAGGGCTGGTAAAGGCTCCACTGGAGAGAGAAATGACCTTCAGACCTCCGTCCACTGCCAGGATTTTTCAACTGTTGGGGAACACTATTATGACCAGGAGCAGAAATGTGCCCAGTAACTGCTGCAAACACCAGATAAGACGTTCCTACTCTCCAACCATTGTCCTACTGGTAAATAACAAGAGTAGGAATAATAACAGCTAATACCACAGGACACCCACCCTATGCCAAATATGAAGTACCTGGGAAAGGCGCTATTCAGTATTCTTCCCAATTCCCAGATGGGGCAGCTGGGGCACAGGACGGTCACCAACCTTAGCCAAGGTTACTAAAGCAGAAAGTGGTGGATCAGGACGAGAACCAGGCTCTCCATGACTCTAGGGCCCAAGCTCTTTAACCACTGAAGTTCACAGTTTCCTAAGGGCTGGCTTTAGGGCAGGGCTTGTCTTTTCTATATTTTTGTTGCCATCACACTCATTCTTCTGATCTCTGACACTGTTCCCTAAGATGGGTGCTGAAGCGTAAAAAGTCATTTATGAGGTTCAGTGGACAAAACCCATGACATGAGCAGGAATCTTGGTGACACCACCTCAGAGGGAAGGACCCCAAATGCTATGTGACACTGAAGACAAAGGAACACCACCACTCGCCTGCCTTGGGATCTGCAGGTAACTCCAGTTCCCCCACCTGCAGGGAAAATAGCGAATTCTAGGCCTGCATTTCACACCATCCTCTGCCAACAGAGACATGACAGGTGCCACAGGCTCACCTGGACTCATTCCTCCAGCCTTCTCCAGAGGAGACAGCACTAGAGAAACAGAACCAAGGACCACGAAACTGCAGAATGACTAGCCCAGGGGACGCCATGCTGCACCACAGCAGGAGCAAGAGGAACTCAACAGGAGCTTCCTTACTTAGACAAATGCGCTGCTTAACATCAACCGCCCTCAACACTAAATCACACACACAATGCACCATATGCTTTCACATGTAATGTTAAAGAAAATGCCACTTCAACCTCTCTCTTCATCTCTATATTGTGGTTCAAGTGAATTCACTGACACTTTGCTTCTCATCCTGATTGACTTGTTTTCCTCTGAAAACAAAAGAAGCACTATACTGCTTTTAGATTTTTGCCCCAGCAATCAGGTAAGACCTGGGTGCCAAACCAGATCGTTCTTGACAGTAACCTTGAGAAATGGCTCTTGCTAAGTAGCAGCAGGAAGGTGTCCACGGCACAATGGCTCTACCACCACAAGGAAAACAGAACAGGAGGGGATCCTAATGCTGACATTGAGTGCCCTGTTCAGCCGCTCTGAAGGCCTGGCCCTGTCCTTAAGAGGGGCTGCGTCCTTAAGGTGCAAGTGGCAAATATCAGCTCAAAAGCAATGCTGAAGCCCATGCGCTGCAATCAGCTGAGTTCCCTGCTCCCCTGCCTCCCCCCCCAACACACACTCGGGCTGCTCCCACAGATGGAGACCCAGCTAGAACGCAGTGACTGCTTGGCTGTGTTTGAATGCTGTAGCTAAACCGGCGCTGAAATCGAAATAAAACCTTTACCCAGCCTGTGTTGGGTATGAGAAATATGGAGTTAAGACGACAGGTCTGAACTCATCTACCCAGGATTCAAATCCCAGCCCTGTCAATCACTAGGGTATCACTCGACAGGTCATTTACCCTCTTAGGGCCTCAAAGTCTCATTCTTGAAACGGGGAACAACAGTGCCTACCTCCTGACATTACTGGAAGATTAAATGAGCTTCTGCACACAGACTGGCTAGTACAGGGTAAACACCACAAAGGTTTGCTGTGCGACTGTGATGGGAATGGTCCTAGCTTTTCACAAGGTTCTGAGGAAGACCCAAAATGTGGGGGGCCCCTCTCCTCCTCTGACCAGCACACTCCCTACCTGGACCCACAAAAAAAACTCAACACAGTATAGGAGCCAAGACCTGCAGCAGGTCTCAGGAACAAGGGACTCTTTCTTCCACCACTCTCTTTCATGACCTCTTGAGGGGTGAGGCCATGAAGTGACAGTTTTGCGCACCTATGGTACTTGTTCTAAACCTGCTTCCTCTTCACACCAGGCCACCCATGAGGCAGGCGATGGACATGTACCCATTTTACAGAGGAGGAAACCAAGGCTTCCAGAGGACCAAGAGTTTGCTAAACACACACACATGTGAGCAGCAGGGCTGTGGGTCACACCAGGAAGTGAATATGACACACTCCTGCTTCTTCAAGAGCTCAGCTCACACCCACTCTGCTCTGATGGCAGAGAACTTGCTAGACCCTAGATCTGAATGCTTGCTCCCTGTCAACACCTCAGCTGGCTCCTCCTGCAGGGCTCTGTCCCTACTCCTTACATGATAGACAGTTTACGCGTAAGCAGAAGGAACAAGACAAGAAGTCACAAGGGAGGCATGGGTCATGGAGGGAAGGCCCCTGTCAGGATGAGAGGTAAGGAGAGGTCTCCCCACAAGCTGGGAAGGGTGGGATTCAGGACACAGAGAGGAAAGAGAAGTGCTTCCTGGTAGAAGGTCACAGGTGCAAGCGCCAAGCAGAAAGAAAGGGGAATTCAGAGGAAAAGAGCCCTTGGGCAGTTTCCCCCACCGGCATCCATGCCCTCTTCCTCAGGTTGGGTCAGGATCAAGCACGTGACCCGAGACAGTCCAATGAAATTCAGTCCTGAGCCTGGCAGAATCGTGGGAAGCTCTCTTCTCCTGTAGAGCTGCAGCTGGGGGAATGTGAACTGGTACTGCCAGGGTCACAGCAGGAAATAGCCTGCCTGAGAGACGGCCAAGCCAGAGAGGCAGAGAACCCTGCCCATATCAATTTCACCCCGGGGAGCCAGCCACACCTGCAACGTCCCTGAACTGCACAATGCATAAGATAAAGTTTGGCTAAACCAGTATGAATTGGATCTTGGTCACTTGCAACCAAGAGTAAAAGACGCATGGAGGAAGAGGAAGCTAAGGGTTTGAAGCAGGCTGACTCAGTACCTAATGTAAAGTCTGGACTTTGCTCTGCAGACAGGAGCCCGTGGGGGTCAGGGCTTAGACAAAGGCACACAATCAAAAGAGCTGGTGAGACTTTTCATAAACATGGACAAAGGACAAACCTTCACTTCTGTACCACTCTTCTCACCACTGCTACAGTAATTTGGGGCAAACAGCAGGAGCTATTAGTAAAGGAGTGAATGTAGGAATGAATGAATAAGCATGCATTTAAGTGGCTTAATGAAAGAGAAATTAGATTATGTTACCAGGTGTGGCAGTACATGCCCATAATCCCAGCACCCAGGAAGCTAAGGCAAGAGGATCATGGATTAGAGACCAGCCTGGGCTACAAAGCGAGACCTTGTCTCAAAAAAACAAATATACACTCACAAAACCAACAACAGCAGCAAAGAACACCCCACAGAGCTGGGCGGTGGCTCACGCCCACAATCCTAGCTACTCAGGAGGCAGAGATCAGGAGGATCAAGGTTCGAAGCCAGCCCCAGGCAATTAATTCCGTGAGATCCTATCTCGAAAATACCTAACATAAAAAAGGCTGGTGGAGTGGCTCAAGGTAAAGGCCCTGAGTTCAAGCCCCAGTACTGCCAAAAAAAAAAAAAAAAAAAAAAAAAAAAACCCCCACAGAATGTTGGTTTTTGGTACCACCATCTTTAGGACCCTACATATCCAGAGGTTCCAGATCACTCAGCTCTGTCACACCGTGACCTGCACAGGCTGCAGGAGCCAGGAAGAGGACCAGGAACACTTCGGATGCTGGAAATGTACTCAGTGACTTTTCAGAATGTGCCTGTGAACCTCACCTGGAAGAGTGGGACTTGCTGGGTCCTTCCCAGAGGAATCTCTGCTGAGATGTAAGGCTGGAAGCCTCAAGGACCCATCCTCTGAATAAAATGGAACAACCAGACCCTGGGAGGTCAGTCCAAAAGTACAAGAAAGTCAAGTGGTAGACTCTGTGAGCATAAAGGTACTCAATGTGGGGAAACATCAAACATATTCCATGTAATGTAAAAAAGAAATAAAAAGCTAATTGTGGCTGAAGTGGTAGGGTGCCTGCCTAGTAAGCACAGGCCCTGAGTTCAAACCCCAGTACTGCCAAAAAAAAAAAAAAAAAGGTAAAAGGTAAGTCTTAGCTGGGCACAGTGGCTCCTGCCTTTAATCCTAGCTACCCAGGAGGTAGAGACTGGAAGGACTGTGGCTCGAGGGCAATTTAGGCAAAAAATTAGCAAGATCTTATCTCAACCAATAGAATATTGGGTGCGTGGTGTGCACCTGTAATCCCATCTATGCTGAAGCCTAAATAGAAGATCTCAATCCAGGCTGCCCCACACATAAAAGTGAGACCCTATTCAAAAACTAGCTAAAACAAAAAGGGCTGGGGGCATGGCTCAAATAGTAGGAAAAAAAAGGAGTATGTTAAATGAAGTAGCAACCTTAAACTTAAAAGTCTGCTGGGAGTGGTACAATCTTTCTGGAGGTCAATTAAGTCATTTTTAAAAGCCTTAAAATGAATAAATATGTTCATCCAACAATTTTACACCTATTAATTTTTCCTAAAATGAGACAAGTACACAAAAACATATAATTATATTTAATGTTACTTACAAAATAAATGGAAATATTGTTTTTAATAGTACAAATTAAATAGATTCACTACCAAAAAAACACAAATAAATAAAAGATCTGCTGAAGGCCTCTGCTTGGTCCTCAGACATTCACAAAAACCATACCACATGGTGGCCAAGAGCACAGACTCTGGAGCCACACTGCCTAGGTATGAATTCTAGCCCAGGCTTTTTTGTTTTTTTCTCCTAAGTGACGTTGGACAAGTTACTCACGTCTCTGGAACTAATAATAATGCCTATCTCACAGGAACATTTGAGGATCAAATGGGTTTACTAAAATAAACCTTTGCCCATAGCAAGACACAGTATTTGTTAGCCACTATTCATTACTACTAACATTATTATCTCCACATTTCTTCTCCCTCCTAAAACACTCAAGATGTCAGTGAAAGAGTCAAAGAAAAAGAAAGCAAAGACAGGCAGGACATTTCAGTATGACACAAACAATATATGCAAAGGAGACATCTAAATTACTAACCCTAAGAACAGAGATATGCAAGGGGACACGGATAAGAAGACCTGATTAACCACCAGAGGCTTGGTGCTGGAAGGCACAAGGATAGTGCTGCAGGATGCGCTCCAGCAAAATGAGGGAGTAAAGCCAGAAAAAGGAAGAGGGAGAAATGAGAGGGAAAGTGGCAAAGGGAAGTCCCAAAATAAGCAACCAGACTGGATCCGCATAAGGGGGGCAGTCAATTTTTTAAAAACAGAAAAACAAATGGTAGATTATCAAAAACATTTAAGTACTGGAAAAGAAACACGTATTTGACATGTGATAGGACACTTAGAAAAAAAGAAACAGGGACACCTGTACGGAAAACAAAGCATGCAAAGAATGAGGCTATTAAAGCTAAGAAAAACCAAACACTGTAGAAGGAATAAAATAATCACAGTGCACTACTTGGCTTAAAAGTGAATGAGGTTCGGCACAAAGTTGAAAGTGTGGTTTTTAGTTTTGTGAATGGGTGATCACAAAAAGCATTTTAAAAAGTTGGCAAACGCTGAAACACACTGTGGTATGAAGCGAGTTGCATATCCATAGCACTGAAGTGTCAGTTTCCATTCCTGGGCTGAGATTTTTTTCCTGTGGTTGTATTGTTCTGATCTCATGTACACCAGAGTAATTGATTTTTTTGTTTTATTTTCTCGTGGAGTCAACATCAAATAAAAAAAAATTAAAAAAAAAAAAAGAGTGAATGAGGTAAGACTTGCAAAGTCATAATGGACATAATGGTTGACTTAAAAAAACAAATACTAACATCTTAATGAGTATAGATGACTGAGACTGAGCAGGTGGGAGGCTCCAGAAAGTTAAATCCTCAACCCCCACAGCAGGGATAATGTCCACAACCAGTGAGTTAGGAAGGACAATTATGAGCACATTATCACATTTATTTATGTGCGTTTGCGTGCGTGTATAAAAAAAAACCCAAAGGAGTCTGATGTGCCTGGGTAGGGAGAGGGAACACAGGGCTGTGGCTGCTCTCTAGGATACCTATGTGTGTGTTTTGCTTTGATTTAAATAGACAAATCTCACAAAGAATTTGGGAGAGAAGAATCTAAAATGGGCAGACTTTTTTAAAGGTTTGTGACATGATCCTCAAAGCAAATCACATTCCTGAATACCCTCCCAATTAGAATTGGAAAAGATAAAAACGTAAAATCCTCCATTTCATTTTTTATTTATTGTGGTACTGGGGTTTGAACTCAGGGCCTTGCATTTTGTAGACGGGTGCTCAACCCCATGAGTCATGCTTCCAGCCCTAAAAAAACACTCTGAGAACCACCCATTTTAAAAGTTACAAAGACTTCTTGCTGAGCAAGTACTTCTGTGAATTCTAATAAGCAGGACACTGCTCTCCCTTCCCCCAAGCAACGCACACTTCCTCCCCAGGAACCTCAGTTCCCTGGTCCCAGAGGCCTCCAGAGAGCCACTCCTCCCCCAGAGTCCCCCCAGGGTTTCCCATGGCCTGAAAAGGTTCCACCATTGCTTGTGTCACACTGGGCTGCAAGTCCTTCACTTGTGTGGCTTTTTCCCCTCCACTCCACTCCCAGCTCCTTGAGGGCATCCCTGGAGCCAAGCCCTCAGCACCAGGATGTGCTTCCTCCTGAATGAGTGAGCGAGTGAGTGAAGGAACTACAGGCCACACACTGCAGCTCTCCTCACCCCTGACACCCAAAACCACCGCCAGGTGATTACCTTTATCTCTTCCTGCTCTTACCTGTAGACTGTTCCCAGCTGGATGTAATGAAAAGCATCAATCTTCATCAATATTGCCTTTAAAAACATAAACACATGCACATACAAATAATGCACAACACTTTACATAGGGAACGAGCAATCCAGGTGTCTAATAAATCCTATCAGCCTTAGTTGTCCTGACAAGAAGCACACTGTTCCTAGAAGTCTTGCTTGTTAAAGTGCTTTACAAAAACTGCTGGGAAAACTGGTTAGCAGTCTGCAAAAAACTGAAACTAGATCCATGTTTATCACCCTAAACCAATATTAACTCAAAACGGATCAAGGACCTTAATATCAGACCCCAAACTCTAAAGTTGGTACAGGAAGGAGTAGGAAATACTTTGGAACTAATAGGTATAGGCAAAGACTTTCTCAGTGGAACCCCAGCAGCTCAGCAACTAAGAGATAGCATAGACAAATGGGACTTCATAAAACTAAAAAGCTTCTGCTCAAAAGAAATGGTCTCTAAACTAAAGAGAACACCCACAGAGTGGGAGAAAATATTTGCCACCTACACATCAGACAAAGGACTAATAACCAGAATATATAGGGAATGCAAAAAACTAAACTCTCCCAAAATTAATGAACCAATAAAGAAATGGGCAAGTGAACTAAACAGAACTTTCTCAAAAGAAGAAATTCAAATGGCCAAAAAACACATGAAGAAATGTTTACTATCTCTAGCCATAAAGGAAATGCAAATTAAACCAAAGATTCCACCTCACCCCTGTTAGAATAGCCATCATTAGCAACACCACTAACAACAGCTGTTGGCGAGGATGTGGGGAAAAAGGAACCCTTTTACACTGCTGGTGGGAATGTAAACTAGTACAACCACTCTGGAGAAAAATTTGGAGGCTTCTTAAAAATCTAAACATACATCTACCATATGATCCAGCAATAACACTCTTGGGGATATACCCAAGAGAATGTGACACAGGTTACTCCAGAGACACTTGCACACCCATGTTTACTGCAGTACTATTCACAATAGCCAAGTTATGGAAACAGCCAAGATGCCCCACCACTGACGAATGGATTAAGAAAATGTGGTATCTATGCACAATGGAATTCTATGCAGCCATGAAGAAGAATGAAATGTTATCATTCGCTGGTAAATGGATGGAACATCATTCTGAGTGAAGTTAACCTGGCCCAAAAGACCAAAAATCATATGTTCTCCCTCATATGTGGACATTAGATCAAGGGCAAACACAACAAGGGGATTGGACTTTGAGCACATGATAAAGCGAGAGCACACAAGGGAGGTATGAGGATAGGTTAGATACCCAAAAAACTAGATAGCATTTGTTGCCTCCATTGCAGAGAAACTAATGCAGATACTTTAAAGTGACAGAGGCCAATAGGAGAAGGGGACCAGGAACTAGAGAAAAGGTTAGTTTGAGAAGAATTAATTTAGAAGGTAACACACATGCACAGGAAAGCAATGCAAGTCATCTCCCTGTATAGCTATCCTTATTTCAACTAGCAAAAACCCTTGGTCCTAGAGATAAGGGCAAAACAGTTTCTGCTGGGTATTGAGGGGGTGGGGGGAAGAGGGAGGGGGCGGGGTGGGTTGTAAGGGAGGGGGTGGGTGCAGGGAAGAGAAATGACCCAAGCATTGTATGCACATATGAATAATAAAAAAATTAATTAACTAATTAATTTAAAAAAACCCTTGGTCCTTCCTATTATTGCTTGTAGTCTCTCTTCAACAACATTAGAGATAAGGGCAAAATAGTTTCTGCCTGATAGCGAGGGGGTAGAGGAGGAGGGGGAGGGGGTGGGGGGAAGAGGGAAGAAATGACCCAAACATTGTATGCATACATGAATAAAAGAAAAAAAAAAAGAAAATGGCCAATCGGCAAAAGAAAAAAGGAAAGCAAAATGGTAGCTGGCTCCTCCCAACACTAAAACTGACTACTACTGGCAAGAAACACACTTCCAAAAAGCTGGGTGTGTTCAGTCTTTTCTTCCTTCCAAGAGGTTTCATCCAAACAGATTTGGATACTTTGGTTCTGCAGACCCAAACGACATTATTTTAAAATGAATTAACCTCATCAGCAAACAACAGCACCACAAGTACCATTTTATTAGGCACAGTTTTATCACCAAACACCAAGAAACTGTAAAAAACACAAGACTTACCCGCTGTACGTCATAGTGCAGTCCACGAATGGCAAAGTTTGGGTCATACTCATACTTTCTGATTTCCACAGGATACTGGGAGAGAAGAAAAGAGCAGGTTTTAACAAATGGTGTACCAAACTCTGGCCCTTGTGCAAATGCTTAGGGAGCAGATGCATTTTGGTGGGAAGGTGGGATCTATGGGGACAAACTGAGGCAGGCTACACTTAGGGAAAGTTCAAGCCTCTTAGAACATATATGACTTAATGTTGTGTTTCAGGTTGAACATCCTTCTCTTTCTCTGAGCCTTCTTTTCAATTGCAAGTGTGTACAGGTTGTTCACACCCTGGTGCAGGGACAGCTCAAACCACCTCCACCTGGTCCACGCCCCTCCCCACTCATCGATTATTGACGGTTAGGAATCATCAGGTCCTTCCCTTCCTGTTGCTTAGTGTAGGTTTGAAAAGCACCTGGAAAGAGAAAGACTCTCTGCTTCCCTCTTACTTGGCCCACCATGGCCTTTGTAATGCCTTCCCTTAATCTTTAATAAACTCCGTTACCTTCCTTATCACACCCACAAGTCCTGCCTGGATGCTTCCACGTGCGACACAAAGAGTTTGGAAATCTTCTGATCAGAGACTGCACCCGTGAACAGCTTGTCCCTCTGCTTCCCTGGCCACAGAGCCCTCCATCCTGTCCCAGGTCCTATTTCACTGTCCAAGCACAAGTCAGGCCTCATTTCCTTACCCCACCTTCTCTCATCTTAACTCTGTCCTCCCCTGCCCTCTCTTCCCAGTGCCCCTAGACTCTGAAACTCATCTGGTGCTCCCCCAGATCCACCACTTCCACCTCCTGTTTGTAAGGCTACTGAGGAACTGAAATGTTCCCTCACTGTGAATAGCACAATTTCTCCCAAAAAGACCATCGACCTCCATTCAGCTCAAATTTGACGCCGCCATGTAGCCCCACTATGGGGTTTCCCACAGAGCCCTGGTATTTCCAAGAGGACCCCTCCACAACTGCTCCACTGCTGTTCTGCCTGGACACCAGGCTGCCACTCCCCTCCCCAGCTGGAGAGCCCACAGCCCCCTCCCACTTGCCCAAGGGAGCCCCTTTCTCCCCAGGGTTCCCTCTTCCTGCTCCACCCCTCAGTCTGAGAACACACAGGACTTTGAGGGGCAGTCCAGCTCCCCTGTTATGTCCTCATTGTGAAACCATCGCTCGCACTATGCAGGTGTGCTCCAGGCACCTATGTGCTTCCCTCCCTCCCCTGCCAAGTCTCAGAGCGAGATCACAGCTATCTCAGCGAGAGCACAGACCTGCCAGGATTCTGCGGCTACTACAGGTGGGCCCTGCCTGCCATGCCCATTCTACGGAGAGGACATCAGGAGTTCCATTGGCCAGGCAGCAGGGGCAGGGTAAGCAGGGAGTGAGGCTCAGGCCAGAGGACAAAGTACATGTTCCAGAGCCTGAGAGGAGCCATCACCAGCTTACAACCTATCAGGGTGTAAACTACAGAGGTAAAAACCTGGAACACCATCAAGACACCCCCCCCCCGCCCCCTGCCAGGAAGCCTCTCCATAGTGGGCTGCTAACTTTTCATGGACAGGGTGAGGGTCATTCATGTGAGAACAGTTCCTGGAGCTTCTGGGCTGAATACACGCAGCAGATCTCAAGTCAGGCTGCATGAAGCTCTGACTCAAATGTCACATTTGGCCACATTTATCTGGCCACCTGGCATGTGAGCCAAACTGGTATTTCCCCTCGTGGGCGTTTCCAAGAGTCCTGAACACCACGTACAGTTCTGCATTTTTATTGACACCCTTTCCATAGCCCACACTGAACCCAGCGACGGTGACATGGTTCTGCTCACACCAAAGGGAGGCCAAGAGTTTCAAAACCTCTGCAGTCTCCTTTTATCCAGGATGAGGTGAAGAATAAGGCCAGCCAGGAGCCACCTACTGAAATGTCACCAAGAGGTGCCTTCATTGAGCACCAAGCCAAGCATTTTCTATGGCTTACTTTTCCCTTACTGCACCAGCATGAACAAGGCAGGGCATCTCTGCCTATTTTACTGCCTAGTAATCTGAGGATCAGAGTCAAGGAACTTGCCCAAGGTCACAAAGCTACACACTGGTTGGGCCAGGATTTGAATCCATGTCTGTGTCATATCCAAGTCCCCCACTAAACTCCCATAATCAATTCTGCATCAAATGTGACAGGAGCACCTGCCAGCTCATTGGGGCTCAACAAGCCTGTTTAAAGGGTTCACAGTTTCAAGTGTTTTCAAATGGTTAAAACATAAAAGACAATAGTCAATGACTTTGAGGGCTGGCAAAAGTAGCTGAAAAGGCCAAGGGCTCCAGGAAAAACAAAGCCTTAGTGATGAGAGCAGGTGCCAAATCCTGGTCCCACTACATACCAGAAGATCCTGGTCCCACCCTATGCTAGCAGATAACCTTGGGCAAGGTCCTGTCTCTCAGAGCCTTGGTCTTCTCATCTACACAATGAGGGTAACAAGAGCTCTGTCCTGCGGAAGTAGAGAGGATTAAGTTAAAAAATGCCTGTGGGGAGTCAGGGCAGAGCCTGGCACATAGCAAATGCTCAATAAAACTGAGCTGCCTCAGTGGGCTGGGAGCTGGGAGTCCTGGGGCTTTACAGTCACTCTGCCAGGCTCCTGAGGGACATTGGGCGAGTCCTCTCCAAGGCCTCTTCTCTCACCTGAAAAACGAAACAGATGGACAAGGTGACTTCTGGGCTCCTCTCCTGCCCCTAAGTTGTAATCTCCCCCACAACCAGCCAAGTCAAAAATGTCCTCATTCTGGCTCCTCTCCAGCATATAACATGAGCCCACGACATCCCTGAGGATGACTGTCAACCATCACATCCAGCCCAGCAAGCCAAGGCACTCAGCAGCAGCAGGTGACAGCCCTCTCCAATGGTCTGTGGCTAGGTGTTTCAGGACTCTTCACAGTTGAGAAAATTTGCACCACCCAGAAAAACAAGACTCACCCAATGTGAGGTGTCATGGAGATAACTGGTACCCCCAGAACAATAAGAAATATAAATGAAGCCAGGAGTGGTGGTATGTACTTATAATCCCAGCTACTCGGGAGGCAGGAGGATCTTGAGTTCAAAGCCAGCCCCAAGAAAGTGACCCTGTATCAAAACCAAAATAAAAACACAAGGGCTGGGATGGGACTCAAGTGACACAGCACTTGCCTAGCGTGTGGGAGATCCTAGGTGGTTCAATCCCCAGAACTGAATTAAAAAAAAAAATACATACACATACAAATGATAAAGGGAATTTCTGGGGATTTTGATTAGAATTCTGATTTAGGCCCCATCTGGTTTCCTTCAGGACCTGAGTCTGTTCCGATACTAATGCAATCTCAGAAGGCAACTGTGTACTGATAAAGACCAAAGTGTCCCCTAAACAAAAATGTCCCTACAGCTCAAGCAAAGTTAATGCAACAGCAGACCCAGGATTCCTACAGCCTGGCCATGTTCCTCCTGCGAGGCCAAGTGCAGCTCTCTGGACACAGCTAGTGACCTCGACATTAGCGCTGGCTGGGTTTCAGAGATCCAATGCCTGCAACATACTCATTTCCAGAATATCGGTTTGATACTTAAAGTGGGCTGGCTCAGGAGTCTAACTAGAGGCAGGGCAGAAAGACATGAAAAGCACTCCAAAATCCCCACAGAACAGAAAGTGATCTCAAGGGAGAGCTGGCCCCACATGAAGCACAGTGCTCCCTCAGATGTGCAGAATCCATGGATGTGTACATAAAGCACGTCCTCAGCACAAACCTTGTGCCTAGCACAGTGTCAGGACCTGGGAACGAGGCGGTGAACGATGGTGACAGTCTGTGCTCCTGAGAAGTCCCACCTTAAGGAGGCGCACCGTAAACAAATGAGCACACAGAGAGCCCAGTGCCTGGAAACGATGGTGAAGAAAGTGCAGGGTGAGGTCAGACCTGGAGGAAGGGGACCAGCAAGCCTCAGGCTGTCTAGGGGTGGGAACAGTATGCTGAGGCAGAGGACACAGCAAGTACAAAGGTCCAAAGTTAGGAGCCTCTGGTCAGAGCATAGGGGAGCGAGGGCAGGAGAGAAGGAAGAGGCCAGAGAGGAAGGTGGGGGTGGAGCGGGGTGGGGCAGCAGGTGACACTGGAAGGCCTTCTATAACATTTAAAGGCTCACTCTTGCTGTCAAATAGAAAACGGATTGTGGGACAACAACACAAGCATGGAAATCTGAGGGAAGGCTGCTGCAGCACTGTGAGAGGTGATGGGACCAGGGCAGTAGCAGTAGGGGAGACAAAAAGCACATAGAGTAGGACACATCAGTGAGTATCTTATGGATGAGGAACAACACACAGCTCACAGTGACTTCCTCCCAGTGCTCAGGATGGAGAGAGGTAAAAGGACTGGGAAGCCTGAGAAGCACCCCCAGCAGGGTGATCAAAGCCAACACCATCCGTGGTAAGTCAAGCATTTGCTAGGATGTGATGAAAACGGTGCTGTACATCTGTGGCCTTCCTGCCAAACCCACAATCCAGTCTAACCATGAGAAAAACATCAAATCAACCTCAAGATGGGGCATCCAACAAAATACCTGACTACTATTGTTCAAAAGCATAGAAAACCTGGGAAACCCCACCAGAGCCAAGAGGAGCCTAAGGAGACATGGAGCCAACTCTAACATGGTGTCCTGCTGAGAGCCAGAATAGGGGAGCAGGTGTGGTAAAAACTAAGGACGTGGGAACAAAGTGCAGAATCCCGCTAGTAACACTGGTCCTTGTGACAATGCACCACAGTGATGCAAATGCTAACATGAGGGGACCTGGACATGGATGTACACCGAAACCTGGTATATTACCTTTGCAACTTTTCTAGAAGCCTTAAGCAATCTTAAAACTACAGGTTTATTTCGAGAAAGAGGGGGCCCACCATACTTGCTGAGCAATGAATCGGCCCTGGGATATGGGATGCAAGCAGTCATAGGTAACATGAGACTTTGGATCTAAACCACCGAGAGGGTGGTCACCAGTATCCACTGATGAGAAGAGATGCTGACAAAGATGTGACAGAGGTGATGAAATCAAGAGCCCTTCCAATGCCCCTTCTATTCCTTGGATAGATGAAATGAATATAATTATTGTCAATTTGTATTTCCATCTTATAAGAACTTGTTCTTAAGTTGAGACCTGTTGAAACTGTTCCAGGAATGGAGGGAGAGGGAGTAAAGGAGAATGATGGAGGGGGTGAATTCAACTATGATATATTGTAAGAACTTTGGTAAATGTCACAATGTATCCTATTCCCAGAACAATTTAAAAAAAAAAAAGATTTAAAAAAATTTGTTCTTTTTTTTTTTAAAGGGTAACTATAAAGGAGCTGAACTTTTTACGTTTGCTTCTTGGAATGATGCTAATTGCTGAATTTACTGTCCTATTACAGTGCGTCTCAAAAGCAGATGTCCGCCCATCGCTACAGGCACATAAAGTGCATTGAATTTTGGCAGGAAGAATGGCACAAACTCAGTGCTGCTGGGAATAACTGTTTTGCTCAATCACAGCAAGAGGAAAATCTGCAGATGCATAACCAGCTCTATTAATATGCCCGATGTAATTAGTAGTATAACATTTCTTTGATCAAAGCAACAAACAGGCATAATGACAATGAAGTGACGAGGCCCTTCAATCTGCTGGCTTTCCAGGCACAATCCCACCTCTTACTTATCCATCTCTTTCATCTCTCCCCCCAATTTCATAAATGTTTTATGTTCACACATTTTTTATTTTCATCAATATCTTATTTTCATCTGAACAAAAAACTGGGATAGAAAGGTGTTATTAATCCTCTGAGGAGCCATGGAGAATAAAGAACAGCATGTAAGTCCCGGGGAGACAGATCTGAGTTCAAATCCCGGCTCTGTCTCCTACTGGCCTTTGGTCTTGACCTGGCAGCTTCACTCTGAGGCTGTTTCTTCAAATGCACAACAGACACACATGTACGTGAAAGGCTGTCGTGCAGATTAGAGACAACGACATTAGTACTAGCCAACACCTACTAAGTGTTTTCCACCTGCCAGAACAGTCACAACAATAATGGCAAAAGCACTGTTACGAGGCCCCTTTTACAGAAGAGGAAACTGAGGCCCCGAGAAATTGGGTGAGTTGATCAAGATTGGGTAGGAAGTCAATGAGGAAAGCAGGATTTGAATCCCAGCAGTCAGGCTTGAGAACTTGGACACTTAGCAGACAACCAGAGAACAGAGCTGTTACCACAATGACTTACATTCCACAAGTGACATGGGCCTAGATGCCAGCACCGACATGGCAGCCTTGGTGTCACCTTCCATGGGTGGTGAATGGATGGATGCAGCCGACAGCATGGGAAGAGCTACCTAGCTACTCAGCATCCATCCTCCCGGCCCAGGGGAGGGGCACAGAGTCTCTTGAACACGTGGAGAGATGTGGCACAGTGGCAGTAACAAAGCAGGCTGCCTCCTGGCTTAGGGACTAAAGGAAGGAATATGTCTGCCAGATGCCGTGTGGATCAGGACAAAGTGAGCTGCTAGCCTCCAGTCAAAGAATATACTGGATCAGCTGGGAAATAGCTCGGTGGCACAGCACTTGCCTAGCATGTGCGAGGCCCTGGGTTCGATCCCAGCACCAAAAAAAAAAAGAATATACTGGATCAAATGGCCAGGATCCAAAACTCATGAAACTTTGCCTACATTAGTAAGAATACAGTATCCAGAACCAGGGAGGCAATGGTTTCCTCTACTCATTCCACACCACCCAGACCTCACCTGAACATCCTCAGTTCAGGGCTTTATATTTGAGAGGGACCAAGCAGATCATACACAAAGGAGGGTGACCAGAATGATGAAAAGGAAAGAGGACAAAGGATAATGGTTGAAAGAGTAAGAATGACCAGCCTGGGAAAAGAGAAGTCTTGGAGGACACATGGCTGGTTTATAAAACACTGACTCCCTCGTATATCCACTGATAACTCCACCAAGTACAAAGCGCTCCTTTTCATGATTTGGGTTTCCAGGTTTCTCACTCCCACCCACTCCACCCAGCCCCAGCCCACCTCTGCTGGCAAACTGGGCTGAAATTCCACCTCCTTTGCTGTTTCCCCAATTCCCTTAATTAAGCAGAGAAAGTTGTTCTAACCATCCTCTGTGCCTCTTTGGCTCTCTGTCAGATTTCCACAGGGGCCACTACAGATGGCTTCATAACCAGCTCCTGTGGGCCTGACTCGCATCCAGGCTGCTGCAGGCTGTCCACGGGAAGTGACTGTGTCCTACCCAATTCTCTACCCTCTGATTCCACAGCAGGCCAGGGCTCAAGGAGGCAAGGAACAAAGGCCTGAGGAGTATGTGACAGAGGAAATAAATGGGGGAAAAGAGAAGAGATCAAGGATAACAGCTGAACCAAAGCAGAAGTGCTCAACCAATAATGCAAGAAGTTCAAAACCAGAACAAAATCCTGGAGCAACAGGTTGTAGTCTGAGACGGAGATTGTAGCCGTGCTGCTTGGGGTGGCACAGAGGGCACTGGCCCGTGGACCTCTACGGTCACTTCTCATCCTGACTGCTGAAACGTGTCCTCAAGCCAGGTTAGGAAAAAGAACGCTAGGATTCAGTGCTTTCCATTTTTCCTTCCTCATTAAGAGCTCCCAAAAACACTATGCCATCAGCAGACGCGTGCATGCTCCGTTCGTTACACAGGAAAACAACTCCAGCTGGTGCTGCAGGTAAAACACTCAGCATTTGAGGAATTCCTTCTCAACAGAGCTCAACAAACCATAATTTCTGCAGACTTTGTAAGAAATTATGCTGTCACCTTGTGAAAAATGGGAGTTTAAATATCTGCAGCCAACTCTCCACTACCACATACCCTGGGATAGTCTTTTCCAAGAGACAGCTAAAGACTTTTTAAACACAATTTTCTTCCAGGGAGAGTCACTGGAAATCTGGCAAGGACCGAAGTGACTCCCATGTGCGGGCTGGGGCCCGTCGGCCACGCTGTTGGTTCTGCAGCTATGTAAGGGGAAAGGCCGCGCGTACCCGGTGCTCGTTGATGAGCAGGTCCCGTGCAGCGTTGAAGATGAGCGTGTGCAGCTGCTTGGAATAGAACACCAGGGTGTAATCGTAATCAAAGCCATAGATCTCGATGTCCGACAGGCTCATCTCGTTGTTGGAGAAGATGGCGTCCGGATTCAGCAGGTGGTTCATAATTGAAGGAACCAACTCTAGGAGTAAAGACAAAAACACATTGCCTCACATAACACACAAGGCTTAGTGTGACTTCCAAATTACATGGGTAAACCGGAGAGAGCTCTACCACTATAGACTTCCTGAGGATACAACCATAACCTACTCCATGAGACTTGGGTATAGTGGTGTGTCATAACCAACCTGACAGTGTCACATAACCCCTCGTTGTGCACCCTCTTGTGCTGTCTCTGCGTTCACTTTTGTGACCCTTCCCTCCAGCTGTCATCATTAGTGTGACTCCCCCACACACCATCAGGGTCACTGGACAGCAGCAGCTCCATGGGCAGAGATAGCGATTTCATGACGGTTATTCCTTCTTGGGGCTCTACCAAAACTTGACTCTTACAGTGTTCATAAATTTAATGAGCCCTTTTAAAATACTACAAAGCGGGGCTGGGGCTGAAGGAGAGCTGAAGCTTGGCCTGTGTGAGGCCCCAGGCTCTGGTCCACATGGAAAACAATCCTAGAAGCCACAGGGCATGTTAGTGGCCCTGTTTTTCCAGTATGTTGAAATAGCTTGCTATTTTTGTCCTCCTAGGAAACAATTCATCATTATCCATGATGACACCACCTATGATTGCAAAAAATAAAAAAAGACCAAATTAAGAAAGCAAGAGAATGACAGGAGAGCCTCCAAAATGGTGCCATGGTAAGAAAAGCCAGCCCCACGACCCCATGCTTCCACTCCCAGCCCCCCACTGCACCGTTTTTGAGAAGCTCTAAAGGGCTTTCATGGAACACGGCAGAGAATTCACTTTTATTTCCCACTCAAAATGACAGAAAAGAAGAAGAAAGCCATTTCACAGTTATTAGATGTATCTGAGCTGACAGCAGGAGACAGGGAGCAGCTCTCCAGAGCATGATGCAGGAGCTGAAGAGAGTCTCAGGAGCACACCCTCAATGAAATTTGGGAGCAAACACTGTATAATTCAAATACAAAAAGGAAATGTTGTATTCTCATCCAGATAGTCATCTAATAGGGAGTCATTTAAAAAGGAAAAACTTCGTGCCATCAGTCTTGTGACAAAAATACAGACCATCCTAATTTTGCTAAAAAGATATGTGACAGAATTCATTTACCTTTTTTAGGATTTTGTGCATCAAATTTTGCTTGTAACGGCTCAGAAATACCAAAAGCTAGAGCTATTTCTGAAGCTATGGGCAAAACAACTAAAACTTGTACTCAAAAACTGACCTGTGTTTTTAATACTCTTGCCATTATGAAGGACAGCCTCCTGGCTCCATCAGGACAGCTGGAGCCCCTTTTTGGGATGGCGTCTCACAAGGTGAGCCTGAACCCCTGGGCTCAAGCAATGCTCCTGCTTCAGCCTCTTGAGCAGCTGGGACCACAGATGCAATAGCAGACGGTCTTTAAGAAGCGCAAGATCGTGCATCACGTGCAATCAGAAAGACTGTGCATTGCCTCATTCCATCCCTTCAGCAGCCTTATGAAGCAAATACTAGGTTACCTACTTCACACATGTGCACAGTCGAGGCACACCAAAATTACAAGCTTTGCCGAAGGGTACACAGCCAACCAGTGGCAGGACAGGCATTTGAATCTGGGAAGCACAGCTTCAAAATCTAAGTTCTAACTCCATCCCTGGATCACGGGACCAAGCAGCCTCTGTGAAGGGCTGAGAGAGTCAGTCAGCACTTCTGAGCATCCCCTTTCCTGTCTGTTCATTTCTTTCTGACTAGGAGCAGCACAGTATCCACTTCCACTGTAATGACTCCCCTAGAACAGTCAGGAGGTACTACTCTTACCCGGTAACAGCTCCAACTGGGGGACCAGGCCTCGATCAGGGCACAGTCCCAGCTGTACTGAGGCATCCACAAGCATCCCAAGCACTTCACAGGCTCTTTGAGATAGAAATCCCTTGGAAAACCTAGCAGAAACTATTGAATCCTTGCCCTAGAAAAATGCACACACAATGCACTCCTGTAATCCCAGCTACTCAGGAGATCAGGAGGGATCAAGGTAGGCCCAGGCAAAATGTTCACAAGATTCCGTCTCAACCAATAATGCTGGGTATGATGACACACCTGTCATTACAGGTAAATGGGACACATAAATAAGAAGACTGCAGTCCAGGCATAAATGAGACCCTATTTGGAAAATAAAGAAAAAAGAGAGGAGGCGTAGCTCAAGTGGTAGAGCACCTGCCTAGCGAATACAAGCTCTGTTCAAATCCCCAGAGAGAGGAAGGAAGGAGGGAGGGAAGGGGAAAGGCTGTCCCCTGAAGCCTGTTCCCACATTACATCCCCTGAAACCAAGCCTCTATGTCCCCGACTCAGAGTTTCCAGACCAACAAGGTAAACGAATGAATGAATAAATCAATTTCATTCACACTGATCTAGCTGTGACTTGAGTCTACTGAAAACCCACAACTAATATGCACCAACAGTTCCACTTCTTCATCAGCTTCCTTTGTCAAAACCAATGAGGCAGTAACCTGTGTTTTTTGTTGTTGTAATTTTTTTTTTCATTTGCAAATAACACAGATATGAGGCCAGTAAACAGACTGACATTTAAGAAACTTGAGGGCAGATGGCTCACAAGAACGAGTTCCGGGCAGGGGACAGTCCAGCACTGCCCAGCCCCTGGGTGTCTAACCCTTGTCTTACACAATGAACAAGTCACAGACCATGTCATTTTTTGGATGTGACCACACAATGTTGTCCATGCAGCATAGTGATTCAGGGTGGCTAAGAGCATGGCTTTCAGGTGACCAATCACTCACTTTTATAGGCAAGAGAAGCTCTAAAAGCTTCCTGTGAAGCGGGAAAAATCCCCCCTTATCAGCGTCCTAGGAGTGACACAGGTTCACCACTGGCCAGAGCCCAAGGCAGTGAATGTCACATGACTGCCATCGCCAGAACACCTGGCTGCTCTGCTCTATGTGTCATCCTCAAAAGACCCTAAGAGGGATCCCCGCACCCCTGCCACCCTTACCAAAACAGTTCACGCAAACATGAATAGGACAGAATGGGCAGCCCTCGCAAAGAGTCTGTCTGAACTTGAAAGCTCAAGTGGATGCCTAAATTCTGTCTTTACTACTGACAGGGAGAGAAAATAAAGGATACCAGGACTTAGGTCCAGAAGTCACACATCTTCCCTCTAGTCAAGGAAATATTTTAAGCTGTGTAGAGATCTGAGCTTGGGAAGCACAATGTTTACCAACTACCTCGTCCCCTTCATGTTCAGAAATGCTAAATGCCTCTCCTTTAATGAAAGCCTGAAGTCCAGCAGTGCCAGCACTGTCTCTCACAGAGCCGTGTGTACCTGTGAGAAATCTATGACCTGAGTGTCAAAGGGTGTGTCTTCAGAAAGGCACAGTGACTATCAGTAAGCCCCTGGAGAGCTCTAAGCACTGACCAAATGCATTGCTTATACTAGTCAAAGACAGGAAGACACAGAACGAGCCTGACAGACAGGGCCAAGGCTGCCCGAGATGATAATGCTCCATTGTCTGTGCTCACCAGGTAGTTACACCATCTCACGCTTGCTCCCACCAGCTGCCCTCTCTCCACACACGCACAAAGACTGCTGTCCTCCTTCCTCTCTTACCTCCCTCCCTACTCTTGGCTCTGGCCAACAGATCATGAGCAGAAGTGACAAGGGGCATGCGTCAACTGCAAAGCAGCATGTGGACACGTGACAGAGACACCACAAGACAAAGAAGCTTGGAGGCCACTACATGGAAGCTGGCTGAGCTGCAGACTTGCAAGAATCCCCAGTGGACTCAGCACGAATGAGAAGGAAACTTCGGTTATGGCTATCTGTAGGAAGCCACTGAGACTTTTTCTGTGCTGCTTGTCACTGCAGCATAACTAGCCTAACCTATGCCTTTTATTCCTCAAATACCCCGAATTCATTTGGGAAAGCTCCACTCAGCCTGTGTGGCTTCAATGTGGAAAAGCAAGTAACCCAGGTCTGGCCCAACAGAGCACCCCCTCACCAGCACTGACGAGTTTGGAACAGGCCCAGGGTGCCTCTCTAGCAATCATCATACTTCCGGTGAAGACAGAAGGGAGCCAAAGAAGACAATCAGGTCAGTTTCTAGACTTGTAAGGGAATTTCAAGGAAAAGACATTCTTTCCTTCCAAACACAGACCTAAGAGGATGTAAACCTGAGGATGTGAGGACCCACTACTAAAAAGCTAAAAAGGATGCTCAGGGAAAAGAGGAAGGTCAAAAAACAGAGGAAACCATGAGTGACGACACCTGTACTCAGGGAATGACACGCTTTGCAGCAAGCACATCCGCTGAACTTTTCAGTTACGTGAACCCATACAATTTCTTCTTCGTAAAACGTTTTTGTTTAAATTAAATCAGCCTAACTTGGGTTTTCTATTGTTTGAACCGAAGGAGGCCTAAGTAGAAGTGTAAGCATCATCAGCCTTACACCTCACACCATCTTCCCATACACCTCCTGCACAGGCCCTGTATTTGACAATGTGTGATGTATTACTTTGTGTTCTCAGACATATTCTGCAGCTGTGTCCCGAATGGAGTTAAGTTTCTATGGAAAGCTTAACTGCTGGTATAAACTCTGCTCAGCTACATGGAAAGAATCACAAGGAAGATTTTCCTTCACAGTACACTGCAAAACAATTACGATGTGAATCAAAGAGTTTTAACATTTTTAAAACATTAAGAAGACATAAGGGCTGAGAGCATGGCTGTAGCAGGGGGCACCCACCTAGCAGAGGCCAGCTTAATGAGACTCTTCCTCAAGATTTGAGGGGGCTGGGGATGCGGCCAGAGACAAAGTGCTTACCTAACATGCAGGAAGCCCTGGGTTCATCCCTAGCACCGCCCCCCCAAAAAAAGTCTGAGGTGCTAACTATGCTAACACCTAATTTGATCATAATACTTTATATCTTATATATATGTATCAAGATATGCCCAGTTATGTCAATTAAAAACACTATAAAAAATAAAAATACAATGAGAAAAAAATCATTTTTACTTAGGCAGTAGTCCAACAATAGATGCCAAGGTGAAATGAAGTGCCAAGGCTTTCTTTTCACAATGACAGAGTGCACTTCCAGGTCCCTGTCAGACACCCACAACTAAGTCATTCTTATTGCCTCTACATCTAAGAAGAAATTCATTTTCCCTTCATTTACATATTTTGTATCATCGGTAGAGAAAAGTAATCCATGACAAACACAATTACTCACCTAAAAAATTAGTACCATAAGTGACATTTATACTACTCCCACCAAAAGTTAAAATTACACATGATTACTCTCTAAGTAATATCTGAAGTTCACTACATTATAGAAATCCATCACACTTCCTAAAGTTCCAAAAATAAAACCACATTCAACTGCACTTGAAATAAGATTGAAAATAATAACAGCCTAAAGACAACCTAACCTTAAGGTAAGTCTTTTAACAAAAAACCAAACTTAACCACTCAAAACTACATTTAACTTCAAGGGGAAACTTTCTTAGATAAAGAACCTTGAGCCATATCAAAAGATCAAATACTAGGCAAGGACCAAGAATTTTTTATTACAGTACAGAGGAAGCAGAAAGGGGACGTATCAACGCCTTCCCCATGTCATGCCCAGGGGACGTCTGGTTCATTATCTGGCTACCAGAGCTCCACGAGGTGAGTACTGCTGCACCCCTCCCCCAGACTTGCAGATGAGAAAAATCCGGCTAAGAAGCAAAGAACCAGGGCCAAAGTCACACAGCTATTAAACCACACAGCATAGGCCCACACCTGGCACAAAAAAAGGTGTATCACAAACATCGGTCCCTTTTCCCTTCTATTCGTCCATTCAACCAGTATTCTTCCTAGGTCAGCAGTTATTCTCATAATCCAGGATCCCTCTCTCTCTCTCAAGGAATCTTTGAAGTCAAAACTATTTTCAAAGCTGGGTGTGGCGGCTCACACCTGTAATTCCAGTTACTCGGGAGGTGGGTATCTGAAGGATCTAGGTTCAACGCTAAGGCAAGATCTCAACAAATAAACTGGACATGGTGGATGCGTACCTGTAATCCCAGCAACATGGGCAGCATAGATAGGCCCACCATCCAAGGCTAGCCCAGCAAAAACAGGACACCCTAACTGAACAATAACCTACAGCAAACAGGGCTGGGACACTGCTTCAAGTGGCAGACACCTGTGTAGCAAGCTTAAGGCCTCTCCAACGTCCTGCCTTATTCCCTAGACTGCATGACCATGTTATCCAACACAGCAAGGGAGAATTAAGGCTGCGGACAGACAGACTAAGGCTGCTTACCAGCTGACTGTAGCAGAAAGAGTTCCCTGCGTTACCCGGGTGGGTCCAATGTAATCACAAGAGTCCTTGTGCAATGGAAAAGGAGTACAGAGGACTCAGTGTCAGAGAGGTAAGATGTGACAAAGGCTCAACCAGACATTGCTGGCTTTGCCTACAAAGAGTGTAGAAAGCCTCTGAAAGCTGAAGAGGACAAGGGATCGCCCTCCCCAGAACCCCGGAGAGGAATGCAGCCCTGCCAGCACTGTGTCTTCAGCCAGGGAGACCATTTCAGAACATAAATTTGTGCTGTTTTAAATCACTGCGTTTTTAGTTATTTGTGACAGGAGCAATAAGGATTTAACACAGAGGTTATCTACCTATTTCATTCTCTTCACTCTCCACACACGGTGGGATTTTCCAGAGGTTGAGTGATGTCTGAGGCTGCAACAGACAGGGTGCAGAATCAGCCTGAGGACGGACCCACCTGTCTTCTACAAATGCAAGCACCACGGACACCTGCAAAAATGTGGGGCCATGACATTCTCCTCATCTGCTTTTCACTTTGGAAAAGAGTCATTTTGTTTTATGTTTTTATTCTTATTACTGTTGCACTGGGGGTACACTGTGACCTTTATCAAAGTTCTTACAATGTATCATAGTTGACTCAGCTTTGTACCTCCCCCATTCCTGCAATAGTTTCAACGGGTCTCATTTGAAAAGTCATTCTTCATAAAAAGCAAGCCATTTATGTTAGCTAGCAGACTTACTATTGTTATTTTAAATAAATTAATAAGGCTTGTAAAGTGGCTGGAATGGTAGAGTGCTTACTTAGGAAGCGTGAGGCCCTGAGTTCAAGCCTCAGTATGGGAAAAAGAAAAGATTAAATAAATCAAAGAGCACATATTTTTAAAACCTCTCAGTCTTAATTTCTAATACAGCCACAAATATAATGTATATACACAAAAACTCAAGTATCTTTAAGATTTTCTTTCTTTTTTTTTTGCAAAGCTGAAGATCAAACCCAGGGCCTTAAACTAGGCATGTCCTTTGACCTCTGCAAGATTTTTCTCAGCAAGAATTTTAAGTGTATAAAAAAGTTCTGAGGGCAAAAAGTTGGAAAACTGTTATCCTAACTATGCTTACTGTTTCACCTAACGCAACCAGCACAGAAAAGGCATGCACAAATACTGATTAAATTAGGGAGGGCTCAGTGCATACAATCTGATCTTGTCAAGTAGACTTTCCTGTTAGAAAGAAAACAAAAGACATAGTCCCATCTACCTGGAAAATTACATCTCTAAGTATACATTAAAACTGTACTCAGGTTTTATATCAATATCTGATTAATTCACTTAGCATGAAACAGTTCCTCAAAGTCCTAGTAAGGCAGAAAAAAATTTTAAAAGATGAATTGCTCAAAGTTAAGGACCAACCCATGAAAGCAGAAAACTCCCATAAAATCCAGCCAGATCCACTAGCCTCTTTCTCTTTGGACTATCTGAACTAGAACACACAGTGTTTGACTTGAAAATAATTAATAAAACAGGATCATTTTCTTCCAGGCACTTGCTAATGCATTACAGGCACTGAAGGAAACAGTGTTCTTTTTGTTCTTTTTTTCCTTTTTGGCAGTACTGAGGTTTGAACTCAGGGCCTCACACTTGCTAGGCAGACATTCTACCACTTGAGTGGCCCCAGTCCTTTTTGCTTTAGCTTATTTTGCAGGTAGAGTCTCAGGCTTTTGCCCGGGCCTGGCATAAGACCATAAACCCTCTCCCCCTGCCTGGCTCTCAGCGGGGACCACAGGCATACACCTTGTCCAGCCGGTGTTCCTCTTCAGTCAGCTAAATGCACGCTTATTTTTATTGAGGAAGTTGTAAAGAAGCTTTTTTTCCTTTCTCTAAAATATATCTGTCCATTTAGGAAGGGCAAAGTCAGGACTTGGCTGACCACAGAAGAAACAGGAACTCAGCCAGCACTGCCCTCGAAAGGCGATCTAACAGCAGTAGACTGCTCACCACGGCAGAGCCAACCGCTTGCTTCTGCTTTGAGCCAGGGACACCACACAGGCCACCAGCTGTCAGGGCCAAAAGTTCGCTTCCCAGGGGCTATGGGCGAACTGACTGAGTGCCAAGATGAACTTCCTAAGTAATGAAGCCACGAGGTCTCACACTGACCATGCAGGAATGCCAGCTTCCTGTCCAAGCAGCTGTCACATTCATGAAAGGGGAATTACAATGACTCTGTGACTTAGCCATTCCAAGAAGGTTGGCAATCTTGTGATCACATGACAAACGTAAGCCAATGCCAGGTGGCCACTGACAGGGGCTATGGACAAAGGGATTCCTTCTTCCTACAGCAGACTGGGCTCTGAGACCTCCAGGGGCGTCTCACTAGGGTTCCCTCCTACTTCACATCTCTCCTACTTAAAAATGTAAAACTGCATGGCATATTTCTCCCTTAAGCCATTTTGCTACTGCTTTCCTACAGCCATGGGACCATCAACACCATCTGCTTGCACAAAGGACCTCTTTTAAAGAATGCGTCATGCTCCCTGAAAAATACAAAGAAAGGTACAAAAAATTACAAAACACACCCACACCCCCACCATGCAGCTGGGAATTAAAACCCCTTCAGCCTTCACCTGCACTCTCTTCCCACCTAGCCCCTCACCCCTCACTCCTATGCACCCTTTGGTGTTTCTCACTCTCTTTAATGACTTTAGACTTTTATCACACACATGTATAACCCTTCAAGCAATCTAGAGAATTTTTACGCATTTTAAAGCCTTTTGTAATTAGCATATTCTGCAACTTGCTTTCTTTTTTCCCCACCTGTTTTACTGTGGGAATTGTAAGGAAATATAGGCCCCAAAAGTAACCACGTGGAGAGGAGTGATCTGGCCAAGAGATTCTTTATTGCTGGGCAGGAGAGGGAGAGAGGAGAAAGAGAGAGAGAGAGAGAGAGAGAGAGAGAGAGAGAGAGAGAGAGAGAGAGTTAGAGAAAAGGCAGGTGCTTAAATACCCCTCAGTGAGACTCAGCATGATCTGATTGTACATACATGGACTTCTAGCTCAGGAGTTAATGTAAATTGTCTAGAAAGGACCAGGTAGCAAATATTTTAGGCTTTGTGAGTCATACAATCTCCATTGCAACTACTCAACACTGATGTCATAGCACAAAAGAAGTCTAGGACAAAAAAAAAAAAAAAAAAAAGCAGGAAGCAAATGGGAGTGGTTGTGTACTAATAGAACTGAATAATGAAAACAGACCTCAGGCTACACCTGGCCCACAAACTGGAGTTTGCAAATATTCCTAGTGTGAATTGTATTTCCTTTTAATGCTGTTTCAATACTGGTCTGATATTAGTAAGGTGCTGGTTTTCTCTGGTTAGCATTTACCCAATATATCTTCCCCTTCTACTCCTTCCAATCTTCCTCTCCCTTCATTCTGAGGTACAGCTCTTACAAGCACATCCAGCTGGACTTGGCTTCTATTATCTGACCTGACAGTCTGTCTTTTAATCTGATACCTCGAGAATTGTTGCCACCATCATAGTTTGTGCTGTCTCTTGATGTTTGCTGTTTCTGTTACCTTTCCTCCTTGCCCTCCTTTGGACTGACTTCAATCCTGTCAATATTGGTTTCAATTTATTCCATAGCCACCGAGTCTTTTGATTGTCTCCTTCACTGTGGACCTTGCTTTGGGGGATCTTCTCCCCACCTACCCCACCCTGCCACCACCTCCATATATACACAGGTTGAATGTCCCTTATCTGAACCAGAAGTGTTTCAGATTTTAGACGTTTCAGACTTTGGAATATATGTATCTGCATAATGAGACATCTCGAGATGGGTCCAAGCAAGAGCGTGACACTTACTGGTGTTTCATACATACCTTACACACACAGCCTGAAGGTCATTTTAGATAATATTTTCAGGGCATCTATGTTTTCACTGCTACCCACCACGTGAGGTCAGGTGCAGAATTTTCACTGTTGGTGTCACGTCAGCACTCAAAAAGTTTCTGATTTTGGAGCATTACAGATTTTGTAATTTATGATTAGAGATACTAAACTATACATCCTTTAGAATTTCCTAAATTTAGTGAATTCTTTTGGTGGTAAACACTTGGTTTTCACCTAAAACTTTCTTTATTCTCATTAACAGGTCTGACTTAGCTGGGTATACAATTCAAAGCTGACGTTTTTCTCTCACTACTTTGAGATGATTATACCGTCTTCAAGTTCCTACTGTCCTATTCAAAAGTCTGCTGTCAGCCAGGGAAGTAGGTGAGTGTTAGAGAGTTTGCACATCATGCTCGAAGCCCTGGGTTCAATCCCCAGCACCACCAAAAAAAAAAAAAAACAGTCTACTGTTATCTTTCACTCCTTTATAGCAGCACTAATAGCAGTTGACATTTACAAAGGGCTTCCTGTGTGCTCAGCACTATTTTAAGAACTCTACAATAAAGAAAAAAGAAATCTACATATACTGACTAATTTAAATCTAACAATCCCCTGGCTAGGGGCGTGGCTCAAGTTCAAACCCCAGTACCATAAAAAATAAATCTAACAATCCTGTAAAATAGGTATTATTATTATTATCTCCATTTTACAAATGAGGAAACTGAGGCCTACAAAAGTCATTTGCCAAGCCGGGTGTGGTGGCTCACGCCTATAATCCTAATCCTAGCTACTAGGGAGGCAGAGATACAGAGGATGATAGTTCAAGGGGCAAAAAGGTCTGGAGACCCTCATCTCAATCAATAAAAGCTGGACATGGTGGCACATGCTTGTCATCCCAGCTACATGGGAAGCATAAATAGGAGGATGGACTCCAGGCTGGCCAGGTATAGAGCAAGACCCTATCTCAAAAATATTCAACACTAGCAAGCACTAAGCCCTGCGTTCAGACCCCAGTACCATTGAAAACAATTTTTTAAAGAATAACCAACACAAAAAGGGCTATTGTGGCACGAGTGGTAGAAGGCCTGCCTATCAAGCTTGAGGCCCTGAGTTCAAACACCAGGACCACTCCTGCCATACATACATATGTCATTTGTCTAATATCAAACTGTTATAAGTGAAGGACACAACCCCAGGTATGCTTGCTGTATGGTCTGTACTCAACTCCTATGCCTTTGGATCTTTGGGGCTGCTTTTAGTATTTTTTTCTTTTTGTCTGTCTAAATTACTTATTGACCTGCTTAGGATTTTTTGTGCTTTCTGAAATTTGAGGATTCTGTCTTCCATTAGTTCTGGAAAACTCTCAGAAATTATTCCTTTGACTATTGCCTCTCCCCCACTTCCTTCCTTCTCCTGCTGAAACTCCAATTACATAACATGTTACACATCTCATTCTGTCATTCAGTCAACTGTTTTCATAATATCCACCTCTGTGACCATGTCATATTCTGAGCAATTTTCTCAGGCTTATCTTCCAGCTTATTAATTTTTTCTTCACCTTTGTCTAATCTAATTAAAATCATTCTACAGGATTTTAAAGTTCAACAATTAAAATTTTAATTTCTGGAGTGTTACCTGAAGGACTGTAAGTCAGGTTACAATAGACTCCTGCACACCCACGTTTACTGCAGCATTATTCACGATAGCTAAACTATGGAAACAGCCAAGATGCCCCACAACTGATGAATGGATTAAAAAAAATGTGGTATCTATACACAATGGAATTTTATTCAGCCATGAAAAAGAATGAAATTTTGTCATTTGCAGGTAAATGGATAGAACTGGAGAACATCATCTTAAGTGCAGTTAACCAGGTCCAGAAAGCCAAAGGCCACGTGTTTTCTCTCTGTTGAATATAGGCCCAATACAAATGCAAGCAAAATAAAAACAGGCCATACTAAGTGAGAGGGAAGGTTAAAAAAAAACAAAAAAGAAAGTAAAGGAGGTGAATATAGCTTATATACTTTCTATACAAGAATGAATATAGAATTTTTAAACCTGTTGAAATTACCATAAGAAGGGGACTAAAGCAGAAAGGAGAAGAATAGAAGGGATGAACCAATTTGAGTTGTAATACATAAATACATGAAAATGTCACAATGAAACACCTTGTATTTTATACAAATAAAGATGTCTTTTTTTGAAAACAGAGAACAGGAAGGTAAAACAGGTCGTGTCTGGGGGCTGGTATCAGTGGGAGGGGGAGGATATAAGGCAAGGGTGAAGGAGGTGAGTGTAGTGGAAATACTATGTACTCATGTATGAAAATGGGAAAATGAGACCTGTTGAAACTCTTCCAGGAATGGGAGGGGAAGGGGATACAGGAGAGTGATGGCGGTGGGTGGGCGGGGTGGGGGGGTGTGAATTCAACTATGGTATATTGTAAGAACTTTGGTAAATGTCACAATGTACCCCAAGTATGGTAACAATAAAAAGATTTTTTAAAAATTCTGGAGTGTCTATTTGTTTCTTTTCAAAATCTGCCCAATCATTTTAGTAGTTTTGTCATTTTTGCTCTCATTTTCATCTTTTATATCTCCAAAAGCTTTAAACATTATCAAATGCCACTACTCTAACATCTGAAGTCCTATTCTTACCAGTTCTGCTGTTTGGCAATCTGCCTGATTCTCGCTTATGCTGGCTTACTTGTGTGCTTTTTAAATTTTGGATCGTGAGTTCACATTTGCTTGATCTAATCTTGAGAGTCCTGGGAGGACTGATGAGGTCAAGGCCTATTCACCCAGGGAGAGTTGGCACTTGCTTCTACCAGGAGTCCTGGGTCATTACCACGCACTTCAAGTTACTTCTCAATTTGGGATTACAAACCAAACACACATTAAATTCATACTTCAGTTTATGTGAGGACTATCTCAGGATTACATGGTTATGGGGAGACTTCCACAAACTCCCCACACACTGAAAAAATATCTAGGGCAAAGGCCAAGAGAGACAAGCATCCCTACTGTCTCCCTGCAGGAAAAGACGCCACCAGACTCACAAAAGTGTCTCCAACAATGCGCACATGTATGCCCAAGGCTCCCAGGTCAGCAGCACCCCAGGAGCTCTCACCATCCTGCTTCAGATCCTTGTTGTCTTTTTATTTTTTATTTTGGCAGGACTGGGGTTTAACTCAGGGTTTTGTACTCGCAAAGCAGGTGCTCTACGGCTTCAGTCATACCTCCGGTCCATTTTGCTTGGTTATTTTAGAGATGGGGTCTCTCAAACTACTTGCCCAGTCTAGCCTTGAACCGAGATCCTCCCAATCTCAGCCTCCCAAGTAGCTAGGATTACACGTGTGAGCCACTGGTAGGGCCAGCTCTCTCTTGTCACTGGTCCCAGGATTTCTCTCCAGCTTTCTCAGAGTTTGGTGATGCATTTAAAGGAACGGTCTTCCTATTTTACTCAGCAAGCAAGTGCTCTATACAGAAAGGCTTCTAGACTACCCAGTCTACCAAATGCTAGGAGTCAAAGGCCAAGAGCACCTTTTGAAGAGTGGAGGATATCTGTGTCCACTTATCTTCAAGAGTTCAACAAAACACTGGCTTCCAAATCCAGTTGTGAAAACACAGCTCCAGGGCCTTCCACACCTATGAATCAGAAGCTCCAGGGTTAAGACATCAGAACCTTCATTTTAAAACAAGCTCCCCAGGTGACGCAGATGTGCCACTAAGTTTGAGAACTACTGAAGTTTTAATTCTTTTTGCAAAATTACCACCTAATCTCCTTTTAACATTTTCTCATTCTTCTAACAAAATTCAATCTCCTTTTACCACTTTATCTCCTTTCACTATCCAGGATGTATGCCCTGTTGAAAGAGGAAAATGGATTCCAGAGCTCAACCAGCCACCCCCACTACAGTTTCAGAAAACCTTGGCACTCAGCAGCAAAAGTCAGGACAAAAAGGAATCATTATTCCATTCAGGAGGGCTTCTTGATATTGCATTTTTTATATATTTCTTATTTTCTTTTTCGAAACAGGGTCTCACCAGCCAAGGTTGGCCTCAAACTGGCAATCCTCCTGCCTCGACTTCCCAAGTGCTGGAATTACAGGCACTGTGCCTTCACGCCTGTCTGGGTGCAGATTTGAATCTAGCAAACAGTCCCCATGCTGAGCTCTGCTTGCACATGATCCCATACTGTCTCCATCCCTCACACTTTTAGGAACCAGATGGACTAAATGAACACTGGGACACTGAAAGGACAGATGTCCAGGAACCCCTGACATCACATACAAAAAAGTCTGTGTGTGCAAGGGACACGTGGAACAGTGCGGACTGCCTGTTTTTCTAATGACAGAACACACAGCTTTCTCCAGGGTTCCTGACTCCATTATCCTCTGTCCCTGGCAGGCAGGAAAAGCATATTTCTGGTGGTACAACTGAGCCTCCTTCATTATTAGCAACATACATTCTTATCAGACATATTATTAAAACTTCCCAAGTATATTCTTTAGAACCTCAAAATAGACTTATTGTCTCAAAAAAATGATTCCATGTCAAATTTATTCTGGAAACAATAAATCTACATCCTCTCCCTTGGACATCCATGCATTTTAAAGGCTCTGACGCACTGGTTCTAAAGCTAGTGCTGAAAAGCCAAGCTATAAAAACTTCTTCATATGTATTTTCCATATCCTTTAACTACCTCTCTCAGAAGCAGAACACAGTGTGAGAAATACCAGCCTAATTCTAAAGTGATCCCAAGAGGAGCTCTCTGCCCTACAGCAGCTCCTTGAGGAATCTGTTTATTACCATCGTTATTTATTATTTCATTAGCCATGAACACTATCCTTGTGCCTTTATTTTCTACATGCTCTGCTTGCATCACTGTGCTATACACACTCACAACTATTAGGTGCTCTCAACCCAGAACTCTGAATAAATCCTTCAATACCTCCAAATAAAAACTTCTGACACTCCCCACTCATCTCCAGCCCACCTTCCATAGCTTAATATGTGCTATAGCCTCACAAGGAGCCAAATATCCTAAATAGCCCAGGCTCTAAGATTACTGCTGAAAGAAAAGAGAAAGAAAGAGGGAGAGAGAAAGAAAGGAGGGAGGGAAGGGATGAGGAATGGAAGAAGGGAGGGAGAGAGAGAGAAAGTCTTCTAGATTGTCCAAACACAAAGCTGGAGCAACCCCTCTGAGAGAAGCAGGAATGCTTCTGTTCTGTGCCTAACAGGACAGGCTAGTTAGCTAATGAGCACACAAGGCAGGATGAAGATTACACTCAACGACACATACAGTGCACAGCACAGCAAAAAACAAGAGACTGTGCACCAACCGACTCAGTCCTTGAAATTAAAATCACACTCTGATTCCCTCAAGCTCATCACTTTAGGGCAGGGCTGCACACCTAGGATGTTTAGCAGCATCCCTGGCCTCTACCCACCACAGGCCAGCAGCACACCTTCTTCCCTATTTTGGAACGAGTAAGGTCTCCAATCCTCACCAAAAACCCTCTGCAGTGCAAAACTCCCCTCAAGTCCCGATGAAAACCACCGTCCTACTGCAAAGTCCAAGTTCAACTGCAACGTCTAACATTTTGACTAGAGATTATAAAGCAGTACTTCATCTACTCGAGTTCCAAAGCTTTTCTTTGAGCTGACTTCCATAAAGAACACATAAACACTACCCTTCCAACAGTCTCAGGTTAAAAGAATGACAGGAAGAAATCCCAAATAAGGAATGTCTTACAAAGTAGGTGGTCTTCCTTAAAACTGTCAAGGTCATCAAAAACAGAGAAAAGTCTGAGAAACCACAGCAGGGAAATGAACCTGAAGAATGACTAAATGTCAAATGCTATCCTGGATGGACTCTTCCACCAGAAGAAAGACATTAGGTAAAAATCAGTGGAATATGAGTAAACCATGGATGATGTGCCAACACTGGATCACTAATTGTCACAAATACACCTCGGGAATAAGAAAGGGTCATAGGGAGTATAGAAACTACATGATGTCTCTGCAAATCCAAAACTAATCTAAAAATTAGGTTATTTTTAAGAAATTTACATTACAAAGGGTGTGTGTGGTGGGGGGAAATAAGAAAGGATTAGAACAAAACTTTGGAAAGACCATTTGCTCATGAAGGCTACATTCTGGGGGCCCTGGCAATGGAAGATGCCTGAAGGGGCTGTTTGGATTAAGGAAGGAGATCAAGTGACCAGAAAGGTGAGAAAATTCTTTGTCAAAATCGGGAAGAGAGAAAACAAAATTGTTTTGCCCTCTTGCAACTGGAGAAAATGGAAGTATTAGTGTTTTCTCCTAACCTCTTGGTCCTACTGGGTCCCTCCCTATCTGTTATCTGTCAACCAATAGCCTTTAGCCCACTCCTGGGTGCTTACTAAGCATTTGTTGAATGAACTCAGGTTGGGCAGGTGTATTACCAGAGATTTCACTAGAGGAGGGTAGGCATGGTGCAGACCCAGACAGGACGAAGAAGCAAAGTCAAACTAAAGTCCCCAAGTTTTCAGGGCTGAGATAGAGACACGTGTGTGTGCGTAAAACTGAAGTTGAGAGGTTAGGTGATTTGTTCAAGGATACATGGCAAGGTATGGGTCTGCCCAAAGAAGGAGACAAGACCCCAGGACTAAATTACCCACCTCCACCTCTTAGTACATGTGCTTCCCTGACTGACAGTAACTTAATAAGAAGTAGTAATAGCTATTCTCAACCGATTATCTCCAGCTACTAGGTTCCACATTACCTCCTTACAGTAACTGAGGAAACCAGACTCAGGGAGGAAAGGAACTTAGGCGTTCACACTCCAAAGTTCCCCTCAGACTGTCACACCACAGACCAAAAGAACTCTGCTCCAACACTGATCTCGATCACCCAACACTTCAGGTGTCGCCTGCACAACTGAACGGACTTCCGGATGGACTCATCCTTTCCCAATAGAGCCCTGTGGGTTGGGATTACCTGTCTCCCCACTCCACAGATGAAGAAACACAAACTTCGTGACCTCCCACAACTCACAGGCAGCAAGCAGCAAGTTTTTATCAAAAGATCAGAATAGCAAAAATTTTGCCTGCTGCTTCTTAGAAAACTGAAGACGCAATTACATCAACCCAGCAACTGTTCTCCTGAGCATTTCCAGAAATGAAAATGTGGCTGGCAGTGCGGCTCAAATGGCAGAGCATCTGCCTAGCAAGTTCAAGGCCCTGAGTGCTGCCAAAAAAAAAAAAAAATTAAAACACTTCGGGAAATGAAAATGTCTGTTCACACAAAAACCCAGTGCATGATATTTACACCCTCTGATCTGTAAGAGTCAAAGACTAGGTGCAATCTACACGTCTGTTGATGAGTGAACTGTGGTGAAACCATTTACTGTATAACTGTGGTACATGCATACCAGGGAACATAAATACCGGCAATGAAAAGGAAAACACCATTGTTCTGGGCACACCTATAATCCCAGGCTTTGGGAGGCGGAGGCAGAAGGATGGCAAGTTTGAGACCAGCCATAGTGAGACCCTGTCTCAAAATAAATATATAAACAGCCAGTTGAGGTAGCTCAGATCCATAATCCCAGCTACTTGAATGGGAGATAGGAGGATCTAGGTTCTAGACTAGCCCAGTTTGCAAGTTCCTACCTAAAAAATAGCTAAAGCAAAAAGGTCTGGAGTTTAGCTCAAGTAGTAGAGCACTTGCCTACTAAGCACAAGGCCCTGAGTTCAAAACCCCAGTACCTCCAAAATAAATAGAGTCAATATGAGGGCCTTGTGATGAACTGCTCAGTACCTTGACTGTGATGATGAATACACAAACATACATGCAAGAAAACTGTACACATGTACACATACATAAACACACTAGCACAAATAAAGGAGGCAACTGACCTAAGGATGATACTGGTTATGATAACTGCACTATCGTTTTGCAAAATTTTGCCACTGGGAGAAACCATGTAAAGGGTATGCCAGATCCCTCTGTATTATCTCTTAAAACTGCATGTAAATATACAATTATCTCAAATTTTTTAATTAAAAAAAAATCCTGCCTGCCCAAAAGCTGGAGTAGATGATCGTCTTTCCTTCATCTGTGAGGTCTGCACTTCCCAATGTCTCCAAAGCTGAGTCTTCCACAATATCACACAATTGCCTGGAAGCCAAAGCAATATGAAACCTGGCAAAGGGAAACTACTAAAAGCAGCCACTCTACCACCGAATTCTGCATTGCTAAACCACTTTGAATTCACTCAGAAAATCACTTGCACTGATTTCATCTCACTAAACTGACTTCTGGCCAAAAGACAGAAAATGTGATTCTACAAAGGTTCTCTCACCAAACATTCTCTCCCTGTCGCTAAATGCCAGCTCCACCCAAAACCTAACCAAAAAATCAATACTAAATTTCTGTTCAGAACCTTCCCTTAAGTAAAGCTGCAATGAATTATCACTGGCCCTTGACACCCGTGGTGTCAAGTGCTTCCTGCTACTAGGAAGCAGCAGAGTAGCAGACAAGACAATAGGTTAGGGACTGAGGTCAAAACCTTGACCTTGGCCAGATCCCTTAAACTTGAGTCCCCCTTATTCCCATCTTTAGAATGGGGATATGGCACCTCCTTCCAAGCCTATCGTTAGATTTCTGAGAAACAATCCTGGTGGCTGGCACTCTAGTATTTATTAGCTCCTCTCTCTGTGTCACCCGTTTCACTTAGTAACAACTGAGCCCAGCTCATTCTAGGTGCACATGGCACAAGGTATTCACACACTTCCTCCGAATGTCCTCCTCACTGGGGTCAGTAGATACCAGAACCCTTCCATCTTGGACCCTCCCCATCTCAAACACAGCACATCCCACCCCACCCCAACTCGCAAAAGGGAAAACATCAGCCTCAGGACACTGTCACCACCTGCCCGGGAGCCAGGATAACCGGACGCGCCTGCCTCCGGCTGTTATTGTAATTAATACTGGTTAATAACAACACCTAACGGGGGGAGGGGGAGACTGTCCCCCGAATGATGCCCGTGGATCCCCTAGGACCGACCAAAGCGCTTTCAATGCAGATTCCTGGGTAAAAATCCCAAGAAAGTGTAAAACAGCTTTCCCAACAGTAGAAAGACTTCGGAAGTTTCTGGGGACGCATTTTTCCGCGTTTCCCGGAGCCGCTGGGCAGAGGCGATGCTGCCCGCAGTCCCGGGTAGAGGGACCGAGGGTCACGATCGCAGGGTCCTGGAGGTCAGCGGCGGGACCGGCGCGGGACCCAGGGTGCCCGCTGACCTCAGGGAGGGAACCTGCCGCCCAGCCAGACCCGGAAGGGCCCCAGCCCCCAGGAGCGGGAGGGTCTGGGGCGCCGAGCCACTCACCGTGCGTGCTTCTCTTCGCCTCCTGGTAGCGCTCCCACAGGTAGCGCTTCATGTCCGCCGCGGTCCCGGGAGCGGTGCACAAGGGCCGAGCGGGGCCCGCGTGCGGCCGTCCCCGGGCCGCAGCCCCGCAGTCACCCCGCAGGGCCACCGCTGCCGTCGCCGCCGCCCTAGCTCCGGCCCCGCGGGCCACCGCCGCGGCCACCGTGGCCATGCCTGCCGCCGCCTGGCTGCTAGTGGCGCCGCAGGGACAGCACAGGGTCCGCGCTCAGCCCCGCGGGCGGGCGGCTCCCTACGTGGGAGCACGTGGCGGCGCAGCCCCGCCTCCGGCAGCCGCGGGGCGGGGCCTGGGAGGACGGGGGCGGGGCCTCAGCTGTCCGGGTTCTGCACGCGGCCTGCTATAGTCACTTCCTGACCCTGCGGCTTGTGGGGATGGCGTGCGTTGTGACGAGGCCACACGGAATGGAATGACTCGTCGCCGCTTCTGGGCCACAAAACGCGACCCCGGCGCCTCCCGTAGGGCCCCTTTCCACCTTCTTCCTGCATTCTGTGATGGTCCCATTAACTATGGCCAGGCACGCGAACAGTGACCCCACCCCCACTCCATCTGCTCTGCCCCCGGCTCCGGAAGGTGACCTCTCCCCGCATTAATGGCCTCTGCAGTCTAGACCTTCCCTGGATCTCCGGGACCTGTCTGGGATGACCCTGATCTCCAGCTTGGATCCATTCAGGCCCGTCTTTTAAAGGGCAGTTGGGCGGAGGTCCCACACGTGAGCTAAGGTCATCTGGAAAATCCCAGACCCCAGTAAGTTTGAAGGGAACCCACATTGCTCTGGGAGTGAACAGCCTGGAAGGCCAGTGGCCCACGCTAGTTTTCCACCTCAAGAGGTCCTCTGGATGCCATCAACCTACCCCTGGCCACGCTCAGAACCTGTTTTGTTTACAGGCTTAGCTGCACCTGTTCTGGGCCTTGTGGTTCCACCAAAGTCAAACAAACAGTAACCTCCCCACCAGGCAGCACTTCTGTGTAGGCTGAGTCAGACTTGTCTTCTACAGAATGATGTCACCCACCCAGGACCCACCTTACAATTACTGGACCCAACCCCAAGGACTTCCTCTCTATGGTCATCATTGAGCAGGGTGCCAGGGGATGTAGGGAAATAGCTCTCTAGGCTGGCTGACTGCCAGGGAGACCATACTGCCATATGTGAAGTAGGTGGGGCACTAGTATATGCTTAGGTTATGGGCTGGAGGAGTCAGGAGATGGTGCCTGGGAAAAGGCAGCATCCAGGTTAGATCATGACCCTTAATAACTACCATTAGTTGAAGACTTGCTATGAACATTATTTCATGAAATCCTCTCCTGGATTTTCGAAGATAGGTTCCATCATTTCTCTCTTGAAATTGAAGCTAAAGAGAGGTGTATGCCTAAAGTCATACAGCTGAGTCTCTCCTATTGGCTTTCTAGGTGTATGTATGACTTAGTTGGGTGATAGGATGAAGATATCCAAGAAGTAAACTTTGTTTACATTGTTAACTAACAATGTTTTACAAATCACTGATAAAATGGGGGATGATATAAATACTCAAAATAAGCTGGCATGGTGGTACATACCTATAATCCCAGTTACTGGAGAGGCAGAGAGAGGAGAATTCAGAGTTGGAAGAGAGCCCAAAGTTAATAACACCCTATCTCAAAAACAAAAACAAAAAAAAAACCCAAAGAAGCTGGGGCATGGTTCAGGTGGTAGAGCACTTGCCTACCATGGCAAGGCCCTGGGAGAAAAGTTCAAAATATGATAACAAATCCATGGGCTTTGGTTCTTTAAACTTACTTTATGGTTTTAATGTACTCCAATTTATATCTTTTCTTATTTATGTTTAATAAAAAAGATGATAACTGTCAATTTTGTTTAGATGAATCCATAAATTCAAAGTAAATAAACCACAGCAATGTAAAAATCACACATCAGAACTTTAGTAAGATTTCTTCCAGGTATATTTTTAGAACCAAGACTGTGAGATGAACATTATTCTAACCACTATAGAAATGTGTACCACTTAAAAGCTGTTCTTATCAGCTGTTCTTATAATATTTGAGGGGCCAAAAAAATGTATCCAGACCTCTATTATTATCCCTCCTAAGTGTTTTAGAAGAAAATATCCAATTACAGAGTTCTAAATAAAGACAAGCAGGAAAAACAGACACAAAAGAGCCTGCAATAATTTTTATTCCTTACTAATGTCATTTGAAGTCTTTACCAGTTTCATTTCTATTTGAGAGCTTCCCTGAAAAACAGACTTCTGTGGCATCAAGCTGTACTCTGGACTATGAAAAAGCCACTTTTCTGATATGAGTTCAGATATGGGTTCCCAGGGATTATCTGTGCTAGGAGGCACCAGCAGGGGATGACTGTAAATTGTGATTTGACCTTCTCCACTCTCATTTCTAGCAGACAAAATCCTTTGCCTTGAAACCCTCACCAAGCCATTCATCTTGTCCGAAGACATAATGTTAAAGGGACAGCCTTTCTTTTTCTTTGGTGCTTCCTTTCTTGGGCCTGTCCATGTTTCCACGTTATTTTGTGCCTTCCTTTGGGGCTTTTCCTCAGCAGAAATGCACGAAACAGGCCTCAAGATCACTTTCCCTTTGCTGGAAGCATATTTGGATTTATCCAAAATCGGATGAGCTGCCAACTCTATACTTTGAGCCCTGTGTAACTTACTTGAGTGTACACACAGGGCAGAGTTCACTGTATTAGTACCCTGAGCGCTGTGGTAGTTTAATTTAGGCAAGAGTCCCCGTAGTGAAGAGCCCTTCTTAGAGCCTTCAGGACTCTGCTGGCTCATGCCTTGAGGCCATCTCCTGCCCCGGATCTGCTCAATTTCTCTCAGAAGGCTGCAAAAGATTGAAAGTTATCAACAGGTCATATACATACAACATGAGTAATCAGAAACATGTTTCTTTTGATACATGAAACAGACTCACTGCAGGATTCCTTGGATTGATGAATGAGAAGATCCCAGGTGGTTCCCCCTTATATGAAGAGACTTATACAAATAGCCTACTGCCTCAATCATAGCATGATGACAGGAGTCACTTGCCAATATTTGACCTGCTGAATATATGAAAATAAGAATATTAGAATTTTTTAATTACTCCTAGATTCATATATTTAAAAGAAAATTTTTAAAAATTTACAAAAGATAGCACTGAAAGAATACTATTTAATACTCTGCCAAAAACATCTAACTTGAGACTGATCATGAAGAAATAACTGAGGCCAGATGTGGTGGTTCACGTCTATAATCCCAGCTGCTCAGGAGGTGGAGATCATAAGGCTTGAAGTTCCAGGCCAGCCTGGATGAAAAGTTCTGCTGGAGACACCCAACAATAAATGCTGGGTCACTGGGTTTGTCTGTCATCCCAGCTATCCAGGAAACCCACATAGGATCACAATCCAGGCTGGCCCAGGCATAAATGTGAGATCCTATTTGAAAAATGGCTAAAGCAAAAAGGGCTTGGGGCATGGTTCTTGAGCAAAGTGGTAGTGTACCTACCTAGCAAGCACAAACCCCAGTACCACCACCAAAAAAATAGAAAGAGAAAGGGAAGGAGGAAGGGAGGGAGGGAGAGGAAGAGAAGGAGATAGAGAGGGAAATAGGGGAGGAAGAAGGGGGACAGCAGGGTGGGGGGCAGGGGGGAGAAAGGGAAAGAGAAAGAGAGAGGGGAAAGAGAAAGGGAAAGAAAGGAAGGAAGGAAGGAAGGAAAGAAGGAAGGAAGGGGGAGAGAGAGAGAAAGAAAGAATGAGAGTGAGAGAGAAAGAAAGAGATTAAACAACATTGGGGCAGGAAAGCTAAGGCGAAAGGCCCAAAAGACAACTCAAACTCTTCCAAAATGAAAATGTCGATATCATGAGTGATAAAAGAAGACTAGGTAAGTATCTACATAGACAACCAAATACAATGTGAGATCCTCACTAGGGTCTGAACGTGTAGCTCAGTAGTAAAGCACTTGCCTAACATATATGAGGGCCTGGATTCCATCCTTAGCAACACACATGCACGCACGCACACACACACACTAGCTTCCATAGCATTTTGTATCAAAAAGCAAGCAGCTAGAATGGGCATTACTAGAATACTTGGGAAATGTGAAGACGGGCTATACATTAGATAAAAGTCTTACATAATTGTTAAATTTCCTAGTTTAGTTATTGTATTGCAGTTATGTAGGGAAAGTCCTTGTGCTCGGAAGACAAATGCTGAAGAATTGAAGTAAAAGTGTCACATTTGCAATTTTCAAATGGCCCAGAAAAATGTGTGTGTCTCTAAGAGAGAATGAAAATATGGCAAAACGTTAAAAACTCAAGAATAGAGGTAAAGGTAACAAGGTAACACAGTAGTTCATTACACCATTCTTAAATTTCTCTATGGGTTTGTAATTTTTCAAAATTAAAAAAAATCAAGAAAAACTTTTGCCAGGTGCTATTGTTCATATTAATTATTCTAAAATTTGTTAATCATAAAAAGGAAATCTACATTACAATCTAATTCACAAATGGTACTCTTTTATTTCTTTTGCCCATTACCAACACCAAGTTTAAGAGGATGAGTTTATACTACTGACTACAAACATAACATAAAGCTGGTGCGGGAAGCGGGGGTGAGGGGACAGGAGGGGACATTGATCTGAACATGATAAAGAGACCCCTAGGGTGAGAGGACTCCCAAGAGGAACATGTGACCCAGTCCCTGTATTAATACCACAGATGTATGGGAATAATTAGCATCTGTGAGGATTGAGCAATCCCGTAAAATATAAACTATCAGCATTTGTCTTTTTCCCATTTATTCCTTCCATAGGACACACATCCACATGGCTCCAAGATGAAAACGTAGCAAAAAATCAGTGAAAAGCATCTCTCGATTCCTCTGTGAAGTCTTCTAAAATGTAACCACTAAGATAGGTTTCTAGTATGTCCTTCCAAAGAATTTTCAATGTGTGTCCATTTAAATTGTCTTTTAAAAGGATGAAAACGGAAGGAAGTTGGATAATTTGCTCTAATTCAAGGTAGAACAATCCTGGGTCGGCTTCACTACCAAATTCATGCCCTTGACTGCTACCCTAGGCTGCCTCTTCTTCCCCATTCTGGATTGCCCTTCTAAGTGTCAGTGACTTCTGCTTGTGTGTTCTCTCTCTCCCTCTCCCTCCCTCCCTCCCAAGTCTCATATTGCCTGCAGCTTTTCTAGAAATCTTATAGGGAGTTTCAGCCCCCTGTTTGTGATGACCAAGTTGCTTTGGTTTTAATTGGCCTTGGAAGGAAAAATGAAGAAAAGTATGGTGTCTCACATGTTTGGTAAGCTGGAACCCATTTGCACAGTCTCTGGCCTCCCAGTACCAGATCCTGCAGGTGTGACAGTTGATTCTCCCCATGGCCCTTTAAGAAGCACTGACAGCTGTAGGACTGAGACTTTCATAGGAGCAGCTTCTGCTGTCCTCACTCCCCAGATTCCCTCTGCCACACACCTTATGCCTCAGGCCCCTTTCCCCTGGACTTGCACCTATGATTATGAACATCAGAACTTTTTTGGACAAAAACAGATTCCTTCTGGCAGGAAGTAAGCTACCAGGAAAAGGTGTCTTCCCCTTGATCCACAGCTCCAGCCCACCCCACCTTTCCCTGCAGTTGGTACCAGCTGGACCAGCTTGGTCAGTCCTCTCAACCCAGGACAGGACAGGCTACTTGGAACTGCTGAAAAGTTACCTAACCTCCTCCTGCTGCAAACCTTTGCTCTGGATGGGGAAGGAACCTAACATTTAACTGCTTATTTTGTGGATTGTTTTATCTCATGAAATCTTTAGAATAATCCTACAGACAGACAGTACTGGCCCCTACTAATAATAAGAAAACTGAGACTCAAAGAAGTGAGGTATGTCCACAAACCCAGAAAATGGCAGAACTAGGATTCTCAGGTCCCTAGAGTCCTAGACCATAACTTCTGGAAGTGAGAGAAGAAAACACGATTCTCCCTGTGGCACTGATTCCTTGGGAGATTTTCCCAAAAACTACACCTAGGAAGGAACATTTCCCATGTTGTATGTCTTGGGCAGAAACATAGCCACCTTTTTTCCACTGGAGCATGAATTCAGGTGAGAAGAGGAGGGGAAAACTATTCTGATTTTAAGTAGCACATTTTCCTCCTCATCCTCCTTTATTTTCAGTGCTTTTCATTAAAAAGAATGTGGCATTTTTTGAAAGCACAGTCTTTCTAATCTTTGTTGTATATAAACTTATACCTGTAATTCTAGCTTTTTATAATATTTTCTGTCTCCAAATAGGTGAATTTTTGCAATGCCAGTCCTGTATGAGAACTATCTACTTCCTCCTGGGCCACAGTTACTTGCATTGTCACCAGGTAACCGTGAGACCTCAGGTGTTAGTGAAGGTCCTCAGAAATTCCTGGTGAATGAGATTGAGACTCCCTGGGTGCCACCCAACAGTGAACTTCCCCTGGGTACTCAGAGCAAATGGGATTGAGCAGCAAGACTATCACAGCCAAAATGCTGTGCTCAGAACATGGGCTGAAAATAATGAGGAAAGACTCTGCAGTGTCCGAGTGCTCTTTGTTCAAAGTTTCTTTTTGTTTGATGATTAGACAGTCTAAAGCATCTTTGCCAAAAATCTTTCAGTTTGAGAAATTAAGTTTGTTCATGTTTTCAATACATTTGTGCATCTATAAACAGATTAGGGAAAGAGCTATCATTAAATAAAAAAATAAAAGATTGCAATTGTGTATTTCCATGGGCCCTCAATTTTGGCCCTCTAGAAAACATTGGAGAGGTTGGGGATCTCTACCTGCCTTCACTGACAACAGAGTCTAATCTGGCTCAGAAGGCCTGGGTTGCAGATGGCAAACATCGCCCTCAGTCGTCCCCCAGAACTGCATGAGCTCTTGGAACCAATCAGTCTTTTGATCCTATCACTCCATCAAATCAAGGGTTCCTTGTGATCTCTATGTTGTTAAAAATAAAAGTCTGTTCTGAATCTGGTGGTCAGTTCTCACCACTCTCCTTTCTTGGCTTCCATGATTGTCCTAATTCTTTCTATAGCCATTCTTTATCTTTTGCTAAATCCCTTTCCTCTGACTACCTGCTAAATACTGACATTCTCCTAAATTTAGCTCTCCCCACCTTCTTGTGGGATATTCTTCTTGGCTCGTTCAACCACTCTACAGGGTAGAACCACCAAGTTTATGCTGAAGAGCCCCAAATGTTTTCCCCAGCTCAGTCTTCTAGCTTGTAAGCACCAGACTCATACATTCTACTGCCCAATGAATGCCTCCATACAGGAAATTCAGACTTAACAGGCTCAATGTTGGCCCATCATGGCTCCCAACCCACGCCCAACCTGTGCTTCCTATCTTGTAACAGCAACAACATTGTCCACCTACTTGTGCTGGCCTGTGAGATAGCCATAAACTGGAATCTACCTTTCTTCTCTTTCCCTCACCTCCCTTTAGCCAACCAAACACTGAACCCTGGATTCACCTACTAAATCTCACATTTGACCTCTTCTCCTCATTTCTACTATCCCTGTCTCAGTTTACACAGGACACTCTCCATCCTCCCCTTAACCAGTTTCATCCTCTACTTTGCCACAAGACGGTTGTATCTAAAACACAAATCTGTTCACACACCTAAGTGCTGGAAACCCTCCAGCAGTTTCCCTGGAACCTTTTGAGCATGATAGACAGGATTTCCTATTTCCTAAACTTTATTTATTTCTACATCATTCCCCAGTTCTCCCCATTCCAGAGTTTCTTAGCACCGATTCACCCTTCCTTGCTTTTATTCATGCTGATCCTCAAAATGCTTCTTTACCAAAAGCCTGTTGGGACTCACAGCCCAAGTATCAAGACTTTCTCCAGAAAGTCATACTGGTTGCCTCTTTTATGTGCTTCCCCAGACGCTCTCCAACGTCTGTCACAGTATATATCATGGTATGTTATGGTTTGGATAGAAAGTACCACCCAAAAGGCTCATTTATTGAAGGCTTGGATTCAATCATTGAGAGGTGATTGGATGATGAGGGCTCTAACCTAATCTATAGATTATTCCATTGATGGATTAATAATTTTATGGCATTATTGGAAGGTAGTGGAGACTAGGAGGTGGAGCCTGATTGGAGGAAGTAGGTCACTCAGAATGTGCCTTTGAAGGTTATATCTTGGCCCTGGTCCCTTTCTGTCTGTCTCTCTGCTTCCTGGACACCATGAGGTGAGCATCTTTGCTCCAGCACACCTTCCTGCCACCATGATGTTCTGCGTCACCATAGGTCAATAGCAATGGAACAAGCTAACCATGGTCTGAAACTGTGAACCAAAATAATTCTTTCCTTCTTTAAACTGTTTCTCTCAATGATGTCTCAATGATGAAAAGTCTGACTAGTACACATTGGATTGCAGCTATCTTTACAGCTTCATGAATCGTAGGAAGGGTTTAGGGTTTGAGGTCAAAGGACTCTGACTTATTAGCTACAAGGATAGCCTCAATAATTTTTTTTTTTTTTAGCTGTCATAGCTGTTGTCTGCAAGTTTTGTTTTTTTTTTCATTTTTCTTTTATTATTCATATGTGCATACAAGGCTTGGTTCATTTCTCCCCCCTGCCCCCACCCTCAATAATTATAATAACTAATTCATCTAATTCTCTGGTCAGATAAACTAATGTAAATTATATGGCATATCTGATATTTCCTCAGCTTCAGAATTCACTTAGTGACCTGTAGAATCTCTTCCAGCTTTAAAAGCTGTCTAAGCTTACAAGGCCCATTTGACATTTTCCTACAACAAATAGCATTTATGAATGCATAACTTGTTAAAAACATTTAAACCTACATAACAAGTAAAAAGGAAGCTATGTTAACACAATTAAACTGGCTTGCTTAATTAACCAGGGCAATCTGTTTCCTCTATAAAACATATTTTCTGCTGCCCAGGACAGACTAAATACCTACAGCTAGCAGGCCCTTTTCTGCAGCAATATTTCTGTTCCTAACAGCTGGGTTCTACCATGACCCAGAGTCAACTGTACTCATTAGTCTAATTAGGTAATTTAATAAAACAATACAAACTACAACTATAATATGCTAATAAATAAATAAAAGAAGAAAAAACAATACAAAGTCATAAGATATGAAGTGAAAAGGAGTTGTTTTCTAAGAAAACCAGACTAAATGCTTTGGAAAGACTCAATGCCATGGAGCTGCTTAAATATTAATTCAGCCTTTCAAATTATGAGCAGGTGAGACAGCCATAAAAGATCTGGGTAACAAGGCAGCGATCGAGAAGGATCTTGCACACAGATTGCATCACAATTGTTTTCACTCTTCAGAAAGCAAAACTAGAAATTGTGGATGCTGTGTTTTGATATAATTCCAATCCACAGACCCATTTTTAGAAGAGAGACCTTGATTGTACATTAAGGTTTGGGGAAAGAATGGTTACTTACGTCTGAGTCAAAACTAAAATGGAAGGTTTGTCTGTTACCACTTACCTGACTTTTGGATTAAGGGATCAACTGCTACAAGAAGAGGCTCTGACTAATCTGAGCATTTTTAGATTAAAGGAAGAAAACCGGCTGACTTTCCCAGCTGAGAGTCACCCACTGGTGCCATTGTTTAACTGCCTCCTTCTGAACTTGACAGAGATGTTTAGCATTTCATTTTTTTTTAAAAGAATCGAGGGAGAGGGGAGTAACATTATGTTCATCTACCATACTTCATCCAATATAAACAGTTCAGAACAGAACATTCAGCTTGACATCATGGAATTTGAAAAGCTGCATTTCTATTCTTTTCTCCCACTGAAATGGTCTCTCAGTAGGCGAATTCGAAGCACTTTATCTAAGGACAGCAGTAAGATTGCTCTGGCCAGAGAGGGCTTGGAACATAAATCACAGAAGACCTCATTTCATAGTCAGGATTCCTGCTAAAATCTCTAGGAGTGAACAGTTTTATTATGTGAAGGTTTGTACTTGAACCTGGACAAAGCTAAGAGGAGATGGGCTGTGAATGATATTAAGCAAGAAGCATTCTCACGTAGGAGTTTACACCTCATAAAAAGGACCAGAAGCAACAAAATTTAGGATTTGCCACCCTCTTATAAATCCATCATCTTAATGCATGCTTGATAATCTATAAGCTAAAACGAAGTCTGGAAAATCAACAAAAGATTATTGTTTTCTATAGGTTAAAGTATGATTTGAGTTGTTTCTTTCAGTACTGTTAAGCCACAGCAGAGCCATTATTTCTATGGGATGACCCAAGGTAATTTGTATAAACACCCAAAAGAACCTGTTTTATCCATGGCCTCCGACTTCCAGCACTGACAGAGCACTTAGGTATAGTTAGCACTGTTCTGATGCTTTGAAGACCCAAAGGTAAGATTCCTTCTCCTGGGAATTCCCAGTCTGTTAGGTCAAAATGTACACAGTAGAAAGAAATAAGAATGCGGAAACAGAATCCTTCGAGCTGGGCACAGAGGTTCATGCCTGTAATCCAAGCTACTCAGAAGGCAGAGACAGGAGGATCCTAAATTTGAGGCCAAGACCCTATCTCAAAAACAAAATACAAACAAAAGGGCTGAGGATGAAGTTCAAGTGGTAGAACACTTGCCCATCAAGTGTGAGGCCCTGAGTTTAATCACAAGTACCACCACCACCAAGGGAAAAAAAGGTAAGGGGCTCCTTGAGCTCCTTTGTGACTCTGACTCACAGTATTGTTTTGAACTATTACATCAGAAGTCTCTTGCAAAGGCCATGCTAGAGGAATGACTCTGGCTTTCTAACACCTACTTGGCAAAAAACACGCACAGGTGTTCAGTTGCTCTGTTGCTAGCATCGCAACTCCTTACCCTGGCTAAGACCTACCCCAACACTTCTCCCACATTCTGCCTCCACAGTGCTCCTGCACTCCAGCCGCAGGGGCCTTTTCGTTCCTTGTAACCTCAAAAATTCTGTCCCTGCTGCCTGGAGGTCTCTTCCCTCTCCCTTACTTTTCTTGGTGAGCATCCTCTGTTGAAACTGCACAGACCCAGCTTCACTGCCATTGAAGCAGCATCTCCCATCTGTCCGCCACCAGATGAATCAAGGTCCCTGTTGCACTTGGGTTTTCCCATAGTAGCACTTTCCTGATTGTAGTTAACCTTCTGTGTCTTAGCTATCTAACACCCATCTCCATAGTAACACTTACCACAATTGCAGTTAGACAATTGTGTATTTAGTTGTCTTCTTCCCTAATGCTAGCTCAATGAAGGCAGTGTTGGGCTCTCTCTGTCCTGTTCATTGCTATATCCCAGCAATTAAATTAAGAGATTGTCACCTCAAAGGCATGGTAAGTATTTGTTGAATGATTAATGAACTCTGACAAGAATACATGAAGTAATTAACATTCAAATCCCTTAACAATCATACTTGCTTTCCTACAGTGACAGGGTGAATCAGAATTAGCTAAGACATTTCCTCTATCATACATTCACTCACTCAGCAATGTTCATGGCACCTATGTGCCAGGCACTGTCACAAGAGCAGGGTGCACAATGGTGGAGAAGATAGCTCAAGTCTCTTCTTGTTAGCAAGGGAGACAGGTGAGGAAAAAACAGTAATAAATACCTAGTGAAGTACTATGTTAAGCACTATAAAGAAAAATAAAGCTAAATGAGAGGGCAGAAATTACAGAGGGGCTAATGAAGGAGGAATTAAATTACATAACATGGACAAGGAATTCACCCCATTGCGTACTTGTACACAGAATTACCCAATCTTTATGAGCTCAAAATAATTTGGAAGAGTTTTCACAATGATCTCTTATGCAGGAGCCCCCCTTCCCCCCAGAGGATCGTTGGCACAGCCTTCTTCAGTCTTCTTCAACTTCAGGCCAGGGCGCCCTTCCTAACTGCACACTGTCTCAGCCCTCCCCACTGCCTGCTGGCCAGCTCTGCACCTCCCACTCCCACTACGTCCAAGCCCCTCCTGACAGCTCTCCATTGTCCCTCACATCTTGTTTGTTCCCATGTCTGTTCCTTTAGCCCCTCACCTAGCAGTGTCCTCTTTTCTCTGACAACTAACACCCTAGGCTTCCTGAAGGGCTGCTCCCAAGATGTCCCCGAAAAGCCTCTTGCTGCTGGTCACTGTCTTCCCTTATATTTAAGCATAGAATATTAACTTTGAAGAGGATCTTAAAGAACTCAATTATTGTACAGATGGGGGTCTTGGGCCAGTGAGGTTGGGACTTGCAAGAGTGACTTATTAGGGCCAACCTAAAATCAAATCCAGCTTCAGTCCCCTCCAGCCAGATGATGCTTTAACTCCTTTATGTGGAGGCTGAAAGAGGAAGATCTTGAGTTTGAGCCTAGTCTGAGCAACACAGCAAGTTCAAAGCCAGCTCCAGCTACATAGAGAGACTGTGTCTCAGAAAACCAAGGGCTGGGGATGTAGCTCAATAGTACAGTACTTGCCCAGCATGCATGAGATCCTGGGTTTAATCCCCAGTACCACAAAAATAAAAAGTCTTGCTCAAAATGATATTGAAAAGAGACTGCAATTTTGTAAGACTTATTTAAAAAATCATAAACACAATGTAATTGCTACTACTACAAATGGCTTGTTGTCTGACAGTAAATGAATATGCTGTGTTTTTCCCATAACTAGAAAACAAAACTTTGATGCAACAGAACAGTACATGGAGCAGTAAGAATAGATACAGTCCTTCCTTTTCCATAAATTTTCTCTACTTCTGCATCTGCATTTTCTGTTATAAGTGAAATGCCTGACCCTCAACTTGAAAACCTTTACTAAAAAACTATTTGCACAGAAGATGTGTGTGTGTGTGTTCGAGAGAAAGAATAAGATTATAATAGTGGGTCTATTCAAGGGAACTACAGGAAGGCGAGAAAGGCAAAAGAGAATGATAGTGAATGATATTGAAACACAATGCATCTGTGTACGAAGACAGTGTAACATAATGCACTGTAAGCTGGTGGATAATAGGGGAGCAAGGTGATGGAGAAAAAGAAATAGATGGAGTTAATCTGATCAAAGCATCATATATACATGTCTGAAAAGCCAAAGCGAAACCCCCTTGAACAATCAATATATACTTAAAAAATGAAGGACAGGAAGGTTTTAAAACAGGTCCTGTCCAGGGGAGGGTACAGACAGGAGGGGAGAGCGTAATGGAGAAAGTGAAGGAGGAGAGAGGATGAAGGAGAAAGAGGGGGTGAATCTAATTAAGATACATTGTAAGCACATATGTAAATGTCACAATGAAACTCCCATGTATAACTAATAATAAAAAACAAGAATATTTACATGTGTGCGCACACATGCATTCCCAAATCTATACAATGAAAATGGTCTTTCACTACTGGTGTCAGGTACTTTAGGCCTTTTTCTTCTCTAACAAGCACCTTAGCTGCAAGCAGTCATGTTTTATTGTAGAAATGAATGGTAAGCACACACACTGGGAAAAGTACTTGGTTGGTTTCCATTAGGGTTTCTCAGCTGTGGAAATATGTGTTTCTCATATTTGGGCTGGACATTTCTTTGTTATGGGACTGTCCTGGCAGTGTGAAACACTGGGCATCATCCCTAGCGTCCACCCTCTACGTGACTAGCACTCCCCTCTTCCCTGCCACCCAGTCAGAAAAACCCAAAGTTTCTCTAGCCTTTCCATCTAGGAGGCCAAATTGCCAACAGTGTGAAAATCACGTGTTCAGATTCAAGTACAAATTATGCCCTGTGGCAACCAGCCAGGACCCCTGACATTTTTCATAATGTTACTAGTTGTGGCACTTGTAGAAAATGAGATTTCTGTTACCTCAGGAATTAAAAAAAATCTACCCAAGGCTGGAAATGACCAGTGTGGGGGCTCCATCTCTGCCCAGCTGCAAGGGATGAGCAGCCTCTGTCGGACACAGGAGTGACCCATTCCTCCAAGGACAAAGGTTGAGAAGCTCTGCTCTGTGGGCCTCCAGTCATTGGTCATCTCTATGCTGCCCACCCTATCCGGCTGAGTAGTGCCTATCTCCAGATGCTGTCCAAGTGGCATGTGCCACCCCTGGGCCACCTCTGCTCCTCAGCTTGCATGTTTGGCAGAATCCAGAGAATGGTCACTGTTTGCAAAACAAGCTAATGGACTATGGGGCAATAAAAGGAAAGGTCTGACCACTGTGGCCCCAGGCAGTGGCGGAACCTGGAGAAGAGGCCTCCTCTCTCAGGAGGCTCTGAGAAACCATTCGACAGTGACCCTGGAAGGCTGCCTGATACAAATGCATGAAAATAGAACAACTAAACACATTCAAAATTGTTTTTAAAAGGAGGGGATAAAAAAGAGTAATAAAGGGGGTTAATTTGATCAAAGTACACTATATGCATGTATGGGAATATTACAATGAAACCCCTCTGTACTAATATACATTAGTAATTTTTTAAAGGAGTGGAATATTCACCTATGTACTAAACTACTCTTCCTAAGGAATGAACATAAATTTAGGATAATCCAGAGAAGAAAAAAGAGGGGATAGGAGAAGGGAGGAAGGAGCAGGAGTGTCTAGCAGGACACTGGAGTTTGCAGAGAAATTCCAAGTGACATCAGGGCCAAGGACTTTTAAAACCTGGAACATCCGGTAATCAATTTTTAACTGTTTGTGTTGCTGTGACATATGGCCCCTTCATCTACCCAAACCTTGATAAAGTTCTATTACTTAAAGAAAAAAAAAGGAAATAAATTCCTTTTAACTGAGCTAGGACCACTGAAGAAGAAACTCGATGTTCACCATAAACCACAAGTAATGATACCACCTTTTGGTCAAAGACACTCAAAAACAGAATTCGAACTCCTTCCATGTAGGGAAACAAACCAGTGACAAGAGAAGCAACACGTAGCAGTAGGGCCCTGAAAACAAGACTCATTCCCAAACATGGTGGCTTTGCTGTGCTGAGCACTTTGGTCTAAAAGAAATTAAAAGGCCTTAAAAGCAAGCTCAGACTCCAGGTCCTTCTGCCCTTGTCGGGCTTCCCCTACCCAAGACCCCCAAGCACATCAAGGGGAATTTTCCAAAGTTCCCCGATCTGCCTGAAGTTCACTGACCAAAGAAGAAATGCTTTCTTTAACAGAACTCACATCACAGGAAGAAAGACCAAGTTTGTCAACACAGCTGAACAGGTGTCACATCCTTTATCCTTTCTTTGTGTCCCTGGAGAATCACCGACAATCCATTGTCTGTTCTGAGGACCCACTGATCTTGTCCCGGGCCCTGGTATGTTCTCCAAGCCCACAGAGTCCCCTAGAATTGTCAGCTCTTTTTTTTTTTTTTTAGCAGTACTGGAGTCTGAACTCAGGGCCTCACACTTGCTAGTCAGATGTTTTGCCACTTGAGCCACTCTAGCAGCCTAGAATTGTCTATATCCCCTATCCTACCCTTCCCTAGAGAACAGCAGGCTGAAGGGTAATCCATACCTGTAATTTCCCAGCTATGAATTTTCCCCAGTAACACAATAAGAAGTTTGGATGCCTTTTTGTTTTCTATTTAATCTGTCTTTGTCAGTTTATTCCAGAGAGCGAGGAGTAATGCCTATTCTCCTACCATTCCTATTAGGAAGACTGAAAGCTGATTTTTTAAATTTCAGTTTTTAATGAAGTTTGTTACTTCTGTTTGCAGTACTGGGGATCAAACCCAGGGCTTTGTGCATGACAGGTAAGCACTCTACGACTGAGATAAACCCTCAACCCAAATTTTATCATTAAAGTGCTTTCAAAGGTGTAAGGCACTGAGCCCTACATTTTATAACTCACATCAGGGTGTGAAAAATCATTTTCTTATTTCTGGTCACATATTAAATTAGCATCACAGGTATAAGTATGAAAAAGTTATTCGTAGACAATGTCTTAGAACTTGAGGGCTGGGGCTGGAGCTCAGTGGTTAAGAGTTTGCCTAGCATGCACATCGCCCTGGATTCAATCCAGAGTTTGAAGAAGGAGGGAATCTACACTGTTACAGAGTGTAAAGAATAAGAAATAGCATGAAAGAGATTTATTTAAGCCAGCCACGCTCATGCCTGTAATCCTACTGGGAAGCTGAGATTGGGAAAATCATGATTCAAGGCCAGCCTGGGCAAATAGTCCACAAGACCCCATCTCCAGATGCAAAAACAGACTGGAGGTGTGGCTTGAGTGGTAGAGCACCTGCCTTGCAAGCACAAAGCCCTGAGTTCAAACACCAGTACTGCCGCACACACACAAAGATTTCTTTCAGCCAGGTGTGATGGTACACACCCATAATCCCAGCTCCTCAGAAAGTAGAGATCCAAAGGCTCAAAATTCCAGGTTAGCCCAGGCAGAGTTAGCAAGACTTCATCTCACAAAACAATCTGGGTGTCATGACTCACAACTATAATCCCAGCTATGAAGGAAGCGTAACTAGGAAGATCATGATCCATGCTGGCTTGAGATCCTATCCGAAAAATGACTAAAACAAAAAGGACTCGGGGAGACATGGCTTGAGTGGTAGAACGCCTGCCTAGCAAGCATGAGGCCCTGAGTTCAAACCCCAGAACTGCCAAAAAAGGAAAAAAATTACTTCCTAATAAAGGAAAGTAAGTAGGTAGCAACAAAAGTTGCAAGTATGAGGAGCAGGTGTTGCTTTAAAAATAAAGATTTTTAAAATAAGCAAAGTATGCAGGTGAAAGGAAGGAAAAGCTACCTGCTTATGAGAATGAGACTGGAGCAGTTACCTAATTTACACAAGGTGTCACTGAGGCTGATACTCAGCTGCTTCTTGACAAGTGAGGACCTGGCCAGGGTGTCTGCATTTTCCTTGATATTTATCACTTGCTTATAATATTCGGTTACTTGCTTCTTTTGAGATCTAGAAAATAGAAATTTAATTAAAAAGTTTTACACTGAAAGAACATGGCATTCATTCATATATTCACTCAACAAACCCTCACTGCTAGGACAGGGGAGTGCAAATGAGAAAGACTAATCTTTGCCCTCAGAGAATTTCCTGAAGTTCGAAGGGAGGTTGGTGACCGAAACAGAGGTTCACAGGTGAAAGTGCAAACCTGGGGAGGTTGGGGTTGTGTTTTATTTTTTAATTTTTCTTTTCTTTACAGAGCCGGGGATCAAACTCAGGGCCTCCAACGGTAAGTGACATCCCTGGCCCAGGGTTTTGGACTTTAATGTGCAAGAGCTTTCTTTCACATTTCATTTCAATGTGGTAGAATCAGATTGACATTGCAAAGAAACAGCCTGGGTAGAAGCTGGAGGCTGAGCTGAAGAAGCGATGTCCCAGGCAGGGAGACTCAGCAGTCCAGAGGAACAGTGTTGAGGGCCTGGACAAATGTGACCATGGATGTGAAGGGAGACCTGCGTGGCTGAGTCCTGGCCTCACACTGGATGTGGTGGTGCAGATGCTAGGGCTTCTATGGGAGCCACAGAGCGCCAAGAGCTCAAGCTCCAAAGCCAGGAGCCCCCAAGCTAGGCACAGTGGCTGGCTCTGTGCATTACCCTCCTGGGGCTCAGCCTTTTCACGCTCATCTGTGCATCAATAATGTGTTTAGCCAATGACGGTAATAAACACAGCTAGGACAGATCACTAAGAGTCCACAGTGTCCACACCGGGTGCTGGGATGCTCAGCACTGCCGGGGAGTGAGGACTGTGCACGGCCAGTCCTAACCAGGAAGATTCTGGAATGCCACGGGATGCTCCACTGGAGATGTCCACATCTGCCACTGATAACAGACGTACATGGAGACCTAAGATCCTCCCTTATTTGGACTACTCTTTACCTTCTAAATACCCTTCCTCAGGGTTAAGGCTGATTTATCCTCCAGTGTTAGGGAATGCCAGTATCACATTCTTCCTGGGAGCAAAAGCAGGAAGAAATCACCTACTGGTAAGAGGTGAAGGAAAACAACCTTGGGAAAGTGGAAAACAGATGGAAAAGCCAGCGGGGAAGAGGGAGGGGAGGGAGAAGGAGGTCCAAAAACAAAACTTAGAAACTTCACAATTTAATCTACAGCACCCATGATCATCCCATCAGCTGACACTGTGGAGAAAGGGGGCTGCTGGACTATAGGAAGCCTGTGTTTGGCTCTCTGTGACTACACAAAGAATTCCTCTTACACGAACCTGCCAGGAGAAGTGACCAGACCTGGAGAAGCTCACACTGGTCAGCTCTGGGGGAAAGAGCCCCACAATCCTCCTTAAACTGATAGATGTGTGGCAGCTAAGGACAAGGTCACATCACAAAAGGGTCCCAGGCAGGGAGGGGCAACAGATAAGTATGACCTGAGGCAGGCTCTGGCCTCAGCCTCACAGAGCACACAGAGAAATGGGGTATGGCCCACGGACAGCAGCCAAGGCCCAATCCTTACTGAGAACCTGAGTACATTCTGCTCACAAGGCCTGTGAGCGATACTGGGAGCTACCCACGATGACCACACTGGACTCCTTTGTCCTTTCCCTGATGTCAAAATTTCTACCTGGTTTGTGGGTCCAGAGCTCCTTTTGAATTCATTATGGTCAGTGCCAAACAGAACTCTCAGGCAGTGTGAGTCCCCCTAGGTGTGTGAGACAAAAGAAGGGAGACTCCCTCATGGGTGACTGCAGACCTCCTGACATCAGTTTTTTGTTTGTTTGTTTATTTGTTCATGGAGGTAGGAAGGACACACATTTCTTGAAACATTTCATAAAATCTTACTTTTCATTATCTCTTGGTAAGAAAAACAGCAAATCTGCTAAAAATTCCATAATTTCTCCAACTAGCATGTTTTTCTCGCCAAACAAACTTCTCCTGATATTTAAGCACTCTTGAAATTTCATTTTTGCAAGAGAAGAGTTTCCAGCAACCAACCTGAAAATAAAACACATGTGTGTGATTCACTAGGCATGACAAATGTTAGCTATATTCATTGTGCTATCAAAAAAGGAATTCTCATGAACATCCTTTATTTTTGTAGAAAAATCTGTCCTGGAAGATATTTTTTTTAAAAAAAGAACTGCTTATAATAGTAGTAAAGATTCAAGAATTTCAAAGTCACTTACAAGAAGATAGTGTGAATATCTTTATATTTTTGCAACACTGGCACTGGAACCCAGGAGGGCCTTTTGCGAGCTAGCCTCCACCACTGAGCTTCAGCCCCATCCCCAGTAACATCTTTATTAAAAATCCAGAGCAGTTGGGTATGGTGGCACACACCTGGGATCTCAATACTTGGGAGGCAGAGGTTGGAGGATCACGAGTTTAAGGTCAGCCTAGGCTACATAGCAAGTTCAAGGCCAACCTGGGCTATATAATGAGACCCCATGGAAAAAATTAGAAAGAAAGGAAGGAGAGGAAAAGGAGAAAGAAAGAAGGGAGGGAAAGTGGGAGGGAGGGAGGGAAAGGAGAAACTAGAGTACGAAGTTAACCCCGGCACTGTCAACACTGGGGTGGATTATTCCTTGCTGTGGGGCTGCCTATGCACTGTAGGATGCTTAGTAGCACCCCAGGTCCCTACCCACTAGATACCAATAGCCATGTCCCACCCCAGGCATAATAACCTGCGTGTCTGCAGACATTGCCAACAGTGTCCAGGGCAAAGGAACAGCCCACGTGCCTGGCTGAGAACCACTAAGCTGGAGAGCAGAGATAATGGGGTTCAGCATTCCTTAGCCCAATCAGTTAGGGGGAAATGGACTCACAGGTGTGGTTAAGTATATTGATCCTAAGATTAAAAGCTAGTACAGAAAACAAGCAAAAAACTTTTTCAGAAAAAAATCCATGTTTACATGAGAACACCTTCGGTGAACTTCATGGTGGCTTGATCATGGGGATTGTTGTTCACTAACTTGGAAACTTCCATAGCATAATCCAAAATGTGATTTTCCTTTAAGAACTCCTCAGATGCTGACTTTGCCAGGTTATTCAGAACTTTGACTGCAGGGAATAAATGTCAGCAAAGAAAGTGATGCTTAAAGGTCTTTTCCACAGGAGTTAAGTGTTAATAGGACTAGCATTTAATAGCATTTCTTTATCACCACCAAAAGCCAGCCTTTTCTGGGTAAATCAACCATCAACCTATACTGAATGGAGATTGGTTTTACATAAGACATCTGTGTGCACGTGGCAGTTATAGGACCAAGGAGCTAAGACAATACAGTGAACCTGCAGACCGAGTCTGCTCTGCAAATGAACAGGTCAAAAATGGCATGAGAATGTAGATCCAGTGAGCTAGTCATCCCAGTGATAACTAACTCCTGCAAAAGGCAGCCAGTCCAGTTCTGTAATAAGACACAGTGAAAGAAAACAGTCTTAAACTAAGTAGCACACAAACAGGACCCATAGAGCCAATTAATAAGTAGTAGGCTGTACCTAGACACAGTCTTTGGTCACACACACTCTGCAAAAGCCTGACAATCCTGCTCCTTTATTGAATTAAAGATTACAGACTTTTAAAAAGTAGAAAGAATTTCCTAAACTATACTCTGTATGGGAATAGAAAAAAAAAAAAAACACGAGTGTTTGGGTTGACTTTTGTTCCTTCAAAACTCATTTGTTAAAGTCCTCAGAATGGAACTGTATTTTTGAACAGTTTTTAAAAAAGAGATAATTAAGTCAAAATGAGGTTATTAGGGTGGGCCTTGATCCAGTTTGGCTGGTGTCCTTATAAGAAGAGACTAGACCCACACACAGAAGACCATGTGAGAGGACGGGGAGAAGGTGGCCATCTGCGAGCTGAGGAGAAATCAACCTGATGACACATTGACCTTGGACTTCCACCTCCAGAACTGTCAGAAAAAAGTTTCTTCTCTTTAAGCCCCCAGAAGCTTCTGTTACAGAAACTCAAGCAAACTAAGATGGTGGTGTTCTGAGAGGGCATTAATAGAGCATTTGTACAGACACAGAAAAGCAGAGTTAACTCCCTGGGTTTTGGAATTCAAACTTAATTGTAAGGGATTAACACTTTGTTACCATCTTCAGTGCTACCTAATTCATCTTCCAGGCCCATTGTGTCCTTTTCTGCCCCCATCCAGGGCCTCACACTTGTGCCTGGACACCAGGGTGGGATAGCCACATAACTGGTCAAAATGACCTCAAAACAGAAACAGATGTTGTTAGCCGCACCCTAACTCCCTGCAATGGCTTCCCCTCAGAAGAAAATCCAAATGCTTGCTCAAGGCAATCTTAGTCCACGACCTCCTGCCTTTTGCTCACAGAGGCCTCTCATTCCTAGGAAGGGCCCAGTCCCTTCCTGACCCCAGGGCTCTGCATATGCTGTTCCCATTGCCAGGACTGCC